>NC_092716.1:262842706-263171456 GCF_047496885.1 Scyliorhinus torazame
GTAAATCTCTTCTGCACCCTCTCTAAAGCCTCCACATACTTCTGGTAGTGTGGCGACCAGAATTGAACACTATACTCCAAGTGTGGCCTAACTAAGGTTCTATACAGCTGCAACATGACTTGCCAATTCTTATACTCAATGCCCCGGCCAATGAAGGCAAGCATGCCGTATGCCTTCTTGACTACCTTCTCCACCTGTGTTGCCCCTTTCAATGACCTGTGGACCTGTACTCCTAGATCTCTTTGACTTTCAATACTCTTGAGGGTTCTACCATTCACTGTATATTCCCTACCTGCATTAGACCTTCCAAAATGCATTACCTCACATTTGTCCGGATTAAACTCCATCTGCCATCTCTCCGCCCAAGTCTCCAGACAATCTAAATCCTGCTGTATCCTCCGACAGTCCTCATCGCTATCCGCAATTCCACCAACCTTTGTGTCGTCTGCAAACTTACTAATCAGACCAGTTACATTTTCCTCCAAATCATTTATATATACTACGAACAGCAAAGGTCCCAGCACTGATCCCTGTGGAACACCACTGGTCACAGTCCTCCAATTAGAAAAGCATCCCTCCATTGCTACTCTCTGCCTTCTATGGCCTAGCCAGTTCTGTATCCACCTTGCCAGCTCACCCCTGATCCCATGTGACTTCACCTTTTGTACTAGTCTACCATGAGGGACCTTGTCAAAGGCCTTACTGAAGTCCATATAGACAACATCTACTGCCCTACCTGCATCAATCATCTTAGTGACCTACTCGAAAAACTCTATCAAGTTAGTGAGACACGACCTCCCCTTCACAAAACCGTGCTGCCTCTCACTAATACGTCCATTTGCTTCCAAATGGGAGTAGATCCTGTCTCGAAGAATTCTCTCCAGTAATTTCCCTACCACTGAAGTAAGGCTCACCGGCCTGTAGTTCCCGGGATTATCCTTGCTACCCTTCTTAAACAGAGGAACAACATTGGCTATTCTCCAGTCCTCCGGGACATCCCCTGAAGACAGCGAGGATCCAAAGATTTCTGTCAAGGCCTCAGCAATTTCCTCTCCAGCCTCCTTCAGTATTCTGGGGTAGATCCCATCAGGCCCTGGGGACTTATCTACCTTAATATTTTTTAAGACACCCAACACCTCGTCTTTTTGGATCACAATGTGACCCAGGCTATCTACACCCCCTTCTCCAGACTCAACATCTACCAATTCCTTCTCTTTGGTGAATACTGATGCAAAGTATTCATTTAGTACCTCGCCCATTTCCTCTGGCTCCACACATAGATTCCCTTGCCTATCCTTCAGTGGGCCAACCCTTTCCCTGGCTACCCTCTTGCTTTTTATGTACGTGTAAAAAGCCTTGGTATTTTCCTTAACCCTATTTGCCAATGATTTTCGTGACCCCTCCTGACTCCTTGCTTAAGTTCCTTCCTACTTTCCTTATATTCCACACAGGCTTCGTCTGTTCCCAGCCTTTTAGCCCTGACAAATGCCTCCTTTTTCTTTTTGACGAGGCCTACAATATCACTCGTCATCCAAGGTTCCCGAAAATTGCCGTATTTATCTTTCTTCCTCACAGGAACATGCCGGTCCTGTATTCCTTTCAACTGCCACTTGAAAGCCTCCCACATGTCAGATGTTGATTTGCCCTCAAACATCCGCCCCCAATCTATGTTCAATGGTATTCAACATTAAAGATGGATAGAGAAAAAGGAAAATGAGATAGGGTAGCTCTGTAATTAAAGGATGAGGTCAGTACATTAGGGCGAGAAGTTCTCAGATCGGAACCTGAAGATGCACAATGAGTTTAGATGGAGTGAAGAAATAGCAAGGTGCAGCAAACACTGTTAAGAACTGTTTCCAGGCCACCAAAGAGTATTGGTAATGTCGGGCAGAATATAAATCAGGATATTTAACAAGAGTAATACAGGCATCATGGGGGACTTCAATCTATATATAGACAGGGTAAACCAAATTAACACTAATGTTTTAGAGGATAAATTCCTGGTATGTAAATAAAGATAGTTTTCTCGAACAGTATGTTGAGGAAAGAAATAGAGAACAATCTACTTTAGATCTAGTATTGTGCAATGAGAAAGGGCTAATTAATAATCTCGTTGTCAGGGACCCTTGAGGGAATAGTGACCATAATATGAGAGAATTTTACATTAAGTTTGAAAGTGATGCAGTTCAGTTCAATACGGGGTCTTCAAACAAAGGAAACTAGGACATTATGAGGGGCAAGTTGGGTCTGGTCGATTGGGAAACTACATTTAACGGTATGATATTGGATTGGCAATGGTCAGCATTTAAATATCTAATGCATGATTTACAAAAGATTTCCATCTTTTGTGGCACACACTCCCAACAAGAATTAGGTTAAAGGAAGAGACTTCTAAAGTTACTGAAAAAGTAGTAAGCTTGAGGAATGGGAGAATTTTAGAATTCAGCAAAGGAGGACCAAGGACAGAATGTGACCTGGCCCGCGATCGGGGCCCACCAATCGGCGGGCCGGCCTCTCTGGCTGGGGGCCTTCTTTATTTTGGGCCGACCCTTGTACCCCTGCGCCATGTTGCGTCGGGGCCGGCACGTAGAAGGGAGCCACTGCGCATGTGCAGGTTGGCGCCGGTGCCTCTGCACATGCATGGACCCTGCGGTGCCCAGTTCATGCCAGGATCAACAGCTGGAGTGGCGTGGTCTGCTCTAGTGCCATGCTGGCCCGGGGGGCCAGAATTGCTGATCCTGAGGCCGTGTTGATGCCCTCGAGAAACGCGACGGTGTCAACACTTAGCCTCAGGACCACAGAATCCCGCCCCCAGTTCTTGAGGATTTAATGGAGGCTGGAAGATTTGCCTAGCCTGGATTAGAGAGAAGGATTCTTAGTATAACCCTCACAGTGAAAGCCAGTTCAGAGATTAGAGGTTAACCGTTGGAAAAGGATAAAGGAAGCCGTCTTCGGTAGCTGAGGATAACTTGTTACTAGTTCCTAGATAATAATGTGTCCACTTAAAGAACAACAGTAAGTATAAACATGGCAGGGGACGTTCAATTGTTTTATAAGTTATACAGGGAAAGTTTTCTTCAGTGTAGAATGTAAATTGCCCACAAAACTAGCCAATGTCACTTTTAGGTTGTTTATTACAGTAAAGGTCTTGTGGTGTGGTCCTTTCCATTTATCACTGGAATTCTACTATCTTTTTTAAAGTTATTGGTCTCGACAGAGGTCATATATTTTTCTCCCACATTTTATCTCGTTATCATGATTACTTTAAGTTCCTCCCTCCCTTTCCCCCCTGTTTTCTAATATTCTTGGATTCTTTTGTGTCTTGAACAGTGAAGAAATTAAAAAGGTCAAGCTACTTTAGTTACTTTCTTTTTACATGGTTCTAGAAGTTTTTACTGTTTGGCTTTATATTTCTTACCAGTTTTCCCTAATATTCTAACCTCTCTCTATTGTATTTATAGACATCCTTTGCTGGTTTCTCTATTTCCTGGGCTAACCCTATTTTTAGCAGCATTGGACATCTTTTCTGTTAATTTGATACCATTCTTACTTCCTAATTTAACCATGGATTGTGCATCCTTATTGTAGAGTCTTTCTTTCTCGATGCAATATATCTTGAGAATGACGAAATATCTCCTTAAATATCTACCATGGGTTCTCTCCCATCTTACCTTGTAACCTATTTCCCCATTCCACTTCAGCCAACTCTGTAACAATGCTTGCAGTTGCCTTTATTGAAGTTTAAGATTCTAGTTTTATGGGCAGCACGGTGGCACAGTGGTTAGCACTGCTGCCTCATGGCACCGAGGACTTTCGGGTTCGGGTTCGATCCCAGCCTCGGGTCACTGTCCGTGTTGAGTTTGCACATTCTCCCCGTGTCTGCGTGGGTCTCACTCCCACAATCCAAAGATGTGCAGGGTAGGTGCATTGACCACACTAAATTGCCCCTTAATTGAAAAAAAAATAATTGGGTACTCTAAATTTAAAAAAAGATGCGAGTTTAATATCCACATTTCTCACTTTCAAACTGAATGTGAAATTCTATCATGTGGCAATCACTCTTACCGAGAGGATTCTTTACTAGGAGGTCATTAATTAATCCTGTCTTATTATATATTACCGGATGGTTTTAGAACGTATTGTTCTCAAGGAAACTATCCCAAATACACTCAATGAATGCGTCACACAGGCTATATTTGCCAATTTGGTTTGTCCAACCTATATGAAGGTTAAAATTTCCCACAATTATTTCTTACACGTCTCCATTATATCTTGATTTGTACTCTGAGGTAGCAACTGTCAAGGAGCCTATAAACTCTTCCCCCACCAGTGACTTTTTAATCGTTGCTCTTTCCCATCTCCTCCCAAACTGATTCTACATTTTAATCCTCCGAATCAAGTTTTAATCTGGCTACAGCAGCACTTTTACCTTTCGATTTCTACCCTCCATGCATAATAACACTAAAATATAATGCATGAAAAGGCCCATAGTGCAGACACCAGGTCACATAAATTGTTAACTTATGTTCATCAATCTTTTTCAATGATTCTGTTACCAGGGTTATATGATCCACCCAAACACTTCAATAACATTGGGGAAATTCTCTGCCTCGGACCGCCAATAGCGGAGTTACCGATGAGGCTGAGAATCCAGTGTCATGAAGGAAAACGAGATCCGTTTCGGATGCTCTGGACCCCCGGCCTGTGTCGTGATCGAGGTTCACATCCTGCATCAGTGGGGCACCATATGGGGTCAGGCACCATATTCTCCGAACCCACGTGATTCTCCGCTCCGCTGGGCCGGGAATCGTGTGGGTGAGGACCACCATTGGTCCTGACGTGGTGGACCTCGTGGTGGGCCAAGGGTTAACTCTTTCAGGGAGTTCTCCCCAAAGTCAATCCGAGAGTCATCCTTCTCCCCCACAATGCAAGACCCGCGCACTCCATCCCCACCCAAACCACCCACCCAAGACCCCCTAAATAAAGAGACCCCCAGAGACCCTCTAAATGTGGCAGCACGGTAGCATTGTGGATAGCACAATTGCTTCACAGCTCCAGGGTCCCAGGTTCGATTCCGGCTTGGGTCACTGTCTGTGTGGAGTCTGCACATCCTCCCGTGTGTGCATGGGTTTCCTCCGGGTGCTCCGGTTTCCTCCCACAGTCCAAAGATGTGCAGGTTAGGTGGATTGGCCATGATAAATTGCCCCTAGTGTCCAAAATTGCCCTTAGTGTTGGGTGGGGTTACTGGGTTATGGGGATAGGGTGGAGGCGTTGACCTTGGGTAGGGTGCTCTTTCCAAGAGCTGGTGCAGACTCGATGGGCCGAATGGCCTCCTTCTGCACTGTAAATTCTATGATAATCTATGATAAGGAGACCCCCTAAATAAATAACCCCCATTTCTAAACACCTCCTTTCACGGTTGAGTAATTTTGAAGTGGTCAGGTAGAAATTCACAGCACTTAACTCTGTTTGAAGTGGTCCAGGAGCTGTCAACCAAAGCTTAATGTTTATAAACATTACAGGTAGAGCACTTTAGAGTTACTCAACCATGGAACAATGCTGACAACTGGGGTGTGTGAAAGCTGTCAATCATAGCCAAGCAAATTCAAAATTAAAGAGAAATGAATGAATGGCTTGAAGATCAAAGATCTGAGGGGGTTTAAACACAGCTGACTGTTTTTTTCTTTCCAACAATTAACAGGGGCTGCTCTCTGTGACTGAGCCAGTAGGTGTATTGCCCAGGTGAGTGTTAAAGCAGTGATTTTGTTCACTGCCTCTGTCTGGACTGCTCTCTAGCTTCCAAACAGGACTCTCGCTGCTGGGGAGCTTCTTGCCAAGGGTCATTTTTTGGGGGGGGGGGGGGGTTTATGGGTGGTCTCCTTATTTAGGGGTCTCTGGGGAGGGGGGGGCTCCTCTTTATTTAGGGGGTCTTTAAGGAGGTTCCTTATTTAGGGGATCTCTTTATATTGGGGGTCTCTTTATTCAGGGGGTCTCAAATTAGGGGATCTCTGTGGGGTCTCTCTTTAGAGGGAGTCATGTGGAGAGGAGGGGGTGGGTCAGGTCACCCCTGCACTTGTGGGGAGGTGGGAACCCAGAAAATCCCATGGGTGGGGGACGAATTGCGCTGTGGGGGTGGGGGGAGGGGGGGGGGGGTTCGGGAGGTTGCATGGCAAAGGCTGAGAGCACAAATCAGGTGCAATTCAGCTCCAGCGGGAGAACATCATCTCGCAAATGGAGAATTCCGCCCTTCAGTTCTATTAAAAGGTGATCAACATCTTTTTCCAAACACTTAAAACATGGATACATAGATACATCGAAGAAAGGAGCAGGAGGAGGCCTTTTGGCCTTTCGAGCCTGCTCTGCTATTCATGGACAGTTGTACAGGTCTTCTGTTTACAGGCATGGACAGCTCCAGTATCTGAGAACTGAATAGTCCTGGACACAGTGTGATCATCAATGAATATCCCCATGAGGTATCAGTCTCTTCAGACGTTGACAACTCTGTTATCTAGTTCCTGATGATCTTGCCTGAAAACACCGTTGAAGCAGATTCAGTAGCAACTTCCGAAAGAGAATTAAATATCTGATATAAAAGGATACATTTACAGGGCTGACATGGAAAGATCAGAGGAGTGGGACTAATTGGATTGGATTGGATTGGATTTGTTTATTGTCACGTGTACCCAGGTACAGTGAAAAGTATTTTTCTGCGAGTAGCTCAACAGATCATTAAGTACGTGAGAAGAAAAGGGAATAAAAGAAAATACATAATGGGGCAACACAACATATACAATGTAACTACATAAGCACCGGCATCGGATGAAGCATACAGGGTGTAGTGTTAATGAAGTCAGTCCATAAGAGGGTCATTTAGGAGTCTGGTGACAGTGGGGAAGAAGCTGTTTTTGAGTCTGTTCGTGCGTGTTCTCACACTTCTGTATCTCCTGCCCGATGGAAGACGTTGGAAGAGTGAGTAAGCCGGGTGGGAGGGATCTTTGATTATACTGCCCGCTTTCCCCAGGCAGCGGGAGGTGTAGATGGAGTCAATGGATGGGAGGCAGGTTCGTGTGATGGACTGGGCGGTGTTCACGACTCTCTGAAGTTTCTTGCGGTCCTGGGCCGAGCAGTTGCCATAGCAGGCTGTGATGCAGCCTGATAGGATGCTTTCTATGGTGCATCTGTAAAAGTTGGTAAGAGTCAATGTGGACATGCCAAATTTCCTTAGTTTCCTGAGGAAGTATAGGCGCTGTTGTGCTTTCTTGGTGGTAGCATCGACGTGGGTGGACCAGGACAGATTTTTGGAGATGTGCACCCCTAGGAATTTGAAACTGCTAAACATCTGCACCTCGGCCCCATTGATGCTGACAGGAGTGTGTACAGTACTTTGCTTCCTGAAGTCAATTAACAGCTCTTTAGTTTTGCTGGCATTGAGGGAGAGATTGTTGTTGCTACACCACGCCACTAGATTATCTATCTCCCTCCTGTATTCGGACTCATCGTTATTCGAGATCCGGCCCACTATGGTCGTATCGTCAGCAAACTTGTAGATGGAGATGGAACCAAGTTTTACCACGCAGTCGTGTGTGTACAGGGAGTAGAGTAGGGGGCTAAGTACGCAGCCTTGCGGAGCGCCGGTGTTGAGGACTATTGTGGAGGAGGTGTTGTTGTTCATTCTTACTGATTGTGGTCTGTTGGTCAGAAAATCGAGGATCCAGTTGCAGAGTGGGGAGCCAAGTCCTGGATAGCTAATCCGGAGCCCAGCACAGGCACAATGGGGCAATGGTCCTTTTCTGTGCTGTATAATTCTTAGCATTCGACATACAGAATTTTGCCAAGCATGTTTTCAGCCAATGTACCCTGATATCCAATTATACAGTTGTCAGTTTCAGGTGAATTTCACAAGTACAAAATGAGCAAAGCAGGAGTGACTGAGAGGATATTCAGCACAGGCGGCAATGTAAAGGAGCGAGGTGATGCCATCAATAAAAGGAATGAACCCATGGAATATGAAGTGCGATTTGGAGGGTGTTGCCAACATTAATTTTGAAGTGAGAGTTCAGCCCTGCCAAAGACACATGGGTTGTAGCTGCAAGTACTGGTTTTGAAATAACATTTTCAAAGGAAAAGATCCTTTGGTCCCCCCCCCCCCCCCCCCCAGTAATGGTGAGGCTAATGGCCCTTGCTAAACGACACAGCAACTTCAGGCAAGGACCAAAGGCACGATTCAGTGCAAGTGTGCACAGGTTGGTGTCTGATTGGTGTCGCTCTGCAATAGCTTTGCAAAGGTAACGTCTGACTTATGGTCTGTCATGTGAGAGTACCTTTAAGAAATGGATGTTTAAGCAATGTACCTTTAAGAAATGGAGCTGATCATATTACTGAAGTGATGTCAGAGGGTGGGGGGAGCTGAGCTCACTTCTGCTTTTGGTTTCAGTTTGAGGAGGCAGCTGGGAGTGTCTGTGTGTTTTGCTGTGAGCTGCAGGAAGAAACAGAGCTGGTCTGGTGATGTCTGCAAATCCAAAGACTATAAATATATTGAATGTAACCTCATGTCTGTTTTTGAAGGTTTGAAGTCTTTTGGATGTTTAAAGGAACAGTTTGAACGATTATTTAGTGTTTTAGTCTTTTGGGGTTTTCTTCGAAGTAATGGGTGTTAAGATATTCACTGTTTGTTTTTAAAAGGTTAACTTGAGTTCATAGAATAAACATTGTTTTGTTTTAGAAGCCACTTGTCCATTTCTGCTGTATCACACCTGGAGAGTACGCCGTGTGCTTCCCACACCACAATCTATTAAAAGTTGTGGGTCAGTTTGAACTCCATGAAACACTTTGGGGTTCTGTAAACCCGGACCCATAACAGGTCTTATGGACTGCCTGGCTCATCAGTGAAATGTATCGATCAATGCGAAGTTACTGTTATTGTGCTTTAGATTCAAAATCAACTTGGCATGGAAGGTCAAGTCTTGTTATCACAAGTAGTGGGTCAGATCTCAAACAATGAGGAGTCAGAATACAGGAGGGGGATAGAGAACCTAGTGGAGTGGTGTAACAACAACAATCTATCCCTCAATATCTGCAAAACTAAAGAGCTGGTTATTGACTTCAGGAAGCAAAGTATCTTACACACCCCTGTCTGCCTCAATGGTGTTGAGATGGAGATAGTTGACAGTTTCAAATTCCTAGGTGTGCACATCACCACCAATCTGTCCTGGTCCACCCACGTCGACGCTACGACCAAGAAAACACAACAGCGCCTATACTTCCACAGGAAACTAAGGAAATTCGGCATGTCCACATTGACTCTTACCATCTTTTACAGATGCACCATAGAAAGCATCGTGAACAAAGCCCAGTCCATCACATGAACCTGCCTCCCATCCATTGACTCTGTCTACACATCACACCTCCCGCTGCCTGGGGAAAGCGGGCAGCATAATGAAAGACCACCCGGCTTAGTCACTCTTCCAACTTCTTCCATCGGGCAGGAGATACAAAAGTCTGAGAACACGCACGAACAGACTCAAAAAGAGCTTCTTTCCCGCTGTTACCATACTCCTAAACGACCCTCTTATGGACTGATCTGATCTCTTCACACATCTTCTCTACTGAGTAATACTACACTCCTGTATGCCTCACACAATGCCTCTGTCTATGTAATTACATTGTGTATTTTATGTTTGCTCTATTATGCATTTTCTTTTCAAGTACGGAATGATCTGTTTTAGTTACATGCAGAACAATACTTTTCACTGTACCTCGGTACATGTGACAATAAACAAATGCAATTTTTTCCAATCCAACAAAGTACCCTTTTCACGATGTGGCAAGTGTTGATTACTGCCAGCCAGCCTCTCTGGCACTGAAAGTTAACTATTAAAGAGTGGAGAATCATTCCTTTAGCAAATTAAAGTTATTAGGGATTCAAAAATGTCATATTTGAAACTGATTTTTTTTCACTTCCTCTTTTTTTCTCTCTCTTAATCTAATCTTTTGTTCCCTCTCTTTATTTCTCTTTGTGTCCCTGATCCGGGAACACTGAGTTTACCCACCATAATTCACTCTCCCTTCTCAATCCATGCATTGTTTATTTCACAACCTTCAGTCTGCTCGCTTAAGGAGATACGAAGTTATTTCTGGGTTCGCACAGGTCCCTGCTCTGTTTCTCCATTGTGGCATTGTTATCCACTCGCACTTTCAGTAACATGGCATGCAAGCAATGTAAAAACACAAATGTGCAACACGAAATCTAACTAATGGTATTCAATGCCCAGCCACAGGAAAATCTTGGCTTAAAACAAAGAAGCGAACCCAGCAGCAATCTAAAGTAGATTCTTACATAAAAACAGTGAACTAAAGTAGTTGTTTAATTGCTCTGCTATTTCCGTGTTTTAGAACATAGAACATAGAACGATACAGCGCAGTACAGGCCTTTCGGCCCACAATGTTGCACCGACATGGTAAGTCAAAAACAAAAGCCATCTAACCTACACTATGCCATTATCATCCATATGCTTATCCAATAAACTTTTAAATGCCCTCAATGTTGGCGAGTTCACTACTGTTGCAGGTAGGGCATTCCACGGCCTCACCACTCTTTGCGTAAAGAACCTACCTCTGAACTCTGTCCTATATCTATTACCCCTCAGTTTAAAGCTATGTCCCCTCATGCTAGCCATTTCCATCCGCGGGAGAAGGCTCTCACTGTCCACCCTATCTAACCCCCTGATCATTTTGTATGCCTCTATTAAGTCTCCTCTTAACCTTCTTCTCTCTAACGAAAACAACCTCAAGTCCATCAGCCTTTCCTCATAAGATTTTCCCTCCATACCAGGCAACATCCTGGTAAATCTCCTCTGCACCCGCTCCAAAGCTTCCACGTCCTTCCTATAATGAGGTGACCAGAACTGTACGCAATACTCCAAATGCGGCCGTACTAGAGTTTTGTACA
This sequence comes from Scyliorhinus torazame, assembly GCF_047496885.1. Lineage (NCBI taxonomy): Eukaryota > Metazoa > Chordata > Chondrichthyes > Carcharhiniformes > Scyliorhinidae > Scyliorhinus > Scyliorhinus torazame. The sequence goes on from NC_092716.1 coordinate 262,853,655, forward strand.
GCTGCAACATGACCTCATGACTCCGGAACTCAATCCGTCTACCAATAAAGGCCAACACTCCATAGGCCTTCTTCACAACCCTATCAACCTGGGTGGCAACTTTCAGGGATCTATGTACATGGACACCTAGATCCCTCTGCTCATCCACACTTCCAAGAATTTTACCATTAGCCAAATATTCCGCATTCCTGTTATTCCTTCCAAAGTGAATCACCTCACACTTCTCTACATTAAAGTCCATTTGCCACCTCTCAGCCCAGCTCTGCAGCTTATCTATGTCCCTCTGTAACCTGCTACATCCTTCCGCACTGTCGACAACACCACCGACTTTAGTGTCGTCTGCAAATTTACTCACCCACCCTTCTGCGCCCTCCTCTAGGTCATTGATAAAAATGACAAACAGCAATGGCCCCAGAACAGATCCTTGTGGTACGCCACTTGTAACTGAACTCCATTCTGAACATTTCCCATCAACCACCACCCTCTGTCTTCTTTCAGCTAGCCAATTTCTGATCCACATCTCTAAATCACCCTCAATCCCCAGCCTCCGTATTTTCTGCAATAGCCTACCGTGGGGAACCTTATCAAACGGTTTACTGAAATCCATATACACCACATCAACTGCTCTACCCTCATCTACCTGTTCAGTCACCTTCTCAAAGAACTCGATAAGGTTTGTGAGGCATGACCTACCCTTCACAAAGCCATGCTGACTATCCCTAATCATATTATTCCTATCTAGATGATTATAAATCTTGTCTCTTATAATCCCCTCCAAGACTTTACCCACAACAGACGTGAGGCTCACCGGTCTATAGTTGCCGGGGTTGTCTCTACTCCCCTTCTTGAACAAAGGGACCACATTTGCTATCCTCCAGTCCTCTGGCACTATTCCTGTAGCAAATGATGACATAAAAATCAAAGCCAAAGGCCCAGCAATCTCTTCCCTGGCTTCCCAGAGAATCCTCAGATAAATCCCATCAGGCCCCGGGGACTTATCTATTTTCAGCCTGTCCAGAATTGCCAACACCTCTTCCCTCCGTACCTCAATGCCATCTATTCTAATAGCCTGGGTCTCAGCATTCTCCTCCACAACATTATCTTTTTCCTGAGTGAATACTGACGAAAAATATTCATTTAGTATCTCGCCTATCTCTTCAGACTCCACACACAACTTCCCATCCCTGTCCTTGACTGGCCCTACTCTTACCCTAGTCATTCTTTTATTCCTGATATACCTATAGAAAGCTTTTGGGTTTTCCTTGATCCTACCTGCCAAATACTTCTCATGTCCCCTCATTGCTCGTCTTAGCTCTCTCTTTAGATCCTTCCTCGCTACCTTGTAACTATCAAGCGCCCCAACTGAAACTTCACTCCTCGTCTTCACATAGGCCTCCTTCTTCCTCTTAACAAGAGATTCCACTTCTTTGGTAAACCACGGTTCTCTCGCTCGACGCCTTCCTCCCTGCCTGACCGGTACGTACTTATCAAGAACACGCTGTAGCTGTTCCTTAAACCAGCTCCACATATCCAGTGTGCCCAACACTTGCAGCCTACTTCTCCAACCTATCCCCCCCCAAGTCATGTCTAATGGCATCATAATTGCCCTTCCCTCAGCTATAACTCTTGCCCTGCGGGGTATTCTTATCCCTTTCCATCACTAACGTAAACGTCACCGAATTGTGGTCACTGTCCCCAAAGTGCTCACCTACCTCCAAATCTAACACCTGGCCTGGTCCATTACCCAAAACCAAATCCAATGTGGCATCTCCTCTTGTTGGCCTGTCAACATATTGTGTCAGGAAACCCTCCTGCACACACTGTACAAAAAACGACCCATCTAATGTACTCAAACTATATCTTTTCCAGTTAATATTTGGAAAGTTAAAGTCTCCCATAATAACTACCCTGTTACTTTCGCTCTTATCCAGGATCATCCTCGCCATCCTTTCCTCTACATCCCTAGAACTATTTGGAGGCCTATAGAAAACTCCCAACAGTGTGACCTCTCCTTTCATATTTCTAACCTCAGCCCATACTACCTCGGAAGATGAGTCCCCATCTAGCATCCTCTCCGCCACCGTAATACTGTTTTTGACTAGCAGCGCCACACCTCCCCCTCTTTTGCCTCCTTCTCTGAGCTTACTAAAACACCTAAACCCCGGAACCTGCAACAACCATTCCTGTCCCTGCTCTATCCATGTCTCCAAAATGGCCACAACATCGAGGTCCCAGGTACCAACCCATGCTGCCAGTTCCCCTACCTTTTCTGTTATAAATTCTGTTTCAGATTGTAAGGGACTTACATTTGTCTTGATAATAATAATAATCTTTATCAGTGTCACAAGCAGGCTTACATTAACACTGCAATGAAGTTACTCTGAAACGCCCCTAGTTGCCACACTCCGGCGCCTGTTCGGGTACACAGAGGGAGAATTCAGAATGTTCAATTCACCCAACAGCACGTCTTTTGGGAGGAAATTGGAGCACCTGGAGGAAACCCACGCAGATATGGGGAGAACGTGCAGACTCCGCACAGACAGTGGCCTAAGTCAGGGACCCTGGCGCCGTGAAGCAACAGTGCTAACCACTGTGCTACCGTGCTGCCCAATCCAGCTCTTTTTATATACTTGTAGAACCTTTTACAGTCTGCTGCAATGTTACTTTCAAGTTTATTCTCACTCTTTCCCCGCCCCCCCCCCCCTCAATCAATGTCTTGCTCTTCCTTTGCCGAATTCTGAATTGCTCCCAATCCGCAGGTTTGCTACTTTTTCTAGCTGTTTTATATGACTCCTCCTTGGATCTGATACTATCCTTAATTTATTTGATAAGTCTCGGTGGGGCTCCTTTACTTGTGTTTTTGCACCAGGAAGGAATGTATTTGCTGTTTTCCTCTGGAGGCACTTTTAGCTATCTGAGGTGGTGGACATCATCAAAATACATGTATTTTTCTGTTGGACCTTCAATGGCAGAGTGGCAGCTCTGCCTATTGGTCAATGCAGATCAGAAACATGAGCAATAAAAAATTGATGGGTTAGGAGCAGGTGGGGGAGGAGCAACATTTTTTAAAACCTGAACTTTGACCCCAGATCTGCCTCCAGAGGTGGGCCAATTGGTGGCCAGTCAATCCACTCCCAGGAGACAGATGGGCAATTTAAATATTTCACCACATTTTGATATGCACTGATTTTGCCAGCTTTACAAATTTTATAATGGAGGGCAGTGCAGGAGGCACAGCCCTTGAAGGGGGATGAGGAGATTAGCACTGCTGCCTCAAAGCCCCAGGGACCCGGGTTCAATTCTAGCCTCGAGTGACTGTCTGTGTGGAGTCTGCACGTTCTCCCTGTGCCAGCGGGGGTTTCCTCCGGGTGCTCCGGTTTCCTCCCACATTCCAAAGATATGTGGATTGGCCATGCTAATATTACGAGAAGGTTAGGTGGGGTTATGGGGATAGCAGGAGGGGCCTGGGCCTAGGTAGGGCGCTCTATCGGAGCAAGGGCCGGTGCAGATTTGATGGGCCAAATGGCCTCCTCCTACACGCTAGGGATCCCAGGAACATTGCTCAGAAGCCAGCAGGAGCAGGAGGGCTTCCTCTGCACTCCAATTTCCTCCACCCCCCAAATTCAGAACCCCTCCACACCAAGGCCCTGGGGTTGTGGATTGGTGCTTCCTCTCCCTCCCACTTGTGCAATCTATGCACTTTGAGTTTCTGCCTCTGTCACCCTATCAGGCACTGAGTTCTTCCCATCCATCACTCTGGGTGGAATAATTGCTCCTCAGTTCCCCAGCCCATTCAATCCCGGCCCTTTCAATCTCTTCTCACACTTAACATCCTCCATTCCTGGCAACATCCTTGGAAATCTCCGCGATGCCAGAGGTTGACTTTCAATTAAACTCACATTGCCCCAGCCAATGTGGGGGGGGCCCATACGGCGAGGTGACGGTTGTGATGGGAACACCAATCAGAGCCTTGGTAGCTCGAAATCTGCAGTCGGCTCATTCAAATTTCTTGAGCCTATCAGCAGGTAATATTGAACAACACCGGGCTCTGATTGGTGGACTTCCCTTTCGGGTGGGAAAGCAGTTTGCCACTGGTTGAGAGGAGCTGTGGACTTGGAGCAGATCAGACACGGATCTCCTGAATTGGTGTGCAGTTTCTCAACTTTCATTGAGTAAAGGTGTAAATTAGCAGCCAGATTTCTGGCATTCGATCTGACGGGCAGCCTGAAGCAAAAGTGAGATTGTCGACCTAACACCGGGGTGCGAGCCAACCAAGCCTTCAGTGAGGTGAGGAGGCAGCATTGGCCAATGGCCATTGAGGGGAGCACCAGAGTAACTCTCAACTCCAGGCCAGGGCGGGCAGGTAATAAACCAATAAGAGCAGAGGCCAGCAGGCCATATAGCCAGCAACAGCAGCCTTAACATTAGCGACAGGCCGCCACGTCACCAGGAGCATCATGTTTGGCCCCTCAAAGAGGGAGAGCATAGGGCCCCCAAAAGTGTCAGTCCGCCTCTGCACAATGCGCTCTAATGTAATCGCATCCTTCCAGTAATGCAGTGACCAGAACTATTATTGTCGCTCTAGTCTGTGTCCAGACGTTCCAATTGGATCTTATGTACATGTGTTTGTAACATCATGATATCTAAGCCTAGAATGACTGTTTTACAGATGGATATACAGTATCTTGGATTCTTTCTGTGCTGTTTTATTCACTGGGAAATATGCCCTGTGTGGTAGTCACCACTGATGTATATATAGGATGTTGATATAGGTGCTTTACGGTAAGGCCCCTGTACTACAGGTACGGGGGTAGATCCCTGCCTGCTGGCTCTGCCCAGTAGGCGGAGTATAAATATGTGTGCTCCCAGTACAGCAGCCATTTCGTCAGCTGCTGTAGGAAGCCACACATCTCAGTGTAATAAAGCCTCGGCTACATCCTACTCTCGTCTTTGTGTAACTGATCGTGCATCACCCTGCACTATTACAAGGTTGTGGAGGTGAGGCTTGAGGACAAGATACTGCGATGTGGAACTTGATACTCCTATCAAATATGATGATGGGAGTGGAACCAGTGAAGTAAATTATCAAAGAAGCGACAAGTGAAAAATTAAACTGATTTGAAATGTTTCGCCACCTCTCTCACTGTATCATATAGTCAGGAACTGGAACAGCTTGATTCGAATTAGTGTGTTCAATCATTCTGCTTTGAACAATCAAATAGTCAAACAAGAACATTCCTGCAGAAGAAAAATAAAAGCCACAATTTTAACCTCCTACCCTGTGGGAAGGGTGTCTGTTGGCAGGGGTTAAAATGTGAAAAATTATCTTGGCTGCAATCCACTGCCTTCTGAGCCCAAAATCTGACCATCATTGAGGTCCCCAAACTGCACAAGATCATTTCAATGACATTGGAAAGTCGTGGACTGGTGAAATCATCAGCACTTTGCTCAAGTCAATGGGGCTTCCAGGATGTAGGATGCCAGATTGGTGGATTCCAGGATGTAGGATGCCAGATTGGTGGATTCCAGGATTCCAGGATGTAGGATGCCAGATTAGTGGATTCCAGGTTGGTGGATTCCAGGTGAGGAATGCTGACTGGGTAAATGACATGTGTTAACAATCGGAGAAGCAGCACCTCCTCTTCCGATTGGGCACATTGCAGCCTCAGGACTCAACATCGAGTTCAATATTTTTAGATGGGCCTTTCTTTCTTCTTTTTAGGTTTTTCTGTGTATCCCAAACATTTTTTGTCCCAATGTCTCCCTTCCCCTCCCCCACTGGGCCAGCTGTCACTCATCATCATCATAGAATTTACAGTGCAGAAGGAGGCCATTCAGCCCATCGAGTCTGCACCGGCTCTTGGAAAGAGCACCCTACCCAAGATCAACACCGCCACCCTATTCCCATAACCCAGTAACCCCACCCAACACGAAGGGCAATTTTGGACACCAAGGGCAATTTATCACGGCCAATCCACCTAACCTGCACATCTTTGGACTGTGGGAGGAAACCGGAGCACCCGGAGGAAACCCACGCACACACGGGGAGGACGTGCAGACTCCGCACAGACAGTGACCCAAGCCGGAATCGAACCTGAGACCCTGGAGCTGTGAAGCAATTGTGCTATCCACAATGCTACCGTGCTGCCCACTCGTTCTCATGCTTTTCTACATCTTTGTTGCGAATTCTCCAACTACTGACCATCTATTCCGTCCCAGCTGTCTCTCTCCCCCCCCCCCCTCTTATACAGTCTATAATTCAACACATCTCTCCCTCTGGTCAGCTCTGCTGAAGAATTATGCGGGACTCACAACATGAACTATTTTTTCTCTCCCTACAGATCTGCCAGACCTGCTGTGCTTTCCGAGCATTCTGTTTCTGTCCTAACAATCTCCTTTTAGAACTCCTTGTGGATCTAAGGGGATCATTCCCCACCCCTGCCACGACCCTCAAAGAATGCTGGAAGTGATCTTACTGATTTCCACTCTCCTCCTCTGCTGGAGAAATTGGCTTCCCGATTAGCTCCAACTGCTGGTAACTGCCTGCCCCCACATTTCAGCGAGGCAATGTTTCTGGGCAGGTGGGAGTCGGCAGAGAGTAATAACAGGGCCTCCATGGCCCGAGACTCGACACGATTGTCACCGACTACCCAGCCCCTCTACCCCATTACTATCTTCCTGTTAGTACCGAGTCTCCCTGGTAACACTAAGGTTTACAACTGGTCCCGAATTGTACGCCTTTTGGATCAAATTGCTTCAAGTCAGAAATTTCACCCCTTTCACGAAAACGAAAGCTTGCAGGTATTCACGCACTCCATTGCTTTTTTCCGCTTGAGCCGTTTAGAAATACCTTGACCTTGAAAATGCCGTCAAGTTAAAATGATTGCGAGGATGAGTGAACATCAAAAACATGTCATTGCGTCGCCAACACCACCATGAACTCAGAATACTGGAATAGAGTTTCAGGCTTGTTTTGAAGAGCAGTCAGCCAATCTCACGGCTGTAATGTCAGACTAGAAACGCTCTTGGCGAACACACTGACCCGCTGGAAATTTGTCCCACAGAGAAATACACCATCAATTTCAAAAGGTCCGAAGCGAAGGGGCGGATTTTCACTCCCGAGCCTGATGTGCAGAGTCTGGAAAATTCCCAATTCCACAAGCCCGGCTCAGGGAAGCTTCTCTGAACATCCGATTTTAATTCCGGCAGCTACTAACTGGAATTGGGTCCACTGACCCTTGGAACAGTATGGAGGCAGCCACGGAGCTGCTGAGTGTGGACACGGGCTGCTCGAAACGATCGACCTCAGGGCTCTGCCAATTTGTCCCAGTTACAATAAAATCAGTAAAACCCAGCCCTCATCCCTCACACATTCCCCATGTCCCATCCATGCCATCTCACACCTCATGGCCCCCGCTACCTATGGTCCCTCATGTTCTTCATGCCACCCTATGTCCTTCTGCCAATCCCCCATCCTCCTCACACCCTCCATGCCAATTCAGTGACCTTCATGCCAACCGATGACCCCCCACCTTTTGCCCTTACATCTTCCATGCCAAATCACCCAGTACTCATATCGACAGAACTCAGGACCCATGCTGAGATGAAATAAAATAATGCTCTGAGTATCTATCACCGATTTTCCTCTATTAAAGGAAACTCTCATTAATGTAAGCCCATGCATACGTTAAACTCCCTTCAAGTACTTAATCCTGAATAAAAACAAACATTCCCTTCAAATATTTAATCTTTTATAAAAACAAACATGTGTATTCATAGCTCTACATTATAACCAGGTGATCTTTTAATAAACACTTGGAGCTAACAATCTGTGGATGAGTAATATATGTCCCATCGCCTTTTCCGTTCCCCAGTGAAAATAGTGGGTGTCAAGTTCTGGAACAGGACTTCTAGAATCAGGGCTCGGTGCCATTTTGGCTAAGGTGCAGGGATGCTCCACCTTGATGAAAATTCAGGTGAAGTCTCTGAGAAATGCAGTTAGATAGTTTTGCTTTGTCTGAGATGCACTGCACACTTTCCCCCTGTTCAGAACTCCTCACACCTCAATCCAGAGAGCCTTCATGCTGATTGACCGGGACATTGCCTCAATGACTACTCCAGAGTGCTCATGGGTACATCACTATGGCATGTGACCAGTTAGCACTGCACGTGTTAGCAACACACACGTCCCATCTCTTCAGATAGATTGTCTGGTACCGCCGCCCACTGTGGACAATTTGATGGACCATTGAAAAGGTCCATTCCCATCGGGCAGGAATTCCCAGTCTGAGGGCGGGTACAACCAGAAATTCCCGTTCCTCGTCAAGCCAGTACCTTGCCTGTTAGGACCTGGGTTTTCTAAGGTATCTGGAGCACAGTGCAATGAATCCCACCCGGAATGAGAGTCTACTTTTACAAGTTACATTAGTGAGTGGTTAGCCATTAAATGCAATATACAAAAACTTGGGCAAAATGTATTTTTTCAGCCATACTGAAGGAGTGCTTTCAATGATGGCACAAAGTTGGTTTTGGATTTTTTTTTTGGAAACAAATGCAACTCACTGATCTCATTTCTTTTCCTCAACCCCTTGATCTCAGACTGAGCTGCAACACAGGATGGAATCTTGTGGAGGTAATGGGTGCAACCAGGCAAACCCCAGCACCACCTCTTTTAGGGAAGATTCACAGCAGCTCCTTCCACTCGGGCACTTGACAGGTCAGTGACGGGCTATTCCCAAAATCAAAGACCTTGGGGGTCGATCCTGCCCACTGCGAGCTGCTAGCCAATCAGAGGCTAGCCTCCCCACCATTCCTCACCTCCTAAGCCTCGAATGAGTGTCATATCAGGGAGGTGGTGGCTGCTGCTGGAATGACACTCATTCAAAGTCAGGAATCATCACCGGATGCTCACCTAGAGGTGAGTAACGGGGGGGGGGGGGGGGGGTTGCAGGGGAGTGGGGTATTAGGGGAGGGGGGTTGCAGGGGGGTTGATTGCAGGGAGGGGTTGCAGGGGGGGGCTGCAGGGGAGAGGGGGGTCAGCAACAATTGCAATGGGGGTTGCTCTCAACTGAACCCCCCTTTACCAATGCTAGGTCCTTCAATTAGGCATTTATGTACCTTTGGACGAGGAACCACCCGGGGAGGCTGCACGTTGCCCTGCATGGGTTTGTTTGCATTGTCTCCTGCAATGCCCCAGATTGTTGCTGGGTTAATACCAGTGGTGGCAGGGTGAGACCCTTACGTGTCCATTAGATAATCACTGAAGGGCCTCAATAGATGGAGGTGTGGGAAGGCCATACGCGGGCCTTCCCATCATGGGCTAAATCGAGGAATACAGGAAGGTAACAGGTTCCACCCTCTTCCCTGATTAAATGCTTTCTGTATCACCAAATCTGCTACGGTGTAAGGAACAAGGTTGCTTCTTTAAAGGCACTTTGCTTCTCATATAATTGTTCCCTTTCTCTTGACAATTATCTTCAGAGTTTCCCCGTTTATTGAAAGAAAGGGTAAGACTTGTTTCAGTTTGATGTTGGTCATTGGAAAAATCATTCATTTGTTAAATCAATGCTCAATCAGAGAGCTGGTATCATTCTGTGCTTTGTCCCAATCACTCATTTCACAGAACCACCAGCCAATACTCCTTGGCAGTCATCCCTTGTCACAACATGCACAAGACAAGAGGGTTTAATGTTTTTAACCAAGTTAAATGGCCTCTGGTAATTCACAGGATGTAAACAGAAGCTGATACGAATTGGCACCAAGTCAAAGACGAAAACATGAGGGCCGGTGAACCCAGGGTCAATGAGGTAGATGTTCGGGACAGCAGTAATCTGTAGACTGTGGGCTAAACATTTCCCAAAGGTCCCCAGCAACAGAACTGCAAAGGATGTGCCAAGCTGACCACGGTTTAATGGGTCTTTCTGACCAGCTGAAAAGTTTAAAATGCTGGTGTGATCTGCCGGCCACATTGTGCCCGCAACTGGAGAATGCCGGGAGATCCCTATTCCGGGATCTATCTGGCTCACCATGCCTCGTGAGATCTAACGTGATGCCGCGAGATGCTGTGATGTGAATCCTACTCATCGTGGACGGGATCATTTTTTGACAAATTGCATATTAGAGTAGGCAGCTAGTCTAGCTCTAATATACATTCCCACAATCTACCCGAGGTGTTGAGATCCAATCCCCTTGCTTTGGAGATCTTGGGCGAGCGCTGTTCAGTGCTGATCTCCACAAATGGAGACCAGATCATCGGCACTTGTGGGGGTCTGCCAGAGGATCGGAGGCCCCCTGGTGCTTTCCCTCTGGATACAGTGGAACCTTGACACTGCTGGTGCCACCTGGGCACCTTGGCACTGTTACCTGGGTGCCTTCCTGGCATTACCAAGGTGCTTATGTGTCAATACCAGCTGATTGGGCACTGCCAGGGTGCGAGGCTGGCAGTGCTGAATTGGCATTTTCCCCACGTCAGGGATCGGGCCCGGGGAGGACCCCCCTTACAGGTGGGGCTTTGGGTGAAGGGTTTTCGGGGTTGGGTAGAGACATCGGGAATCCATTTAAAAATGTTGTTCTGATCTCATCCTGCACTGAGACGTTCCAGCGAGCTGAGCTCCTCGACGCAAGAAACAGGACTAAGTGCTTTCCCCATTTGGACCCCAATCTACCCGAATGGCCGTATGGTAGTGTGCTGTTTCTCAGTGTTCTGAGCGACAGAAAACACCAGATTAATTGCGCTACGGCCGCTGTTTCCAATCGGGTAGATCGAACCCCCATCTTCAATTATAGACTCCAGTAATATACCAACAATAGATATAAGGCTAACTAGCCTATAATTCCCTCATTTTCCTCCCTCATTTTTCTGAAGTAATGCAATGACATGCACAATTTTGGAAAGACAAAAATTGTAATGGTGTCCTGTCCTTAAATGGGATAGGATTGCGCCTTTCCTGAAATTCCCAGGTTTCCCATTTGGTTTAGTGTCACGTGATGTGTAGTGATGAGAAAAGTGGCAACAAGGATTGAGGCAGGACACACACACATTCACACTCTTACACATTCACTCACACACTCACTCACACACTCACTCACACACTCACTCACACACACACACATACAGACACCCACACACCCACACTCTCACAGAGACACACTCACAGCAACACTCACAGGCACAGACACAGACACACACACACTCAGGCACACACAGATACACACACACACACACTCAGACACACACACAGTCACTCACACATTCAAACACACACACATACACACTCAGACACTGAGTATAAGAATTGGCAAGTCATGTTGCAGCTGTATAGAACCTTAGTTAGGCCACACTTGGAGTATAGTGTTCAATTCTGGTCGCCACACTACCAGAAGGATGTGGAGGCTTTCGAGAGGGTGCAGAAGAGATTTACCAGGATGTTGCCTGGTATGGAGGGCATTAGCTATGAGGAAAGGTTGAATAAACTCGGTTTGTTCTCACTGGAACGACGGAGGTTGAGGGGTGACCTGATAGAGGTCTACAAAATTATGAGGGGCATAGACAGAGTGGATAGTCAGAGGCTTTTTCCCAGGGTAGAGAGGTCAATTACTAGGGGGCATAGGTTTAAGGTGAGAGGGGCAAGGTTTAGAGTAGATGTACGAGGCAAGTTTTTTACGCAGAGGGTAGTGGGTGCCTGGAACTCGCTACTGGAGGAGGTGGTGGAAGCAGGGACAATAGTGACATTTAAGGAGCATTTGATAAACACATGAATAGGATGGGAATATAGGGATACGGACCCCGGATCTGTAGAAGGTTTTAGTTTAGACAGGCAGCATGGTCGACGCAGGATGAGAGGGCCGAAGGGCCTGTTCCTGTGCTGTACTTTTCTCTGTTCTTCTTTGTTCTCTCACATACTCACAGACACAGACACACACACTCACACACACTCACACACAGACACACACAGACACACACAGACACACACAGACACACACTCACAGACACAGACACACACACTCACACACACTCACACACAGACACACACAGACACACACTGACACACACTCACAGACACACACTCATAAACACACACATGTACACACTCAGAGACACACCCACACCCACACACAAAGTCAGACACACACACAGACAAGCACTCAGAGACACACACTCACAGGCACACAGACTCACAGACACACAGACTCACAGGCACAGACACACAGACTCACAGACACAGATACAGACACAAACACACACTCACAGATACACACTCACAGACACACACACTCACAGACACAAACACACACAGACACAAACACACACAGACACAAACACACACAGACACAAACACACACAGACACACAGACACAAACACAGACACAAACACAGACACAAACACACACAGACACAAACACACAGACACAAACACACACAGACACAGACACACACAGACACAGACACACACAGACACAGACACACACACTCACAGACACACACACTCACAGACACACACAGACAGACACACACAGACAGACACACACAGACACAGACACTCACAGACACAGACACTCACAGACACAGACACTCACAGACACAGACACACAGACACAAACACACAGACACAAACACACACAGACACAAACACACAGACACAAACACACACAGACACAGACACACACACTCACACACACTCACAGACACACACACTCACAGACACACACTCACAGACACACACAGACAGACACACACAAACACACGTCGAAATATAACTGTTACTAAAACGACGGACAGTTGGGAAAACCTGTTTGCATTGCCGTGAGTGAGGTCTGGGCTGCAGGGACTGCGCATGTGGCAAAGCTAAATGGAGATTTCAAAGTCCGATTCTGCAGGCGCCATTGCTCGAGGGAGACGTCGAACTCCAGTCAGCCAAAATGAAAAAATAAAGTTCTAGCTGTTTGTTAAATGGGATCGTTTGTGTCATACTTTTCATTAAAAATCGTAAGGGAGGAGGTGTAGACAATCGGAGCCAGGATCCAAAAATGATGGGTAAGAGGGCACCAATGTGGCATTTGGTGAGAGATCTGGGGAATGGAATTCATATGAACAAAGATTCCAATTATTTCTCAGAGCAAATCAGACATGGAGAACCTAAAGATGGCAAAATGTCTACACTTAGTTGGGCGTATAACTTTTATGTTGCTACAGAATTCAGTTCACCCAGCAAAACCAGGAGACAAGTCCTACACCGAATTAATGAAAATCCTCGAGGGACATTTCTCTCCGACATCATGATTGATTGCAGAGAGGATTTAGTTCCACTGCCGTAAGCAGGAAGAAGGGGAAAACATTTTATCAGTTCGTAGCGTCTTTTAAGAAGATTAACTAAATAGTGAGAATTTGGTACAACACTTGATGATACTCTTTGTGACAGGCTGGTTTGTGGACTCCGCGTTGAAGCTATTCAGCAGAAGCTGCTTACTCCAAGTGATTTACTCTAAAAGCTACTGTGGAAACTGCCACATCTGTGGAGCGAGCAACAAGAGAAGCTTCACAGATAGAGGCTGGAGCGAAGATCCACAAAATGGATACCTCAAGGAACAAGGCTGCAAAGGTGCAACTACATCACCGGTGTACACAGGTTGGACATTTAACGGGACAATGTCGGACCTAAACAAATACATGCAAGAACTGTGGCAAGAAGGGCCACATTGCCAAGGCTCAGAAAACCTCTCGCACACCAAAAAGGCGCAAAAAAATGTTCAATAATCTAGTCAAGTCTACCATTTGTTAATGAAGCTCAAAAGGCAATGTAACTGAGCTACTGCAAGAGCTAAACTAGGTGTCTTGTCAATGGAGGGCGATCACCAACGCTTTTGGGCATACCCAAATCTTGAAGGTCATGAAATTAATATGGATACGGGAGCAGCTGTATTGTTAATACCTGAAACAATTTATCATCACAAGCTGAAACATTCCAGAATACAAGACCAGGGATGTACTTTTTAGGCTGTGGTCAGATCCCATTTGGAGTATTGTGAGCAGTTTTGGGCCCCGTATCTAAGGAAGGATGTGCTGGCCTTGGAAAGGGTCCAGAGGAGGTTTACAAGAATGATTCCTGGATTGAAGATTTTGTCGTATGAGGGATGGTTGAGGACTCTGGTCTGTACCCGTTGGAGTTTAGAAGGATGAGGGGGGATCTTATTGAAACTTACAGGATACTGCACGGCCGGGATAGAGTGGACGTGGAGAGAATGTTTCCACTTGTAGGAAAAACTAGAAGCAGAGGACACAATCTCAGACTAAAGGGACGATCCTTTAAAACATAGATGAGGAGGAATTTCTTCAGCCAGAGGCTGGTGAATCTGTGGAACTCTTTGCCGCAGAAGGCTGTGGAGGCCAAATCACTGAGTGTCTTTAAGACAGAGATAGATAGGTTTTTGATCAATAAGGGGATCAGGGATTATGGGGAGAAGGCAGGAGAATGGGGATGAGAAAATATCAGCCATGATTGAATGGCGGAGCAGACTCGATGGGCCGAATGGCCTAATTCTGCTCCTATGTGTTATGGTCTTATTTTAAACCCCAATGTGATCCTAAGGACATACACTGAAGAGGTTGTGCCATCAAAAAGATGCATTATGGTGAAAGTATAAGCAAATGGACAGACGGTGAAGTTGCCCCTTCACCTTCTCCATGGAAACGTTTTTGCTCTATTTGGCAGAGCATGGTTGGTAAGGATTAGCCTTAATTGGGAAACAGTCAGTCAATCAATTAGTGGATTCAAAGAGCAACTTGCAACAACACCTGATGAAGGTGCTCAAAGGTTTGCTCGGTTCCATTATTGGAAATGCATCTAAAAATCAAGTCACAGAGCACACCGACATTATTCGGCCTAAAATTGAAGAAGAACTCAAAACATTAGTACAAACAGGAGTCACTGACCCTGTTGCTACAAGTGATTGGGCAACAGCAATAGTTCCTGTATTGAAACATAAGAACATAAGAACTAGGAGCAGGAGTAGGCCATCTGGCCCCTCGAGCCTGCTCCACCATTCAATGAGATCATGGCTGATCTTTTGTGGACTCAGCTCCACTTTCCCGCCCGAACACCATAACCCTTAATCCTTTTATTCTTCAAAAAACTATCTATCTTTATCTTAAAAACATTTAATGAAAGAGCCTCTACTGCTTCACTGAGCAAGGAATTCCATAGATTCACAACCCTTTGGGTGAAGAAGTTCCTCCTAAACTCAGTCCTAAATCTACTTCCCCTTATTTTGAGGCTATGCCCCCTAGTTCTGCTTTCACCCGCCAGTGGACACAACCTGCCCACATCTATCCTATCTATTCCCTTCATAATTTTATATGTTTCTATACGATCCCCCCCTCATCCTTCTAAATTCCAACGAGTACAGTCCCAGTCTACTCAACCTCTCCTCGTAATCCAACCCATTCATCTCTGGGATTAACCTAGTGAATCTCCTCTGCACACCCTCCAGTGCCAGTACGTCCTTTCTCAAGTAAGGAGACCAAAAATGAACACAATACTCCAGGTGTGGCCTCACTAACACCTTATACAATTGCAGCAGAACCTCCCTAGTCTTAAACTCCATCCCTCTAGCAATGAAGGACAAAATTTCATTTGCCTTCTTAATCACCTGTAAACCAACCTTTTGCGACTCATGCACGAGCACACCCAGGTCTCTCTACACAGCAGCATGTTTTAATATTTTATCATTTAAATAATAATCCCTTTTGCTGTTATTCCTACCAAAATTGATAACCTCACATTTGTCAACATTGTATTCCATCTGCCAGACCCTAGCCCATTCACTTAGCCTATCCAAATCCCTCTGCAGACTTCCGGTATCCTCTGCACTTTTTGCTTTACCACTTATCCTAGTGCCGTCTGCAAACTTGGACACATTGCACTTGGTCTCCAACTCCAAATCATCTATGTAAATTGTGAACAGTTGTGGGCCCAACACTGATCCCTGAGGGACACCACTAGCTACTGATTGCCAACCAGAGATACAGCCATTAATCCCCACTCTTTGCTTTCTATTAATTAACCAATCCTCTATCCATGCTACTACTTTTCCCTTAATGCCATGCATCTTTATCTTATGCAGCAACCTTTTGTGTGGCACCTTGTCAAAGGCTTTCTGGAAATCCAGATATACCACATCCATTGGCTCCCCGTTATCTACCGCACTGGTAATGTCCTCAAAGAATTCCACTAAATTAATTAGGCACGACCTGCCCTTTATGAATCCATGCTGCGTCTGCCCAATGGGACAATTTCCATCTAGATGCCTCGCTATTTCTTCCTTGATGATAGATTCCAGCATCTTCCCTACTACCAAAGATAAGCTCACTGGCCTATAATTACCCGCTTTCTGCCTACCTCCTTTTTTAAACAGTGGTGTCACGTTTGCTAATTTCCAATCCATCGGGACCACACCAGAGTCTAGTGAATTTTGGTAAATTATCACTAGTGCATTTGCAATTTCACTCGCCATCTCTTTTAGCACTCTGGGATGCATTCCATCAGGGCCAGGAGACTTGTCTACCTTTAGCCCCATTAGCTTGCCCATCACTACCTCCTTGGTGATAACAATCCTCTCAAGGTCCTCACCTGTCATAGCCTCATTTCCATCAGTCACTGGCATGTTATTTGTGTCTTCCACTGTGAAGACCGACCCAAAAAACCTGTTCAGTTCCTCAGCCATTTCCTCATCTCCCATTACTAAATCTCCCTGATGGCTCGGTGAGAATCTGTGGAGATTTTAAAAGTTCTATTAACCCAGTATTCTGGGAAAATCATTATTAACTGCTGTTGATTGAAGACTTGTTTGCTGGACTTCCTGTAAGGCAGAAATTCAGTAAACTTGATCTTTCACAGGCATACCTGCAGATGAATGTAGCTACTGAATCACAGCCGCTCCTCACCATTGTAACACACAAAGGTCTGTTCCGTTACAGACTTCCTTGCAGAATAACATCTGCACCTGCTCTTTTTCAAAGACCCATGGATTGAATTCTAAGTGGGTTGAATGGAGTGAAATGTTATCGAGATGACACACTCATGGCCGGTTCTAGTGAAGAGGAACACTGGGAGAATTTGGAAGCTACCCTGAAGCACTTACAGAGACACAACCTTCGAGTTAAAAAGGAAAATTGTGGCCTTTTCAAGTCATCCATAAATTACGTTGGTTATATTATCGACAAAGATGGCTTACATAAGGAGCCAAAGAAAATGTCAGCAACCTCTGAAACACTACGTCCTCAAACTGTCCACACAATTAAGATAGTTTTTAGGTTTGATCGATTACCATTGTAAATTTAGTAACACATGTTACTAAGTGCCAAACAGGCATGGCACTGGTCAGAAGATTGTGAAAATGTAAACAGTGAAGTGAAAGAAGCTTCACTGAAGTCAGAGCTGTTGGTTCATGATAATCCCAGGATGAAGTTGCAGCTTGCTGGCGATGCCTCACCCTATGGGGTTGGTGCAGTTGTCTTGCACATTCTGCCTTCAGGAGAGGTACAAATGGATTGGACGAACGTTTTGTGCAATCGTTAAAGCATTTTATCAAAGGGTCAAAGGACCAGGGAATATTATCAAGAAGAGCAAACAAATTTCTAATATCTTATCAGAACACTGTCCGTGCTACCACACAGAGTTCACCGGCAATGCTGATGTTCAAGAGGAAACCACAAACCGAGTTTGTATTGTTCGTTCCACCTGACACTTCAGAGATTGTCAAACAACAACAACAAACACAAATTGCGAGGAGGGAGAATGTCTTTAAAAAAGGAGGTATTCAACCAGGGAGGCAGAGTGCCAGCTGGGATGAGAAATGGGTCCCGCTATGATCCTGGCGAAGACAGGTCCAATACCATACACCGGACAGAAGGATGATGAGAGAGTTTGTTGATGTCATGCTGTTCAGTTACTTGCTGCATGAAGTGAGTCTGTAGAAACTTCTCAAGAGGTTCTACCTTTAGAAGATCGAGAGAGCTGTACTTTGGAATGGAGACCAGTGACAGTGACAAGTTCAGATCCTGTTTATGAGGGCATTTCAATACCTATAGTGACAGAAACTGAAATAGCTAGAGAGGAACGAGGACACTTCTGAGGTCGCAAGTAGCTGAGTTCAATTCGTCGAATCTTACCAAAAAGAAATAAACGTCCACCAGAGAGACTGTCTTACTGGACTGTATGTATGTACAGAAATAACATACAAGGGGATGGATTTGTTGTGTAAATGTTAATTGTTGTTATAGCAGTCATGAAGGGGGAGGGGTGTTATGTATCTGGGGATACATTCCTGCTTGTTCTGCGTCACGTGATGTGTGGTGATGTCAGTAGAGTATGTGTGCGGGCTTTGGGCAGGTCACCATCTTGATTGTAGGAGCAACGTCCTTCATAAACCTCTCATCGTGCTTTACACGAATCCAGAGTGTGGGCACCTTCATACCTTTTCTAATTGCAGCAACAAAGGAATATAACACCTTTCCTGCATCCCCGTACATATTAGGGCCTATGATTATTTAGCACTTCTTCGATCCACTTTGAGCTTTTCCAAAGGCCTTCTGACGTATTGTCACCCCACCAACCCCACTTCACTTCAATCCTGCTGCCACAGTCTTCCCCTCTTAACACTCAGGTTTCTTGCTCCTCAGCGAAATCTTCGCCTGGGGCTATCTATAACCAAGGTAATCAGTTCACCCGAGTAGGTTCAGAACAAAACAACGCACACTTCCATTTGAGTCTTTCCAAACAGACAAAATAGCGATTGTGGTTAAAGAAATTCTAGATCGTCTTTGATTGATGTCAAGCAATTTTCAAATCTTTTTATTGCTTGAGAACACCATCTATTTTATATGAATTTTGATTTACTTTATAGAGAAATTATGTAGGGTGTAAGTACTGCAAATTGTCAGTAATTGCCCCAGGTAAATGAGAGCTGATTATTATGATTGTTTTTCATCTAACTCAGAAGAATTACGACGGTGACACTGAATTGCACTTTCAAATGTGTTGTATGATTCCATGAACAATTAGTGCATGGCCTGTTTGCAGGGCCGGCTTGGTTAAGGTCACATCTGATTTGATTCAATCACTCATAATTCCTGCCTTTCCTTTGGATGTGGCAGAAAAACAAGGATTGCATTCCCTGGAAGTAAGAAAGTTAAGGGATGTTTTGAGTGACGTTTTCAAGATATCAGTGGGAATTAACAGACGAGACAGAGAGGAACCTTTTATGCTGATCAGGGAGTTTACGATAAGGGGACTAACCCAGAAATTAAAGCCAGACATTCAGGAATAAAGTTAGGAAATACTGACGCACAGAAGGCAATAAAGGTTTGGAACTTCCTGTCTGTAAAAGGCAACTTACGTTTTCCGGACAGGAGGAGGGTCTAAAACAGAGTTCCTCAGGGATCGGTGCTCGTCCTCATATATATTAATGACCCAAACCTTGGTGTACCGGGTGCAATTTCAAATTTTGCACATGAAACTTGAGTTATTGGGAACAGTGAAGAAGATTGTGTGGAACATCAAAAGGACATTGACAGATTGGTGGAATGGAGGACTAGTAGAGATGAAACTTATTGTAGAGAAGTGTGAGATGATTAATTTTGGTGGGAAGAGAAAGGAGAGGCAATAAAAATAAAGATACAACTCTGAAGAGCGTGCACGAGCAGAGGGACCTGGGTGTAAATCACTGAAGGTGGCAGGAGAGGTTGAGAATGTTGAGAAGATACGGAATCCTGGACTTTATTATCGGGGTAACGAGAAAGAAAGCAAGGAAGCTGTGTTAAACAGTATCAAACGCTGATTCAGTCTCACCTGGAGTATTGCATCCTGTTCTTAGCTCCACACTTTAGGGGAGACTGAAAGCATTCGAGAGAGCACAGAAAACGCTCATGAGAATGGCTCCAGGGGTGAGAACCTTCAGTTACGAGGGTAGATTGGAGAAGATGGGACTGTTTGCTTGGGAGAAGAGAAGGTTGAGAAGAGATTTAATCGAGGTGTTCAAAATATATGAGGAGTCTGGATAGAGTAGGTCAGGAGAAACGGTTCCCATTGGCGGAAGGATTGAGAATCAGAGTGCAAAGATTGAAGGTAATTGGCAAAAGAAGGAATGGCGACAGGAGGAAAATGTTTCACACCCTGCGAGGGCTAATGTCTGGAATGTACTGTCTGAGCGTGTGGTGGAGGCAGCATCAATCGAGGTTTTCAATAGGGACTATGATCATTATCTGAAAAGGAAAGGTTTGCAGGACTATGGTGAAGCGAGGGGAGTGGCACAAGTTGTTTCTTTAGCGTTACGGGGTTCAATTGTTTGTAATGACCCCTCCAATCGTAAATCGCCACAGGTTCGAGACACATAACCAAGGGGAAGAAAGGACACTTTAAATGATGAATTCAGAAAGTATATTAACCATTAAAATGGTAATATGTCAGAAAGATAAAAAGCAATTGACAGCAATTAGCAGTGAGAGGGGAAAGCTAACTTTAACAGTTGAACAGACTTCTGGCCTCCCTTCTCAGTGCAAGCCGTAAGTGACAACATCAAAAACAGCTCAGCACTCTCCCCACCTCAGACCATCTCCCCAGCTCAGCCCATCACTCTCTCCCCACCTCAGCCCATCTCCCCACCTCAGCCCATCTCCCCAGCTCAGCCCATCTCCCCAGCAAGGTCCATCACTCTCTCCCCAGCTCAGTCCATCACTCTCTCCCCAGCTCAGCCCATCACTCTCTCCCCACCTCAGCCCATCTCCCCAGCTCAGCCCATCACTCTCTCCCCGGCTCAGCCCATC
The DNA here is from genome assembly GCF_047496885.1 of Scyliorhinus torazame. Lineage (NCBI taxonomy): Eukaryota > Metazoa > Chordata > Chondrichthyes > Carcharhiniformes > Scyliorhinidae > Scyliorhinus > Scyliorhinus torazame. The sequence continues at coordinate 262,874,473 of NC_092716.1, forward strand.
TCCCCAACTCAGCCCATCTCGCCAGCTCAGCCCATCTCCCCAGCTCAGCCCATCTCCCCGGCTCAGTCCATCACTCTCTCCCCAGCTCAGTCCATCACTCTCTCCCCAGCTCAGTCCATCACTCTCTCCCCAGCTCAGTCCATCACTCTCTCCCCAGCTCAGTCCATCTCCCCAGCTCAGCCCATCTCCCCAGCTCAGTCCATCTCCCCAGTTCAATCCATCACTCTCTCCCCAGCTCAGTCCATCACTCTCTCCCCAGCTCAGTCCATCTCCCCAGCTCAGCCCATCTCCTCAGCTCAGTCCATCACTCTCTCCCCAGCTCAGTCCATCACTCTCTCCCCAGCTCAGTCCATCACTCTCTCCCCAGCTCAGTCCATCACTCTCTCCCCAGCTCAGTCCATCACTCTCTCCCCAGCTCAGTCCATCACTTTCTCCCCAGCTCAGTCCATCTCCTCAGCTCAGCCCATCTCCCCAGCTCAGTCCATCACTCACTTCCCAGCTCAGTCCATCACTCTCTCCCCAGCTCAGTCCATCACTCTCTTCCCAGCTCAGACCATCACTCTCTCCCCAGATCAGTCCATCTCCCCAGCTCAGCCCATCTCCCCAGCTCAGTCCATCACTCTCTCCCCAGCTCAGTCCATCACTCTCTTCCCAGCTCAGTCCATCACTCTCTCCCCAGCTCAGTCCATCACTCTCTCCCCAGCTCAGTCCATCACTCTCTTCCCAGCTCAGTCCATCACTCTCTCCCCAGCTCAGTCCATCTCCCCAGCTCAGCCCATCTCCCCAGCTCAGTCCATCACTCTCTCCCCAGCTCAGTCCATCACTCTCTCCCCAGCTCAGTCCATCACTCTCTCCCCAGCTCAGTCCATCACTCTCTCCCCAGCTCAGTCCATCACTCTCTTCCCAGCTCAGTCCATCACTCTCTCCCCAGCTCAGTCCATCACTCACTTCCCAGCTCAGTCCATCACTCTCTCCCCAGCTCAGTCCATCTCCCCAGCTCAGCCCATCACTCTTTCCCCAGCTCAGTCCATCACTCTCTCCCCAGCTCAGTCCATCACTCTCTCTCCAGCTCAGTCCATCACTCTCTCCCCAGCTCAGTCCATCACTCTCTTCCCAGCTCAGTCCATCACTCTCTCCCCAGCTCAGTCCATCTCCCCAGCTCAGCCCATCTCCCCAGCTCAGTCCATCACTCTCTCCCCAGCTCAGTCCATCACTCTCTCCCCAGCTCAGTCCATCACTCTCTCCCCAGCTCAGTCCATCACTCTCTCCCCAGCTCAGTCCATCACTCTCTTCCCAGCTCAGTCCATCACTCTCTTCCCAGCTCAGTCCATCACTCTCTCCCCAGCTCAGTCCATCACTCTCTTCCCAGCTCAGTCCATCACTCTCCCCAGCTCAGTCCATCACTCTCTCCCCAGCTCAGTCCATCTCCCCAGCTCAGTCCATCTCCCCAGCTCAGCCCATCTCCCCAGCTCAGTCCATCACTCTCTTCCCAGCTCAGTCCATCACTCTCTTCCCAGCTCAGTCCATCTCCCCAGCTCAGCCCATCTCCCCAGCAATGTCCATCACTCTCTCCCCAGCTCAGTCCATCACTCTCTTCCCAGCTCAGTCCATCTCCCCAGCTCAGTCCATCTCCCCAGCTCAGCCCATCTCCCCAGCTCAGCCCATCACTCTCTCCCCAGCTCAGTACATCACTCTCTCCCCAGCTCAGTACATCACTCTCTCCCCAGCTCAGTCCATTACTCTCTCCCCAGCTCAGTCCATCACTCTCTCCCCAGCTCAGTCCATCTCCCCAGCTCAGTCCATCACTCTCTCCCCAGATCAGTCCATCACTCTCTCCCCAGCTCAGTCCATCACTCTCTCCCCAGCTCAGTCCATCTCCCCAGCTCAGTCCATCACTCTCTCCCCAGCTCAGTCCATCTCCCCAGCTCAGCCCATCTCCCCAGCTCAGCCCATCACTCTCTCCCCAGCTCAGTACATCACTCTCTCCCCAGCTCAGTACATCACTCTCTCCCCAGCTCAGTCCATTACTCTCTCCCCAGCTCAGTCCATCACTCTCTCCCCAGCTCAGTCCATCTCCCCAGCTCAGTCCATCACTCTCTCCCCAGATCAGTCCATCACTCTCTCCCCAGCTCAGTCCATCACTCTCTCCCCAGCTCAGTCCATCTCCCCAGCTCAGTCCATCACTCTCTCCCCAGCTCAGTCCATCTCCCCAGCTCAGCCCATCTCCCCAGCTCAGTCCATCACTCTCTCCCCAGCTCAGTCCATCACTCTCTCCCCAGCTCAGTCCATCACTCTCTCCCCAGCTCAGTCCATCTCCCCAGCTCAGCCCATCTCCCCAGCTCAGTCCATCACTCTCTCCCCGGCTCAGTCCACCACTCTCTCCCCAGCTCAGTCCACCACTCTCTCCCCAGCTCAGTCCATCACTCTCTCCCCAGCTCAGTCCATCGCTCTCTCCCCAGCTCAGTCCATCGCTCTCTCCCCAGCTCAGTCCATCTCCCCAGCTCAGTCCATCGCTCTCTCCCCAGCTCAGTCCATCTCCCCAGCTCAGCCCATCACTCTCTCCCCAGCTCAGTCCATCGCTCTCTCCCCAGCTCAGTCCATCGCTCTCTCCCCAGCTCAGTCCATCTCCCCAGCTCAGTCCATCGCTCTCTCCCCAGCTCAGCCCATCTCCCCAGCAAGGTCCATCACTCTCTCCCCAGCTCAGTCCATCACTCTCTCCGCAGCTCAGTCCATCGCTCACTCCCCAGCTCAGTCCATCTCCCCAGCTCAGCCCATCACTCTCTTCCCAGCTCAGTCCATCACTCTCTCCCCAGCTCAGTCCATCGCTCTCTCCCCAGCTCAGCCCATCTCCCCAACAAGGTCCATCAGTCTCTCCCCAGCTCAGTCCATCACTCTCTCCCCAGCTCAGTCCATCACTCTCTCCCCAGCTCAGTCCATCACTCTCTCCCCAGGTCAGTCCATCGGTCTCTCCCCAGCTCAGTCCATCTCCCCAGCTCAGTCCATCAGTCTCTCCCCAGCTCAGTCCATCACTCTCTCCCCAGCTCAGTCCATCTCCCCAGCTCTGTCCATCACTCTCTTCCCAGCTCAGTCCATCTCCCCAGCTCAGTCCATCACTCTCTCCCCAGCTCAGTCCATCACTCTCTCCCCAGCTCAGTCCATCACTCTCTCCCCAGCTCAGTCCATCTCCCCAACTCAGCCCATCTCCCCAGCTCAGTCCATCACTCTCTCCCCAGCTCAGTCCATCACTCTCTCCCCAGCTCAGTCCATCACTCTCTCCCCAGCTCAGTCCATCACTCTCTCCCCAGCTCAGTCCATCACTCTCTCCCCAGCTCAGTCCATCACTCTCTCCCCAGCTCAGTCCATCACTCTCTCCCCAGCTCATTCCATCACTCTCTCCCCAGCTCAGTCCATCACTCTCTCCCCAGCTCAGTCCATCACTCTCTCCCCAGCTCAGTCCATCACTCTCTCCCCAGCTCAGTCCATCACTCTCTCCCCAGCTCAGTCCATCACTCTCTCCCCAGCTCAGTCCATCACTCTCTCCCCAGCTCAGTCCATCACTATCTCCCCAGCTCAGTCCATCACTCTCTCCCCAGCTCAGTCCATCACTCTCTCCCCAGCTCAGTCCATCACTCTCTCCCCAGCTCAGTCCATCACTCTCTCCCCAGCTCAGTCCATCACTCTCTCCCCAGCTCAGTCCATCACTCTCTCCCCAGCTCAGTCCATCACTCTCTCCCCAGCTCAGTCCATCACTCTCTCCCCAGCTCAGTCCATCACTCTCTCCCCAGCTCAGTCCATCACTCTCTCCCCAGCTCAGTCCATCACTCTCTCCCCAGCTCAGTCCATCACTCTCTCCCCAGCTCAGTCCATCACTCTCTCCCCAGCTCAGTCCATCACTCTCTCCCCAGCTCAGTCCATCGCTCTCTCCCCAGCTCAGTCCCTCGCTCTCTCCCCAGCTCAGTCCATGGCTCTCTCCCCAGCTCAGTCCATCACTCTCTTCCCAGCTCAGTCCATCACTCTCTCCCCAGCTCAGTCCATCACTCTGTCCCCAGCTCAGTCCATCACTCTCTCCCCAGCTCAGTCCATCACTCTCTCCCCAGCTCAGTCCATCGTTCTCTCCCCGGCTCAGTCCATCACTCTCTACCCAGCTCAGTCCATCACTCTCTCCCCAGCTCAGTCCATCACTCTCTCCCCAGCTCAGTCCATCTCCCCAGCTCAGTCCATCACTCTCTCCCCGGCTCAGTCCATCACTATCTCCCCAGCTCAGTCCACCACTCTCTCCCCGGCTCAGTCCATCACTCTCTCCCCAGCTCAGTCCATCACTCTCTCCGCAGCTCAGTCCATCACTCTCTCCCCGGCTCAGTCCATCACTTTCTCCCCAGCTCAGCCCATCTCCCCAGCTCAGTCCATCACTCTCTCCCCAGCTCAGTCCATCTCCCCAGCTCAGCCCATCTCCCCAGCTCAGTCCATCACTCTCTTCCCAGCTCAGTCCATTACTCTCTTCCCAGCTCTGTCCATCTCCCCAGCTCAGCCCATCTCCCCAGCAATGTCCATCACTCTCTCCCCAGCTCAGTCCATCGCTCTCTCCCCAGCTCAGTCCATCACTCTCTCCCCAGCTCAGTCCATCACTCTCTCCCCAGCTCAGTCCATCTCCCCAGCTCAGTCCATCACTCTCTCCCCAGCTCAGTCCATCACTCTCGCCCCAGCTCAGTCCATCACTCTCGCCCCAGCTCAGTCCATCACTCTCGCCCCAGCTCAGTCCATCACTCTCGCCCCAGCTCAGTCCATCACTCTCGCCCCAGCTCAGTCCATCACTCTCGCCCCAGCTCAGTCCATCACTCTCGCCCCAGCTCAGTCCATCACTCTCGCCCCAGCTCAGTCCATCACTCTCGCCCCAGCTCAGCCCATCACTCTCGCCCCAGCTCAGCCCATCACTCTCGCCCCAGCTCAGTCCATCACTCTCTCCCCAGCTCAGTCCATCTCCCAGCTCAGTCCATCACTCTCTCCCCAGCTCAGCCCATCACTCTCTCCCCAGCTCAGCCCATCACTCTCTCCCCAGCTCAGCCCATCACTCTCTCCCCAGCTCAGTCCATCACTCTCTCCCCAGCTCAGTCCATCACTCTCTCCCCAGCTCAGTCCATCACTCTCTCCCCAGCTCAGTCCATCACTCTCTCCCCAGCTCAGTCCATCACTCTCTCCCCAGCTCAGTCCATGTCTCTCTCCCCAGCTCAGTCCATCACTCTCTCCCCAGCTCAGTCCATCACTCTCTCCCCAGCTCAACCCGTCACCCTCTCCCCAGCTCAGTCCATCACTCTCTCCCCAGCTCAGTCCATCTCCCCAGCTCAGTCCATCACTCTCTCCCCAGCTCAGTCCATCACTCTCTTCCCAGCTCAGTCCATCACTCTCTCCCCAGCTCAGTCCATCACTCTCTCCCCAGCTCAGTCCATCGCTCTCTCCCCGGCTCAGTCCATCGCTCTCTCCCCAGCTCAGTCCATCGCTCTCTCCCCAGCTCAGTCCATCACTCTCTCCCCAGCTCAGTCCATCACTCTCTCCCCAGCTCAGTCCATCACTCTCTCCCCAGCTCAGTCCATCACTCTCTCCCCAGCTCAGTCCATCACTCTCTCCCCAGCTCAGTCCATCACTCTCTCCCCAGCTCAGTCCATCGCTCTCTCCCCAGCTCAGTCCATCGCTCTCTTCCCAGCTCAGTCCATCGCTCTCTCCCCAGCTCAGTCCATCGCTCTCTCCCCAGCTCAGTCCATCGCTCTCTACCCAGCTCAGTCCATCGCTCTCTCCCCAGCTCAGTCCATCACTCTCTCCCCAGCTCAGTCCATCACTCTCTCCCCAGCTCAGTCCATCACTCTCTCCCCAGCTCAGTCCATCACTCTCTCCCCAGCTCAGTCCATCACTCTCTCCCCAGCTCAGTCCATCACTCTCTCCCCAGCTCAGTCCATCACTCTCTCCCCAGCTCAGTCCATCACTCTCTCCCCAGCTCAGTCCATCACTCTCTCCCCAGCTCAGTCCATCACTCTCTCCCCAGCTCAGTCCATCGCTCTCTCCCCAGCTCAGTCCATCGCTCTCTCCCCAGATCAGTCCATCGCTCTCTCCCCAGCTCAGTCCATCACTCTCTCCCCAGCTCAGTCCATCACTCTCTCCCCAGCTCAGTCCATCTCTCTCTCCCCAGCTCAGTCCATCTCTCTCTCCCCAGCTCAGTCCATCACTCTCTCCCCAGCTCAGTCCATCACTCTCTCCCCAGCTCAGTCCATCACTCTCTCCCCAGCTCAGTCCATCACTCTCTCCCCAGCTCAGTCCATCACTCTCTCCCCAGCTCAGTCCATCACTCTCTCCCCAGCTCAGTCCATCACTCTCTCCCCAGCTCAGTCCATCACTCTCTCCCCAGCTCAGTCCATCACTCTCTCCCCAGCTCAGTCCATCACTCTCTCCCCAGCTCAGTCCATCACTCTCTCCCCAGCTCAGTCCATCACTCTCTCCCCAGCTCAGTCCATCACTCTCTCCCCAGCTCAGTCCATCACTCTCTCCCCAGCTCAGTCCATCACTCTCTCCCCAGCTCAGTCCATCACTCTCTCCCCAGCTCAGTCCATCACTCTCTCCCCAGCTCAGTCCATCACTCCCTCCCCAGCTCAGTCCATCACTCTCTCCCCAGCTCAGTCCATCACTCTCTCCCCAGCTCAGTCCATCACTCTCTCCCCAGCTCAGTCCATCACTCTCTCCCCAGCTCAGTCCATCACTCTCTCCCCAGCTCAGTCCATCACTCTCTCCCCAGCTCAGTCCATCACTCTCTCCCCAGCTCAGTCCATCACTCTCTCCCCAGCTCAGTCCATCACTCTCTCCCCAGCTCAGTCCATCACTCTCTCCCCAGCTCAGTCCATCACTCTCTGCCCAGCTCAGTCCATCACTCTCTCCCCAGCTCAGCCCATCTCTCCAGCTCAGTCCATCACTCTCTCCCCAGCTCAGTCCATCACTCTCTCCCCGGCTCAGTCCATCACTCTCTCCCCAGCTCAGTCCATCACTCTCTCCCCGGCTCAGTCCATCACTCTCTCCCCAGCTCAGTCCATCACTCTCTCCCCAGCTCAGTCCATCACTCTCTCCCCAGCTCAGTCCATCACTCTCTCCCCAGCTCAGTCCATCACTCTCTCCCCAGCTCAGTCCATCACTCTCTCCCCAGCTCAGTCCATCACTCTCTCCCCAGCTCAGTCCATCACTCTCTCCCCAGCTCAGTCCATCACTCTCTCCCCAGCTCAGTCCATCACTCTCTCCCCAGCTCAGTCCATCACTCTCTCCCCAGCTCAGTCCATCACTCTCTCCCCAGCTCAGTCCATCACTCTCTCCCCAGCTCAGTCCATCACTCTCTCCCCAGCTCAGTCCATCACTCTCTCCCCAGCTCAGTCCATCACTCTCTCCCCAGCTCAGTCCATCACTCTCTCCCCAGCTCAGTCCATCACTCTCTCCCCAGCTCAGCCCATCACTCTCTCCCCAGCTCAGCCCATCACTCTCTCCCCAGCTCAGTCCATCACTCTCTCCCCAGCTCAGTCCATCACTCTCTCCCCAGCTCAGTCCATCACTCTCTCCCCAGCTCAGTCCATCACTCTCTCCCCAGCTCAGTCCATCACTCTCTTCCCAGCTCAGTCCATCACTCTCTCCCCAGCTCAGTCCATCTCCCCAGCTCAGTCCATCACTCTCTCCCCAGCTCAGTCCATCACTCTCTCCCCAGCTCAGTCTATCACTCTCTCCCCAGCTCAGTCCATCACTCTCTCCCCAGCTCCGTCCATCACTCTCTCCCCAGCTCAGTCCATCACTCTCTCCCCAGCTCAGTCCATCACTCTCTCCCCAGCTCAGTCCATCACTCTCTCCCCAGCTCAGTCCATCACTCTCCCCCCTCACTACCCACAACTTTCTTCTTACCTCTCTCTTTGCCTTTCTTTTCCTTTCCCTGTCTCTCTGCCTCTGCCCTCTCTACCCGTCCCTCCCCAGAATGGCTTCTCGGGACCCCTATTTTATACCTTACAAATTGAAAGTCCACCTTTGCCAATTGTTGGAAAAACAGCCAATTTGTCTCTGACTTGTCAAACAGCAACCGACCTCCAGTGAGCTGCAAGGGTCGGTTCCCACCGCTTTCCTGGCATCTGATCTGCCTGCCGCCCCTCAAATCTCACTTACCACATGTCCATTGTCTCACAGGATCACCATCTGATGGGGCGGGGCTATCCGGAGTTGGTCACCCCTGACACCCGAGAGAGCTTCGAGGAGACCACCATCGAGACCACCCAGTTATCACCCCCCACCTTCCACCAGCGCAGAGACACACACTTCCATGGGCGACATTCGCAGACTGGCACCTGGGGCACAATCTAGTGAGCACCACACAGATGCTGATGCACATCAGGTGGACACAGGAGCATCATTCCAGACCCTAACCACTCGCTGTGTGAATCTGCCTCCACCACACTCACAGACAGTACATTCCCCATCCTAACCACTCGCTATGTGACTCTGTCTCCACCACACTCACAGACAGTACATTCCAAATCCTAACCACTCGCTGTGTGAATCTGTCTCCACCACACTCACAGACAGTACATTCCAGATCCTAACCACTCGCTGTGTGAATCTGTCTCCACCACACTCGCAGACAGTACATTCCAGATCCTAACCACTCGCTGTGTGAATCTGTCTCCACCACACTCTCAGACAGTACATTCTAGATCCTAACCATTCGCTGTGTGAATCTGTCTCCACCACACTCACTGACAGTGCATTCCAGATCCTAACCATTCGCTGTGTGAATCTGCCTCCACCACACTCACAGACAGGAATGAAATGAAAATGAAAATCGCGTATTGTCACAAGTAGGCTTCAAATGAAGTTATTGTGAAAAGCCCCTCGTCGCCACATTCGGGCGCCTGTTTGGGGAGGCTGTTACGGGAATTGAACCATGCAGCTGGCCTGCCTTGGTCTGCTTTCAAAGCCAGCGATTTAGCCCTGTGCTAAACAGTCTCTATACATTCCAGGCCTTCACCACTCACTACGTGAATCTATCCACCACACTCAGAAACAGTACATTCCAGATCCTAACCACTCGCTGTGTGAATCTGCCTCCACCACACTCTCAGACAGAACATTCCGGATGCTAACCACTCGCTGTGTGAATCTGCCTCCACCACAATCACAGACCGTACATTCCAGATCCTAACCATTCGCTGTGTGAATCTGTCTCCACCACACTCACAGACAGTGCGTTCCAGACCCTAACCATTCGCTGTGTGAATCTGTCTCCACCACACTCACAGACAGTGCGTTCCAGACCCTAACCACTCGCTGTGTGAATCTGTCTCCACCACACTCACAGACAGTGCGTTCCAGACCCTAACCACTCGCTGTGTGAATCTGTCTCCACCACACTCACAGACAATACATTCCAGATCCTAACCACTCGCTGTGTGACTATGTCTCCACCACACTCACAAACAGTACATTCCAGATCCTAACCACTCGCTGTGTGAATCTGCCTCCACCACACTCTCAGACAGTACATTCCAGATCCTAACCACTCAATGTGTGAATCTGTCTCCACCACACTCACAGACAGTACATTCCAGATCCTAACCACTTACTGCATGAAAACGTTTTCCCTCTCGTCGCTTTCTTATTTTACCAATTATTTTACCAGACTCCTGACAGGGAATGGTTGACACATTCCAACTGCTGAAGCCTTTACCTCTTTAGATATTCCCAATAGTACAGACAGAATTAGCTCAGTGAAAAGAAAGACCACACTAATAATGGTAGGTTCAGCTTTTAAATGGGGTTCTGCGAGCGATGCGCAATTCGTAAAAGGGACTGTGTCAGCATTTCTGTTGATCGGGAAACATCACAAAACTGTCTCTGCTGACTCAAACCTTGTAAAGGCACTTGACATAGAGTTAGGGTTAGGGTTAGGGTTAACCCTAACCCTAACTTGACACAGATCTCTCTGCACCAGAGGTAGAAACATGCAAGACAGACCAAACTGTGGGGCAGAGAGTCAGGATTGACTGAAATAGAATCATTCTTCAGTAAACAAGCTGCTCTGTGATACTCTCCAGAGAAGAAATCTGCAGTTGCAGAAGCAGCACAATGCAAGCAATGCTGGTGGTGGAAGGAAAAACATCTTCAAACAAATATTATACATGGGAAAGGGTCAGGGGGTCACCCAACTTCAACTTACAAAACTCTAAGGAATAATGCTAACAAATGTATTTTCACCCAGTGGCACCTCATCAAGAGTCAAGAAGCTCAACACCATCCTGGACAAAGCAACCCCGCTTGATTGGTACCCCATCTACCACCAGAAACATTCACTCCCTCCAACACTGATGCACAGTGGCGGCCGTGTGTGCCACCTGCAAGAGGCAGAGCAGCAAATCACCAAACCTCCTTTGACAGCACCTTCCAAACCCATGACCTCGACTACCTCGAAGGACAAGGGCAGCAGATGCACGGGAAGACCACCACCTGCATGTTCCCCTCCAAGCCTCACACCATTCACCACATGAACTGCAGAGGTTCAAGAAGGTCGTTCAGCCTCCCCTTCCCAAGGACAAATATGGATGGGCAGCAATGCCCACAACCCATGAATGAATTTTTTAAAAAACCTGCAATGCGATCGGGAGACTCAACAGGAACGTAACATATTCCAATTGGAAAAATGCCAGAATTGGAAACTTCTGTAAGAGTGCATACCTGGAAAACAGTTTCGACCTCCATGTTCTATAAAAAAAAGGACTGAGGTGCTGGAGAAGGGGCTAGAAAAAGATGTACTGGAATTATCCCGGGACTTCGGGATTGAATAAACTGGTGCTCGTTCCTGAAGAAAGGAGAAGACTGAGAAATGACCTTTCAGACATCTTGAAAATTATCAAAGGGTTTTAATAGGGTACTTGTGGGAAATTTGTTTGCGCTTGGAGGTGAGACCAGAACTTGGGGCATAAACATGAGACAGTCACAAATAAATCCCATCGGAAATTCAGGAGAAACGTCTTTACCCAGAGAGTGGTGACTATGTGGAATTCATTGTCTCGGGGAGTAGTTAAGGTGAATAAGAGAGATGTAATCAAGGTGAAGCTACATAAACCCATGTAGGAGAAAGGAATAAAACATCCTGGGGGCCATTTTCAGGCCACCGTGCACTTGAGGTGAATCCCATTATGTCGGTAAAATTCAGGAGAGCCCAAAAATGGGATTCGCACAGAGCGCAAAAATTTGCGATTTTCCCAAATCCTTTCTGCTAAAGTGAACCAGATATTGCCCAGAAAGGACGGGAAGATGATGAGCATGCATATGATTCGTGAGTTCCATAACAGATTATACGGCCTTCTGGAATGTTCCCGCCCTCCTACTGGGAAGTCACCCAGTCAGGTTCATTACTGGTCCCTAAAATCGGGGACCAGGTGCCATGGTCTAAGAGGGGAAGCCACTTCCATGGTGTGTATGGGAGAGGGGGGGGGGGGGGGGGGGAGGAATGGTGCCTTTAAGGGAGTTGGGGAGGTTCGGGTTTCAGGTCAGGGGTCTTCACTGGGATGGGGGTCGTGTAGCTAGACTTCTCTCAGCTTGAAGTATTTCACTTCTGGTCAATTTCAAATCCCAGTCATGTTGCAATATCTACGCTGCTCTCTGTCAACTTGAAATGCTCTACGGTACTTTTTGCTGAGGAAGGAGCAGTGCTCCGAAAGCTAGTGATTCGAAACAAACCTGTTCGACTTTAACCTGGTGTTGAAAGACTTCTTACTATTCCCTACATGGTAAAAAATCTACACCACCAGGTTAAAGTCCACCAGGTTTGTTTGGAATCACTGCTTTCGGACTGCCGCTCCTTCCTTAGGTGAGTATCAGAGAGCTGGGCACAATCTGCCACATGATGTTGCCAATGGCCTGGGGCAATCAGGGTTCCTTATCTCAGCAGGAGGGAGTCCAAGACTGAAAGTTGCCAGCCCAAGGGGCTGCTGCATGTCACTCAGTGAGAGAGAAGGCAGGACAGTTATGAAAAGGGCAGGGGATGGAGGCGATACTTGACTCCTCGTTGGGCTTTAAGTCACAGGTCATACATTGCCTGCCCAGGTGAATCATCGAATTTACAGTGCAGAAGGAGGCCATTCGGCCCATCGAGTCTGCACCGGCTCTTGGAAAGAGCACCCTACCCAAGCCCACACCTCCACCCTATCCCCATAACCCAGTAATCCCACCCAACACTAAGGGCAATTTTGGACACTAAGGGACAATTTATCATGGCCAATCCACCTAACCTGCACATCTTTGGACTGTGGGAGGAAACCGGAGCACCCGGAGGAAACCCACGCACACACGGGGAGGATGTGCAGACTCCGCACAGACAGTGACCCAAGCCGGAATCGAACCCGGGTCCCTGGAGCTGTGAAGCAATTGTGCTATCCACTATGCTACCGTGCTGCCCCAAAAGGTGCTTTGAATATTATTGCATGTCGGCAGTAAGATTGCCAGATGTGCCAGCCTGAGTATCTATGGTACATATTGGTCTGTGAGTCTTGCTCAACCAGCCATTTTTAAATTTGTTCTTGGGATGTGGGGGGTGCTGGCTAGGCCAGAATTTGTTGCTGATCCCCATTTGCCCTTGAACTGAGTGTTTCGTTCGGTCATTTCAGTGGGGGGCAGTTAAGAGTCAACTGCATCACTGCGAGGGCCGGGCAGGGTAAGGACGGCAGATTTCCTTCCCTGAAGGACATTACTGAACCAGACGGATTTTTATGACAATCAACAATGGTTTCATGGTCAACATTAGACTTTTAATTCCAGATTATATTGAATGCCAATTTCACCATCTGCCATGAAGGGATTCGAAGCCGGGACCCTAAGAGCATTACTCTGGGTCTCTGGATTGCTAATCTCGTTACAATACCACTACCCCACACCCTCCCAGCTATCATCATGTATCCTTCACCAATCTCAGCTGCGTCACTCTCCAAGCCACGTTAGTGATGAAATGCTTTGTTGTGAAGGGTTGAAGGTTGGGGGCTGGGCATCGGGAGGTGTACGATAGCGCCCAGCAGCAGTAATCACCTGACTGCACTGCACGTTCCAGGAGCCATGGTAACATGAAGGACCCACTGGAGCTGATGTGAGGGGAGGGAACAGGTGAATGGGAGGCTGTTGGCGACTATGAGGTGTCATGGGCAGAGCCCGCAGCCTTTGAAGCGATGTAATGGCCAGCGGCAACTTGAGGTGGGGCTTGTCGACGGAGATGGTATTCGGTTGTCAGTCTCCAGGATAATGAGGACAGGAGGTGTTAGGAGGGTTTGAGGGCCCAGGGATAGTTTACCTCACTGACTGTCTCTGTCTCTCAAAGAACAAAGAACAATACAGCACAGGAACAAAGAACAATACAGCACAGGAACAGGCCCTTCGGCCCTCCAAGCCTGTACCGGTCATGATACCAACGTTGGTCAAAACCCTCAGCACTTCCTTGTGCCGTATCCCTCTATACCCATCCTATCCATGTGTTTGTCAAAACGGTGTTTTGAACGGTGTTAATGTATCTGCTCCCCTGGCAACACGTTCCAGGCACTCACCATCCTCGCACATTTCTTCTGGGCTTTGCACCGTTCACCTTAAACCTCTCCTTCCCCCATTCCTCTCAGAGTAACAAGAATTTTGGAATAGAGCTAGTCAAACTGGCAATTATCCTTATTAATTCTGTAGCAGTGGCAGACGTTACCGACTGCGGCAAGGCCAACCCAGTCCAGAGCCTGCACCAGAACAGCAGGGGATGACCGGTCAGTGTCAAGACCCGGTTGCCCATCAGGCCGAAGAGGGGGAGATAGACAGCAGAGGGGGCCTCGGGTGTACAGGACTCCCATGTCCTGCCATGAGCTGCCGGACACCATGTTCGAAGACTCCACTTCACCAACAGGGCAGTGCAACACCTGTGCCACGTCCTCGCGGACCTGGCACCGCGTGGAGGACACCTGTTCCCGGTGCTCATGAAGGTCATGACAGCCCTGAACCTTTTCGCAAGAGGTCACTCCAGGGTTCAGGTAGTGACTTGTTTGGCATTTCACAATCAGGCAAGAGCATCCGGGAGGTCACGAATGTAGTGTGTGCCCGGACACCCCACCACATTCACTTTGGGCTAGACCAGGCTCACCGCGCTGCAGGATCCGTCGCTATCACCGGGATGCCACAGGTCCAGCGGGCCATCGACAGCACACATGTTGCCTTGAGAGCACCAGGGCACAATAATAATCTTTATAATAATCTTTATTGTCACAAGTAGGCTTACATTTGCACTACAATGTAGTTACTGTGAAAAGCCCCTGGTCGCCACATTCCGGCACCTGTTCGGGTACACTGGGGGAGAATTCAGAATGACCAAGTTACCTGACAGCATGTCTTTCGGGACTTGTGGGAGGAAACCGGAGCACCCGGAGGAAACCCACGTAGACACTGGGAGAACGTGCAGACTCCCCCTTCCTATTTCATGACTCTGAAGTGGAGTCACTGCTCAACGTCAATGAGGAGAGGAGAGACACCCTCTTCCCCAGGGTAAATTCAGACTCAAGCCTGCCATCCTGAACCTCGCCTAGGAGGTGGTGGCAGAGGCAGTCAGCGCTACCAATTCGTGAATGATATTTAAACGCATGCAAATGATGATCCTGTCTGGGTCCGTCAGCGCGGGGCGCAAACTTCGATAATGCCACTGGCAAGGGACCGGAGCATAGTGACGGAATCAGTGCCAGGCACAAACTGTGATTTTTTTCCATTGCTATTCTTCACCCGATCGCAATTCCAACACTGGCATCGGGAATGGGAGAATCCAGCCCACTGTATAAATGCCAGTTGTTGCTGACATGTCGATGGGTTGAGGTGAAGAGGGGATAACAGAGCTGATGTGGAGCACAGACATCGCATGAACCTGTTGCTGGGCTGTCAAGTTTTTGTAACATCATACTTTGTAATGATCTGAGTGGACTTTTGGCAATGCTGGTGGGCATACCTCTCGTGTTTCTATGGCAACCCTCCATCCATATTAGCTCAGCTGAATCAGCAGAATATAAAACAGCAAATAAAGAAAAGTGTTAATCCAGTAATATTGCTGAAAACAGGTTTTACCCTCTGGTCTTTGTGTAAGTCTCAAGAACAAGCAGGTGCAAAATATTTGTTTTAAATAGTGTAAGTGTTACCGTGTGATTTGGTCCTTCTCTCCAACAGAACTTTCATTGGTGCTTTGGGATCCAAGGCTGGAAAGTATGTATGCAAATTCTTTATATTTTTGATTTATGACGTCAGTTATTAGAAAGTGAGAATTCTTAACTCAGGTTTCAGATCGCATTGAAGTTTGCAGCATAGAAACAGGATTATTGGCTCAACAGGTCTCTCTCTGCTGGTGTTTACGCTGCACAGAGCTTCCAGCACCTCCCTCCATCCAACCCTAATCTTTCTATTCTTTCCTCCCTCATGTCCTTATCTAACTTTCCCTTTCATCTGTGCTATTTGACTTGACCACTTCATATGGTACAAATTGAATTTTCAAGGAGATATTTTCAGATAGGGGAGGTGGCGGCGGTGGTATTATCACCAGTAATCCAGAGACCCCAGGGTAATGCTCTGGGGACCTGGGTTCAAATCCCACCCCGGCAGATGGTGAAATTTGAATTCAATAACAATCTGGAATTAAAAGTCTAATGTTGACCATGAAACCATTGTTGGCTGTCGTAAAAACCCGTCTGGTTCACTAATGTCCTTTAAGAGGTGATGAGGGAAACAATAGTTGACGTCATGCTCACCAACCTGCCTGGCGTGGGTGGGACTATCCTTGTGGAGACAAAGCCCCGTCTTCACTGTGTTCAATGGGATAGATTGAGAACAGGTCCAGCAACTGAAGGGTGGGCATCCATGAGGCTGTGGGCCAAGAGCAGCAACATAATTGTATCAACCACAATCTGTAACCTCCTGGCCCGGCATATCCCCCACTCTACCATTACCACCCAGCCAGGGGATCACCCTGGTTCAATGAAGAGTGCAGGAGAGCGTGCCAAGAGCAACATCAGGCAGACCGAAAAGTGAGGTGTCAACCTGGTGAAGCTACAACACAGGACTACGTGCAGGCGACAGGGTGGTGCAGTGGTTAATACTGTTGCCTCATGGCGCCGAGGACCCAGGTTCAATCCCGGCCCTGGGTCACTGTCCGCGTGGAGTTTGCACATTCTCCAGTGTCTGCATGGGTCTCACCCCCACAACCCAAAGATGTGCAGGGTAGGTGGATTGGCCACGCTAAATTGCCCCTTAATTGGAAAACAACCCCCAGGACTACTTGCATATCAAACAGCATAAACGGCAAGTGATAGAGCTAAACGATTCCACAACCAACGGATCAGATCTAAGTTCTGCAGTCCTGCCACATCCAGCCGTGAATGGTGATGGACAATTAAACAACTCACTGGAGGGGGATCCACCAATATCCCCATCCTCAATAATGGAGGAGCCCAGCACATCTGTGCAAAAGACAAGGCTGAGGCATTCACTATAATCTTCAGCCAGAAGTGCCGAGTGGATGATCCATCTCAGTCTCCTCCGGAGGTCCCCAGCGTCACAGATGTCAGTCTTCAGCTAATTCGATTCACTCCACGTGATATCAAGAAAAGGCTGAATGCTCTGGATACTGTAAAGGCTCTGGGCCCTGACAATATTCAGCAATAGTACTGAAGACTTGTGTTCCAGAATTTGTCACACCACCAATCCAGTTGTTCCAGTACAGCTACAAAGTCGCATCTACCTGGCAATGTGGAAAATTGCTCAGGTATGTCCTGTACACAAAAATCCAATCAGGCCAGTTACTGCCCTATCAGCCTACTCTTGATCATCAGTAAAGTGATGGAAGGGCCATTAGTAATGCTATCAAGAGGATTTTGTTTCGCAATAACCTGCTCACGGATGCTCAGTTTGGGTTCCGCCAAGGTCACTCAGCTCCTGACTCATGACAGCCTTGGTTCAAATATGAACAAAGGCGAGCTTAACTCCCAGAGGTGAGGTGAGAGTGATTGCCCTTGACATCAATGCAGCATCTGACCAAGTATGGCATGAAGGAGCCCAGCAAAACTGGAGTCAATCAGAATTAGGGGACAACTCTCCACTGGTTGGAGTCATACCTGGCACAAAGGAAGCTGAATGCGGTCGTTGGAGGTCAATCATTTTAGCTCCAGGATATTATTGCAGGAGTTCCTCAGGGTAGAGACCGAGACCCAACCAGCTTCAGCTGCTTCATCACTGACCTCCCTTCTATCAATAGGTCAGATGTTGGATGTTCACAGATGACTGCACAATGTTCAGCACCATTCGTGACGCCTCAGACACTGAAGCAGTCTCTGTCCAAATGCAGCAAGACCTGGACAATATCCAGGCTCGGGGCTGACAAGAGGCAAGTTACATTCGCACCACACAAGTGCCAGGCAATGACCATCTCCTACAAGAGAGGATCTAACCATCACCCCTTGACATTCAATGGCATTGAATCCCCCGGAATCAACATCCTGGGGGTTACCATTGATCAGAAACTGAACTGACCGACTTCCGGTTGCGGCGATGCGGAGCTAAGCCGCACGATTCGGCAGCTCCCGCTATCACGGACTTTTGGGCTCTTTAGAGGAGCCCCAACGGGAATTTTTTTGAAGACGACCCGTGGGGAAGGGAAGAGCGAGGTCCCCCTTCACCTTTTATGGACCGGACCAGAAGTGAAATGGCCAAAAACGCGGCATTGGAGCAGCGGGAGAAGCGAGGGAAGAAAAGCAAAATGGCGGCGGCCGGGGACAAAGCGGAGTGCGGGCCGGAGCTGCAGGAGTTCATCAAGCGCTGCTTCGAGGAGCTGCGCAAGGAGATGCTGGCGCCTATGCTGGCGGCGATTGAGGGACTAGGGATGACCCAGAAGGCCCACGAGGTAAAGATCCAGGAGGTGCAGAAAAGAGTCAGTGAGAATGAGGACGAGCTCTTGGGCCTGGCGGTGAGAGTGGAGCAGCACGAGGCGCTACACAAGAGGTGGGCGGGAAGACTCGAAGACCTGGAGAACAGGTCGAAGAGAAAGAATCTGCGGATCCTGGGTCTCCCTGAAGGGGTGGAGGGAGTCAATGCCGGGGCCTATGTGAGCACGATGCTCGGGGCGATGATGGGCGCGGAGGCCCCTTCGAGGTCGCTGGAGCTGGACGGGCACACCGGGTGCTGGCGAGGAGGCCCAAGGCAAATGAGCCGCCAAGGGCGATGGTGGTGAGATTTCACCGGTTCACGGACAGAGAGAGGGTCCTGAAATGGGCCAAGAAGGAGCGGAGCAGCAGGTGGGACAATGCGGAGATCCGAATATACCCGGACTGGAGCACGGAGGTTGCAAAGAGGAGAGTGGGTTTCAACCGGGCCAAAGCGGTGTTGCACCGGAAAGGAGTGAGATTCGGAATGCTGCAGCCAGCGAGACTGTGGGTCACATACAAGGATCAGCACCATTATTACAAAACGCCTGAAGAGGCGTGGACCTTTATTCAAACCGAAAAGGTGGACTCAAACTGAGGGTTTGTGAGGGTGGGGGGGTGTTTGAAGTTTGTTGTATATAGGGGGTCAATCACGCGCAGGAAATGTTACATGGGTTGGGGAGAGAGACAAGGCCGCGACAGGAGCTGCGCCAGAGGGGGCGGGGTAGGCTTAGGAAAGCACGGGGTTTTTCCCGCGCTAGGGAAGAAAGGCGGGAGGGGGAATGGAGGAACGCACACTGATTGGGAGATTCCCACACGGGTAGGTCAATGGGACGGCGGGGGAAGCCGGGGTCAGCAGGTGTCAGCTGACTTACGGGAGTGACAGGGGGGAGCAAAAAAGCTAGACATGGGTCTAGCGAGGGGGAGGGGAGGGGGGGAGGGGGGGGGGGAAAGGGTTGCTGCTGCACTGGCCAAAGGGGAATGGGACATAGAAGGGGTGGTCGGAGCGGGGGTCTCCCGGCTGGGGGACTGGAGGGTGAGGGCGGCGCGGACACGGGACTGGCCTAATAAAGGAGATGGCTAGTCGGCGGCGGGGGGGGGGGCCTCCAATCCGGCTGATAACGTGGAACATGAGGGGCCTGAACAGACCGGTGAAGAGGGCCCGAGTGTTCGCGCACTTGAAGGGACTGAAGGCAGACGTGGCTATGCTCCAAGAGACACATCTGAAGGTGGCGGACCAGGTCAGGTTAAGAAAGGGATGGGTAGGACAGGTATTCCATTCGGGGCTGGACGCGAAGAATAGAGGGGTGGCAATATTGGTGGGGAAGCGGGTGTCATTTGAGGCCAAGAATATCGTAGTGGACAACGGAGGGCGATATGTGATGGTGAGCGGTAAGTTGCAGGGGACGTGGGTGGTGTTGGTAAATGTATACGCCCCGAACTGGGATGATGCCGGATTCATGAAGCGCATGTTGGGGCGCATTCCGGACCTGGAGGTAGGAGGCCTGATAATGGGTGGGGATTTCAATACAGTGTTGGACCCAGCACTGGACCGTTTCAGATTGAGGACTGGAAAGAGGCCGGCGGCGGCCAAGGTACTTAGTGGGTTTATGGATCAGATGGGGGGAGTGGACCCGTGGAGGTTTGCCAGGCCGCAGGCCAGGGAATTTTCTTTTTTCTCCCATGTGCACAAAGCCTACTCCCAGATAGATTGTTTTGTTCTGGGCAGGGCGCTGATCCCGAAAGTGGAGGGAACGGAGTATTCGGCCATAGCCATTTCAGATCACGCCCCGAACTGGGTGGAACTGGAGTCGGGAGAGGAGAGAGACCAACGCCCGCTGTGGCGGTTGGATGTGGGACTGCTGGCAGATGAGGTGGTGTGTGGGAAGGTGAGGGGGTGCATCGAAAGGTACTTGGAGGCCAACGACAACGGGGAGGTGGGGGTGGTATGGGAGGCGCTGAAGGCGGTGATCAGGGGAGAGCTAATCTCCATTAGGGCTCATAGGGAGAAGATAGAGGGCATGGAAAGGGAGAGGTTAGTGGGGGAGATTTTAAGAGTGGACAGGAGATACGCAGAGGCCCCTGAGGAGGGATTACTTGGGGAAAGACGATGGCTCCAGACGGAGTTTGACCTGTTGACCACAGGGAAGGCAGAGGCACAGTGGAGGAAGGCGCAGGGGGCGACCTACGAGTATGGGGAGAAGGCGAGTCGGATGCTGCACACCAGCTCCGTAAGAGGATGGCAGCGAGGGAAATAGGGGGAGTCAAGGATGGAAGGGGAGCCACGGTGCGGAGTGCGACGAAAATAAACGAGGCATTCAAGGCCTTTTATGAGGAGCTGTACAGATCCCAGCCCCCAGCGGGGGAAGAGGGGATGAGACGATTCCTAGACCAATTGAGATTCCCAAGGGTGGAGGAGCAAGAGGTGGCTGGTTTGGGGGCACCAATTGGGTTGGAGGAGCTGAGCAAGGGTTTGGGGAGTATGCAGGCAGGGAAGGCCCCGGGACCGGACGGGTTCCCGGTGGAGTTCTACAGGAAGTACGTAGACCTGTTGGCCCCGATACTAGTGAGGATCTTTAACGAGGCAAGGGAGGAAGGGACCCTGCCCCCGACAATGTCGGAAGCGACGATTTCTTTGATCCTAAAGCGGGACAAGGACCCAATGCAATGTGGATCGTACAGGCCGATCTTGCTCCTCAACGTGGATGCTAAGTTGCTGGCAAAAGTGCTGGCTACGAGGATCGAGGACTGTGTCCCGGGGGTAATCCACGAGGACCAGACGGGATTTGTAAAGGGCAGGCAACTAAACACCAATGTGCGGCGGCTCGTAAACGTGATAATGATGCCATCGGTGGAGGGAGAGGCGGAGATAGTGGCAGCTATGGACGCGGAGAAGGCCTTTGACCGAGTAGAGTGGGAGTACCTCTGGGAAGTGCTGCGTAGGTTTGGGTTCGGGGGAGGGTTTATTAGTTGGGTTAAGCTCCTTTACAGAGCCCCGGTGGCGAGTGTGGTGACGAATCGGCAGAGGTCGGAGTACTTTTGGCTGTACCGTGGGACGAGGCAGGGGTGCCCCCTGTCCCCCCTGTTGTTTGTATTGGCGATTGAACCCTTGGCCATGTCACTGAGGGAGTCTAGGAAATGGAGGGGGGTGGTCCGAGGGGGAGAAGAGCATCGGGTATCGTTTTATGTGGATAACCTGTTGCTGTACGTGGCAGGGGACCAAGAAAGGGGGATAGGCGAGCTACCGCTGAGGAGGGCGGAGGGGAGCTTTTTCGGTACCTGGGGATCCAGATATCCAGGAGTTGGGGGGCCCTACATAAACTGAATCTGACGAGGTTGGTGGAGCAGATGGAGGACTTCAAAAGATGGGACATGTTACCGCTCTCGCTAGCGGGTAGAGTGCAGTCGGTCAAAATGGAGGTTTCTTTTTGTGTTTCAGTGCCTTCCCATCGTGATCACCAAGGCCTTTTTTTAAGAGAGTAGGCAGGGACATTAAGGGGTTTGTGTGGGCGAATAGGACCCCGAGTGCAAGGAGAGGGTTTCTGGAACGCAGTAGGGACCGAGGAGGGTTGGCGCTGCCGAACCTAGGGAGCTACTACTGGGCAGCAAATGTGGCGATGATCCGTAAGTGGGTGATAGAGGGAGAGGGCGCGGCATGGAAGAGGATGGAGATGGCGTCCTGTAAAGGAACGAGCCTGGGGGCGTTGGTGACGGCACCGCTGCCGCTCTCGCCGTCAAAGTATACCACGAGCCCGGTGGTGGCGGCAACGTTAAGGATCTGGGGCCAGTGGAGACGGCACCGGGGTGCAATGGGAGCATCGGTGTGGTCCCCGATCAGGGGTAACCACCGGTTTGTCCCGGGGAGGATCGACGGGGGGTTCCAGAGCTGGCATCGGGCGGGGATTAGAAGAATGGGGGATCTGTTCATTGATGGGACGTTTGTGAGCCTAGGGGCACTAGAGGAGAAGTTTGAGATACCCCCGGGAAATGGTTTTAGATACATGCAGGTGAGGGCGTTTGTGAGGCGGCAGGTGAGGGAATTCCCGTTGCTCCCGGCACAGGAAATTCAAGACAGGGTGATCTCGGGTGTATGGGTCGGAGAGGGCAAGGTGTCGGCAATATACCAGGAGATGAAAGAAGAGGGGGAAGCATTGGTAGAGGAGCTGAAGGGTAAATGGGAGGAGGAGCTGGGGGAGGAGATTGAGGAGGTGTTATGGGCTGATGCCCTAGGTAGGGTTAATTCCTCCTCCTCATGTGCCAGGCTCAGCCTGATACAATTTAAGGTGGTCCACAGAGCGCACTTGACGGGGGCGAGGTTGAGTAGGTTCTTTGGGGTGGAGGACAGATGTGGAAGGTGCTCAGGGAGCCCGGCGAACCATGTCCACATGTTTTGGTCATGCCCGGCACTGGAGGGGTTCTGGAGAGGAGTGGTGGGAACAATATCTCAGGTGGTGAAAGTCCGGGTCAAGCCAAACTGGGGACTGGTAATATTTGGAGTAGTGGATGAACCGGGAGTGCAGGAGGCGAAAGAGGCCAGTATTCTGGCCTTTGCGTCCCTAGTTGCCCGGCGAAGGATCTTGCTAATGTGGAAGGAGGTGAAGCCCCCCAGTGTGGAGGCCTGGATAAACGACATGGCTGGGTTCATTAAGCTGGAGAGGATAAAGTTTGCCTTGAGAGGGTCTGCTCAGGGGTTCTACAGGCGGTGGCAACCGTTCCGAGACTATCTCGCGGAGCGTTAGAGGAAGGTCGGTCAGCAGCAGCAGCAACCCGGGGGGGGGGGGGGGGGGGAGGGGGGGGAAGGGGGGGAAGGGGGGGGGGATGTCCTATGAAGGCGGGGGGGAGGGGAGGGAGGGGGGGAAGGGGGGTTTGCCTAGGGGGTGCTTGAGCAAGAGAACACATGAAAGATTTGGGAAACTGGCATGTATGGGAGGGAGCCAGTGTACAAAGCTCTGTAACATATCGTTTTACCATGTATATATCTTGCCATGTGCGTTTTCTTTCTATTTTGTTACGAGGGAGGGGGGGGGTTATTGTTTGTAAGGGTGAAAAAGTGTTAAAAAACTTTAATAAATATTTTTTTAAAAAAAGAAACTGAACTGAACTAGCCATATTAATACTGTGGCTACCAGAGCAGAACAAAAGCTAGGAATCCTGTGGCATGTAACTCACCTCCTGATTCCACAAAGCCTGTCCACCATCTACAAGGTACAAGTCAGGACTGAAATGGAATACTGTCCACTTACCTGGATGAGCGCAGCTCCAACAACACTCAAGAAGCTCAAGACCATCCAGGACAAAGCAGCCCCGCTTGATTGCTCCCCCTCCCATAAACATTCAAACCCTCCACCACCGATGAATAGTTACAGCCATGTGTACCATCTACAAGATGAACTGCAGGAAATTACCAAGGTTCCTTAGACAGCACCTTCTAAACCCACGACCTCTACCGTCTAGAAGAACAAGAGCAGCAGGTACCTGGGAGCCCCACCACTTGGAGGTTCCCCTTCAAGTCACTCACCACGCTGACTTGGAAATATTTCCCGTTCCTTCACTGTTGCTGGGACAACGTCCTGGAACTCCCTCCCTAACAGCACAGTGGGTGGAGCTGCACCTCAAGACTGCAGCGGTTCAAGAAGGCAGCTCACCACCACCTTCTTATCATAGAATTTACAGTGCAGAAGGAGACCATTTGGCCCATCGAGTCTGCACCAGCTCTTGGAAAGAGCACCCTACCCAAGCCCACACCTCCACCCTATCCCCATAACCCAGTAACCCCACCCAACACTAAGGGCAATTTTGGACACTAAGGGCAATATATCATGGGCAATCCACCTAACCTGCACATCTTTGGACTGTGGGAGGAAACCGGAGCACCCGGAGGAAACCCACGCACACACGGGGAGACCGTGCAGACTCCGCACAGACAGTGACCCAAGCCGGAATCGAACCTGGGACCCTGGAGCTGTGAAGCAGTTGTGCTATCCACAATGCTACCGTGCTGCCCTTGGATTCGATTGGATTTGTTTATTGTCACGCGTACCGAAGTACAGTGAAAAGTATTTTTCTGCGAGCAGATCATTAAGTACATGAGAAGAAAAGGGAATAAAAGTACATAATAGGGCAACACAAGATATAAAAGATTAGAACGAGTATAAGTTAAGTAAAAAGTGGATCTGTTGGGAAGAGCTCGCAGAGAGTCGCCTCGCTCCGGTGCCATCTTCTGTATCTTCTCTGAAGTGCAACTAGGGATGGGCAATAAATGCTGGCCTAACCAACAACAAACACATCCCGTAAAATTTTTTTTTTTAAATACGAGCAAGATAAACACACACAATTGGCTTCCGTCTTCTGAGTTGGGGGTCACAATTTGTGATCTGGTTGAAACTGGTGCCTTTGAGCCAAGCAGCAGAGCAACATTGTCCTCCTTTCTGCCATTGATAAGCTGGTTACAAGCCAGGCTGCCTGCCCAAACCCTCAACAGGGGGGCATCGCTGTGTGTGAGGCAAACTCATGTTCCAAATAACCGAGTCATGAAAGCAGACTGTCCCTCTGAATAAAAGCTGCTGCTAACTGTTAGGATACCATTGTCTGCAATTGGAAACAGAACAAATGGAGCAACAGGCGAGAGAGAGGTTTCCAGTTCACAGATGTTTGCTGGAGGCCTTCCTGATGGAAACTGAATGAGGGGGGGCATAATTTTGCCGCAGAGGCAGAGGAAGATTGTGAGGGGGGTGTGATGGCGATTACTGGTGGGGATGTGGTGTGCCAGATATGTGTCTGCTGTGAACTGTTTTCCAAGGTGGCAGCTTAGGAATGGCAATAGCAGCCAGTAGCCAATTATACTAATTCTGCAGGAAATGTAGTTTCTTTTTTGCCAAACGTGCAATTTTGTCAATAGCATGTTGCCCGTCCCCCTGCCCACAACTGTGCCAGCCCCCTCCCACAACTGAACCAGAGCCCCTCCCTCATACCTGTGCCAGGGCCCCTACCCCACATCTGTGCCCCCCTCCCATAACTCAGACAGTATGTTGGAGGTGGCATCGCAGCTGAAAGTTTGAGCTGTCCGCAAATTGGTTGCCTCAGATTGGAAAATAGCTCATGTAATTCCGACATTCAAATCCTTATTGAAGGAAGGATGTAAATGTGTTGGCAGCAGCTCAGAGAAGGTTTATGAAATTAATAGCTGGGATCGACAGGTTGCCTTGGGATGAAAGGCTCGAGAGGTTAGGCTTGTATCCGCTGGAGCTCATGAGTAAAAGGCGACATTGAAACATGTCAGATCCTGAGGGGGATTGCCAGGTTGGGAATGGAGAGGATATGTCCTGTTGTGGCAGAATCTAGAACTAGGGGACACTGGTTAAAAATAAAGGGTCACCCATTCACGACAGAGACGAGGAGACACTTTTTCTCAGAGAACTGAGACATTTTGGGACTCTCTTCCTCAAAAGGCAGTGAAGTTTTGAATATCTTTAAGATGTAGGCTGATGGATTCTTGATAAGCAAAGGGGTAAAAATGTATTGGGGAATGTGGAGTTGAGGTTCAAATCTATTCAGCCATTATCTTATTGAATGACAGAGCCGCTCGAAGGGCAGAATGGCCTCCTGATGCTAGTATGTCGATACATCAAAGGTACTTCATTGGCTGTACCTTTGGAGATTGTGAAGGACTGGAGAAATACAAATTCTGTCTTTCCCTCTTCAAGGCCTTTGAGACTTTTGTACAGGACATAAAGCTGATGCACGATCAATTGCACAAAGACTAAAGTTGGGGACAACTGTGGCTTTATTACAGTCAGATGCGAGGCCTCCTGCTGCAGCTGGCGAAATGGCAGGGCACTGGAGGTCACGCATATTTATACAGTTCTCCGTGGGCGGAGCCAGCCGGCAGGAGCTACCGGCGAACCTGTAGTGCAGGTCCTACCTTACATCCCCTAATACAGTGGTTCACCACAATAGCAAAGGCTACAGATTTGGGATTTCAACTGAAAAAGGCTGGAAGTGCAGAATCCAAAGGCTGAATCATTTGGTGGAGGATTAATCCCTTCTCAGGGAGTCTAAAGTGGGAGCTGATCCCATTTTGCCAGACGGCAAGACTCTGGGGTGGCATTTTCCTGGCAGTGTCCAATTAACAGGCTGCCACCTGAGCTATTGTCATACTGGGAGCAGGAGCGTCCTCAAGAGCGCAGCATTAGCACAGGGCTAAATCACTGGCTTTGAAAGCAGACCAAGGCAGGCCAGCAGCATGGTTCAATTCCCGTACCAGCCTCCCCGAACAGGCGCCGGAATGTGGCGACTAGGGGCTTTTCACAGTAACTTCATTTGAAGCCTACTTGTGACAATAAGCGATTTTCATTTCATTTCATTACTGGCCCAGTGGCCAGGACTGAGACGACAGCAATCAGGAAGAGAGCCCCTCATTGCAAAGCTGCCCTCAAAAAGGGGCAGGATGTCTTGGAGAAGATCGGGGGCGGGGCTTCGGGTTTGGGCAGTGGCGTGGCAGCAGGACTTTGGATGCAGAGACAGTCACTGTGGAACCCCTCCTGGACGACAGAGGACCTGTTGAGGAGGCCATCAGGGTTTACCATGTGACATCAGGCCCTTCCAAGGCAGGCATGCTTGTGGTCCTTAATTAGGCCTTTCAGTGACTTAACTGGCCACCAGGTGGGCAGCCAATGCTGCTGCTATGAGCTTCCCGTCACTGGCAGTGTGAGGATACCAGTCTCTCCTCCCCACAATGTCCGCTGACTTATTCAATGACAAGAACTCAACCTGCATTTACATCTCGAATGTGGTAAAACATCCAAAGATGCTTCATGAGAGCATTATCAAAACAAATTTAGAAGCAAGCCATGGTGGGGGCTAAATTAGGGCAGATTATTTTTTTTATTTATTCCTGGCATGTGAATGTTGCTGACAAGGCCAGCATTTGTTACCCATCTACAATTGTCCATGTTTCTGGAGCTACTCAGTCCATGTTGTATAGTTACATCCAGGTCTGTTAGGAAGGGAGGTTTTTGACTTAGTGACAGCGAAGGAACGACAATATAATTTGTAGTCAGGATCCTATATGACTTGCTGGGGAAACATAGAAACACAGAAATAGGAGCATGAGGAGGCCATTCGGCCCTTCGAACCTGATCCGCCATTCATTATGACCTTGGCTGATTGTCCTACCTAATAGCCTGTTTCTTCTTCCCCCTCATTTCCTTTGATCTCCTTCGCTCCCAGTGCTATATCTAACTGCTTCTTGAAAACACACTCAACTGCTTCCTGTGGTAGTGGATTCCAGGGGCTCACCACGTTCTGGGTGAAGACATTCCACCTCCAACTTGCAGGTGGTGATGTTCCCATGAACTTGCTGCCCTCGGCCGTCTAAGTCGTATTGGGTTTGGAAAGTATTGTCAAAGCAGCTTTGCTAAGTTATTGCAGTGCATCTACAAGGTGAGACCCATTGCTGCCGTTATGGAATGGTGGTGGAGGGAGTGAATGTTTAAGGTGGTGAATAGTGTGCCAATAAGTGAGCTGTTTTGTCCTGGATGCTGTTGAGGTTATTGAGTGTTGTTGGAGCTGCACTCACCCAGGCAGGTGTTCCATTACACTCCTGAATTGTGCCTTGTAGGTGGTGGACAGGCTCTGGGAAGCCAGGAGATAAATTACTCACTGCAGGATTGTAATCTAATCGCCGCACCTGACTCAGGATGCGATGCAGCTGGTAAAGCTCGTGAGCGGCCTCTCGCGAGATTTACCCGGCACGGTATACCTTACGATATCAAACGGGAATTCGCGAGGGGCACAATCTGGATCCCGCCTGAATGGATCTACCCAGCACCCGGGTTCAAATCTCCGCTTCTCAGAAACCATGACAGTGACCACGATCGGCGCTGTTTAACACTGGTCTCCACAAACATGGACCAGGTGGAATGGCAATTGGGAGGGGGTCTTCTGTGTGATTGGAGGCCCTGGGTAGATGGCTCTGGGCAGGTCGGTACCCGGGTGTTGCTGATGCCACCCGGATACTTTGGCACCCTGGCAGTGTCACCATAACAGTGCCCCCAAGTTCAACCCTGGCGCTGCAAGGGTGCCCAGGTGACACTACAAGACTGACAGGGGCACTGTCAGGGTGCCAGGCTGGCTTTGTCAAGGTGTCCAGGTGACATCTAGCCCATGCAGGGGATTGAGGGGGACTCGCTGACCCCTTAATCGATAAGTTATGGTTTTGGGGGGGGGGGTTACATTGGGGGTCAAGAGATCGAGATGCCATTTAAAAGTGCCACCACAATCTCTTCCAGTACTGCGAGCGGAGCTCCTCAGTGCAGCAAATGAAGGTAAGTGCGGCCTTGGCGTGGCCTTCCTCGCCGAGACCTGAAAATAGAACAAAGTCCCGTTTAATAGTGGGGTCACCCTCGCCGCTGCAAGCACCAGGAAACACCACATTAAACGTGCCCACAACGCGATTCTGTGTTTTTTAATCGTTAAATCACACCCAAATTCTCTCTTCCTTGAGATGGTCATTGCTGGCACTTGTGTGGCAAAACTGTTATTTGCCTTTTATCAGTCCAAGTCTAAATGTTGTCCAGATCTTGGTGCAAGCAGACAAGGACAGCTTTCGTGTCTCAGGGATCACTAATGGTGTTGGACGTTGGGCACCGATCAGTGAACATCATGCTGGAGGGAAGGTCACCGATGAAACAGCTGACGATAGTTGGCCAAGGACACTACGCTGAGGGACCTTCAGGTCTTAAAAAATATTAAGGTAGATAAGTCCCCAGGGCCTGATGGGATCTACCCCAGAATACTGAAGGAGGCTGGAGAGGAAATTGCTGAGGCCTTGACAGAAATCTTTGGATCCTCGCTGTCTTCAGGGGATGTCCCGGAGGACTGGAGAATAGCCAATGTTGTTCCTCTGTTTAAGAAGGGTAGCAAGGATAATCCCGGGAACTACAGGCCGGTGAGCCTTACTTCAGTGGTAGGGAAATTACTGGAGAGAATTCTTCGAGACAGGATCGACTCCCATTTGGAAGCAAATGGACGTATTAGTGAGAGGCAGCACGGTTTTGTGAAGGGGAGGTCGTGTCTCACTAACTTGGTAGAGTTTTTCGAGGAGGTCACTAAGATGATTGATGCAGGTAGGGCAGTAGATGTTGTCTATATGGACTTCAGTAAGGCCTTTGACAAGGTCCCTCATGGTAGACTAGTACAAAAGGTGAAGTCACACGGGATCAGGGGTGAACTGGCAAGGTGGATACAGAACTGGCTAGGCCATAGAAGGCAGAGAGTAGCAATGGAGGGATGCTTTTCTAATTGGAGGGCTGTGACCAGTGGTGTTCCACAGGGATCAGTGCTGGGACCTTTGCTCTTTGTAGTATATATAAATGATTTGGAGGAAAATGTAACTGGTCTGATTAGTAAGTTTGCAGACGACACAAAGGTTGGTGGAATTGCGGATAGCGATGAGGACTGTCTGAGGATACAGCAGGATTTAGATTGTCTGGAGACTTGGGCGGAGAGATGGCAGATGGAGTTTAATCCGGACAAATGTGAGGTAATGCATTTTGGAAGGGCGAATGCAGGTAGGGAATATACAGTGAATGGTAGAACCCTCAAGAGTATTGAAAGTCAAAGAGATCTAGGAGTACAGGTCCACAGGTCATTGAAAGGGGCAACACAGGTGGAGAAGGTAGTCAAGAAGGCATACGGTATGCTTGCCTTCATTGGCCTGGGCATTGAGTATAAGAATTGGCAAGTCATGTTGCAGCTGTATAGAACCTTAGTTAGGCCACACTTGGAGTATAGTGTTCAATTCTGGTCGCCACACTACCAGAAGGATGTGGAGGCTTTAGAGAGGGTGCAGAAGAGATTTACCAGAATGTTGCCTGGTATGGAGGGCATTAGCTATGAGGAGCGATTGAATAAACTCGGTTTGTTCTCACTGGAACGACGGAGGTTGAGGGGCGACCTGATAGAGGTATACAAAATTATGAGGGGCATAGACAGAGTGGATAGTCAGAGGCTTTTCCCCAGGGTAGAGGGGTCAATTACTAGGGGGCATAGGTTTAAGGTGAGAGGGGCAAGGTTTAGAGTAGATGTACGAGGCAAGTTTTTTACGCAGAGGGTAGTGGGTGCCTGGAACTCACTACCGGAGGAGGTAGTGGAAGCAGGGACGATAGTGACATTTAAGGGGCATCTTGACAAATACATGAATAGGATGTGAATAGAGGGATACGGACCCAGGAAGTGTAGAAGATTGTAGTTTAGTCGGGCAGTATGGTCGGCACGGGCTTGGAGGGCCGAAGGGCCAGTTCCTGTGCTGTACATTTCTTTGTTCTTTGTTCTTTGTTCTTTGGAATCCTGCAGCCATGTACCGGGGCTGAGATGATTGTCTTCTAACAGCCACAGCCTGGTCAAAGAGAAAGGTTTTAAGGAGGATCTACAAGAAGGAAAGGGAAATGCAGAGGTTTACGGGGGTAATTCCAGAGCTTTCGGGCTTAGTAGCAGAGTGGAAACGGCAGTGTGATGAAAATCAGAGACGCTGCAAAGGCATGGAGTAGAGCAGCAGTGACATCCCAAAGGTTGTCAAACTGTCGGGGATTATAAAGATAGAGAGGAGCCTGACTATAGAAGGACTCAAAAACAAGGAGGAGAGTTTTAAAACTGAGGCATTTCTCAACCGGGAGTCAATGTAAGATGCTGATCAGAGGGGTGAAGGGTGAGTTGGATGTGCTGCGTGTTAGGCAGCAGTGTTTGGATCAGCGTTGCGTTTATGGGCCTTGGAAGATGCAAGACCAGCCAGGTCACCTGAAAGCAGAGAGCCTGGGCAAAGGTGTTAATTAAACTTCATGTTCGCTTCATCATGCTGTATGAACCTCAAGGTCTGATGAGAGATCAATGAATTGTCCTCTGCATCAATGTCCTCTGCATCACCTGGATTTGTAACGTTCAATGCAATATCACTCCAGTTGTATTGTGAATGCAAGAACAGTTAGAAAGTCTCTTCTCGGATTGAGACACATTTTAAACAGCAAATTAAATTATCAAAGTATCTAAATTTGTTTTTCTAAATTAAATTGTGTATATTTAACTTCTTGTCGAATTTGAATCACTCCGAATTGAACTCGCCCTTCAAAAAGAAATTTCAATTTTTGCTGCATTTTGGGCTGCATTGAGGAATCTTGGTGTTCAAAGATTGAATCACTTAATGCACTCTGCATTTAGTCTCAGACTCAACTCCTGGGACAACCATCCCTTGATACTTTAGGGTGGAAGGCAAGTTGCAACTGTGCTCCGACTGAGGCTAATTAACATCACAACGGGAAGGAGTTTGACATCCAAGACTATTTCCTGGAGGAGACTGTTTCAACCTTCTGTCAATTCTGTCCCAGTGTCTCGCTGCACCCTTTCTAAAAATAAAAATGTGCTGAACACACAGGTGATGTCCTTCATTCTGTGTTGCGGCTTTTACAAAATTGGAATTCATTGAGCAGTGTTAATAATGGTAAGAAAACTATTAAATTAAGTGGTAGCTCTCAGTTAAGTGGTGATTAGGTGTGCATGTTACTGTATAAATACCAGGACAAACCTTCGTTACAGCCTGTGACACACAAGTGATCACAAGCTGCCTAACTTGTTAATCACACCGAGAACTTTCTACCAAAAGAGCAGTCTATAATACTTTTATCATCTTCAGTTAATAACACATCTGATTCACGTGAACATATCCCCTAATAAAAAAGTACTGTTACATTTCATTGGAATTGCTATGAAAACGATTTTATTTTATTAAAGGATACTCAGCAGATAACTCATGAGCAAGCAGTTTGTGCTCAACTCAGGTAGGAGAATATAACCCACAAAATATTAAAGAGGATAGGTGGCATGGTAGTACAGTGGTTAGTACTGCTGCCTTACAGCGCCAGGGACTCGGGTTCAATTCTGGCCTCGGGTCACTGCCTGTCCGGAATCTGCACTTTCTCCCCGTGTGTGCGTGGGTTTCCTCTGGACACTCCGGTTTCCTCCCACAGTCCAAAGATGTACAGATTAGGTGGGGTTAGGGAAGGGGGGTGGTAGAGTGCTCTTTCAGAGGATCGGCGCAGACTTGATGGGCCAAATGGCTTCGTTCTGCACTGTAGGAATCTATGGATTCATCACATCAGTCACTTCACCCAGCACAGAGGGCAGTGAGAATCGAGCAGAGGGTGGAATAAACAAAGAACAAAGAAATGTACAGCACAGGAACAGGCCCTTCGGCCCTCCAAGCCTGTGCCGACCATGCTGCCCGACTAAACTACAATCTTCTACACTTCCTGGGTCCGTATCCCTCTATTCCCATCCTATTCATGTATTTGTCAAGATGCCCCTTAAATGTCACTATCGTCCCTGCTTCCACTACCTCCCCCGGCAGCGAGTTCCAGGCACCCACTACCCTCTGCGTAAAAAACTTGCCTCGTACATCTACTCTAAACCTTGCCCCTCGCACCTTAAACCTATGCCCCCTAGTAATTGACCCCTCTACCCTGGGGAAAAGCCTCTGACTATCTACTCTGTCTATGCCCCTCATAATTTTGTAGACCTCTATCAGGTCGCCCCTCAACCTCCGTCGTTCCAGTGAGAACAAACCGAGTTTATTCAATCTCTCCTCATAGCTAATGCCCTCCATACCAGGCAACATCCTGGTAAATCTCTTCTGCACACTCTCTAAAGCCTTCACATCCTTCTGGTAGTGTGGCGACCAGAATTGAACACTATACTCCCAAGTGTGGCCTAACTAAGGTTCTATGCAGCTGCAACATGACTTGCCAATTCTTATACTCAATGCCCCGGCCAATGAAGGCAAGCATGCTGTATGCCTTCTTGACTACCTTCTCCACCTGTGTTGCCCCTTTCAGTGACCTGTGGACTTGTACACCTAGATCTCTCTGACTGTCAATACTCTTGAGGGTTCTACCATTCACTGTATATTCCCTACCTGCATTAGACCTTCCAAAATGCATCACCTCACATTTGTCCAAATTTAGTACTGTTATTTCTCACCCAAATGGATATCAGACTATTGGCATTCCCATAGTACTGGATCGTGATGACAAAACATCCCCAGGTTACTTCATCAAAAGTAATTTCCTGGTAGTCTTGACAACATTTTTACTTTGCTGCAGTGACCCCTGTTACTGTGCATGAATTAGGCCACTCGGCCCATCGAGTCTGCTCTGCCATTTAATCATGGCTGATATTTTCTCATCCCCATTCTCGTGCCTTCTCCCCATAACCCCTGATCCCCTCATTAATCAAGAACCTATCTATCTCTGTTTTAAAGACACTCAGTGATTTGGCCTCCACAGCCTTCTGCAGCAAAGAGTTCCACAGATTCACCAGCCTCTGGCTGAAAAAATTCCTCCTCATCTCTGTTTTAAAGGATTGTCCCTTTAGTCTGAGATGGTGTCCTCTGGTTCTAGTTTTCCTACAAGTGGAAACATCCTCTCCATGTCCCCTCTATCCCGGCCTCGCAGTATCCTGTAAGTTTCAATAAGATCCCCCTCATCCTTCTAAACTCCAACGAGTACAGACCCAGAGTCCTCAACCATTCCTCATACGACAAGCTCTTCATTCCAGGGATCATTCTTGTGAACCTCCTCTGGACCCTTTCCAAGACCAGCACATCCTTCGGGGCCCAAAACTGCTCCAATACTCCAAATGGGGTCTGACCAGAGCCTTATACAGCTTCAGAAGTACATCCCTGGTCCTGTATTCTAGCCCTCTCAACATGAATGGCATGTTTACGATCGTCCAATAATTTGGAGGTTCTCTCAGCTTGTTTGGATGAGCATGAGGGCTGTAGGGTGGAGGAGGTAACTGACCATGGTGCCAAGGTACAGGAAGACATTCAAGTGAAGGAGGAAAAAGCTGCCAGGGATTGGGCCCGGGGTGGCCTGTCCATAAGAGGTGGGCTCGAGGACCCCACAAGAGTTACATTGAGGCACGGGGGGCTCTGAATGCCCGAGGGGAGTCGAAAAGATTGGAGTAACATTTAAAAATGGTGCCCCGATCTCTTCCTGCACTGACGAGCTGAGCTCCTTTAAGACGCTCCTTAAAAGACACTTCCTTGACCGAATTGTTGATCGTTTGTCCTTATATGGTCTACTGTGGCTCACTGAGCTGGATTTAATGCTCCCCTGCTGCAGCTTTGAAGGCAGGGTGACACTTTAAATCCAGCTGGCGTTCTTCCCGCCTGCCCTAGCTGCCAATGGGTTAATTTTACCATTGGTAGGTGTGGTTGCAGGTGGCTCACTCACAGGCCATATGTGCACAATTAATTCCTACTTATAGCTTCAGCCACTGCCACCGCGGTTAACCCAGCAGCCAAAGAGGCCCGTACTAAGTGGCCAGCTCAGCTATTCCCTGTGCAGTCTGGTGCTGGATGAGGAGTGGGGCATGTGTGGCAGGGGAGCCCCTCCTTAACTGGCTCCCTGGGCCTATTGGAGGGCACTCCCCAAAGCTGTAATCTCCTGCCAGCTTCCCCTTCCTCCTATAGCCACTCAAACCCCAGTCCCACCCCATTCCCTCTCTGAGCCCCCCCCCAATCATTCAGCCTCCCAAACCCCAGTCCCACCCCATTCCCTCTCTGAGCCCCCCCCCGCTATCAAACCCCTAGAGTAACATCGGCGGTTTCCACTGATGCGTCTGATTGGCTGGCACCTTTTTGAGATGGGACTTCCTGTCCTTGAGGGGCGTGAATCCCGCCTCCAGTTTATTAACGGCCAATTGGCTGCTCATTGACGACTACGTCCTTTCCCTGGGTAGCTCCCTGCTCCCTTCCCATATTTCAGCTGTGGTGGGTGGCAATTTCGGCACCTCGAATAATTCAGCATGGTGTGAAATTTTGATTAATGTTCTTGTTAAAGTACATTTCATTAAGCAATGTTTTTTATTATTCGGTCACGGGATGTGAGCGTTGCTGGTGAGGCCACAATTTATTGCCCAACTCAAATTGCCCTTGAGAAGGTGGTGATGAGCCGTTGCCTTAAACCGCTGCATTTCTCGTTGCGTCGGTCCACCCACAGTGCTGCCAAAGAGGTTATATAGGAGTAATCATTTTTTACCATTGTAATAGACCTGGACTAACAGCTGACCAGTGTTGGGACAAGACAGAGAACTTTGAAGAATTCTGTATTCCTCTCGACAACTTATCCAAATACCAGTGTAGCTACACAAGCAATGGAAAGTCAGCCGCAGGCTGCAACCTTGCACAGTTGAGGGGGAGTAAGTCGTGGGACAAAGAACAAGCTGCAATTGATGTTTGGTTGGTGGAACAAACAATATCTATGGCATCCTGCTCCGAGGGAAATGGAGCAGTTCACTGAAACTAACAGATGCACCAATATCCTCTCACCTTTCACTGCAAGAGATGGAGTTAATTGCTTGGTACATTTAAGAGAAGTATATTAATTGATAGGTAATGGCTCTCATAATCTTCAGATGCCCCAAGTGCTTAATAGCCACTGAAGGACTTTAGAAATGCAGCTAATGGTGCGATGTAACAAAATAGAGCAGGCAATTTGTACACATGTAGGTCAAACTGGATGGACCAGTAAGTCTTTTCCCATCTGCCATTTCCCTGTGTTTACTTGCTTTGTGAGATTCAACAAAGAGCAATTATAAATGATCAGGCAGTATGTTTTATAATATTGATGGAAAAATAAATATAGCCAAGGTCACACATGGAACTTCTCGGCTCTATTTCAAATAATGCCATGTCACCTGAGGGACCTTGGTTTTCATGTCTCCCTGACGGCAGGCAGCTCAGACAGTGCTCCCCCTGCACAGCACTGAAGTGTCGGCCTGCTTCTGTGCACAGGTGTGGGGGCTTGGGGAGAGCACGGGAAGCTCACAAGCTTCCGACTCAGAGATGAGACTGAGGCCACAGAGTCAAGATTGACACCGGCCTCAAGATGATCTTTCTTCTGCTCTGAAACCATGAACATTAAGAGAGAAGAGAGCTGTGGCTGCCACTGCCAATGATATCTCTGTAAAACTGGCAGATCTTGTGGCAGATGGTTGGAGACCAGTCACCTCCCTGCTGAATCTAAGCTCTTGGAAGCTGATATCTCAGTCAATGCCACCTTGCGGAGCTTGGACTTGTAGATACTTTATTTTCTTCACACTCCTGTTTGAAAACCAATGGCCGATTGATTTGAAAGGAATCCCCTTCCCCTCAGATGAAAGGAATTGATCTGAAACATTGATTTTCTTTCTCTCCCACCGACGCTACAGGAGATGCCGACATTCCCAACGTTTTCGGTTTGAATTTCAGATTTCCACTATCCGTGGTATAAATTTGATTTTGTGTTGTGGTTAATGGACATCCTTGTAAGATCTTCAGACAGAGGTTATGATAAGTGAAGAACAAATATTGATTCATAAGCTGTAGTTTGAGTGGGTGACCCTTGATGCAACTTTGAGAGTGAGTTCTCATCTCCAGATATCTCTTACTGGAAGCTTATTGGTGATGCATTGAATGCAGACTGTGACCTTATTCTGTTTTGTAATCTTGGACAGCTTGTTTGACTTTGGTTTGATAAAGTGAGCCCACTGCAGGTTATGTATGTAACACAGAAGGAGCAGAGATTTGCCTGTCAGACAATTGCCAGTACAGAGGTGCATGAATAATTTTAAGCTGGAAATTTGTATTAGTGCTAATTTAACAGAGACGGTAACCCATTTAAACTAAATGGTTAATCGCCATTTTAAAATAGTGGAATTGAGATGTGCCCTGCAATTATGTCAGTTAAACCTTCAGCAATTCCTAGCGCTCTGTCTTTGTATCCTCGCATGCGATTGCACACTCAAGTAATTGGTCATGGACTAGAATATTAACCAGTTAACCTGATAATTATACAAATGTATTAAAGGCTGGAAACTGACTGTATGTTCAAGGTCACACCCATGACCAGGCGAGCCACGGTCAACAATTCTGAGCAAAGGAAATCGGGGTTGGCGGTGGGCGGGGGGGGGTGCAATTTTTAATTTCCTCTTTGTTTCTGAGCAACCTTCATTACTGGGCAGCAATGCCTGACGCCACCTGAAAGACTTTCTGCCTCAATGTCTGCCACCATCACTCTTTAGCCAAACACCTTTAGCATTTCTGGGAAATGGCAAAATATAGCTGTTGCATTTTTGACCATGAAAATTTCGAAATGTTCACCGTTTGATGCACATGAAACGTCGGTCACTAGAATTTACTCATAGCACAGGGGGCACAGGGGAGGAACAGGGTGTACATGCCAGGTGGGGAAGAGGCTGGGCGGGTCAGATCCGAAAGGGGGTCCATGAAGGAGCCACCCCAGAACCCCAGCTTTCTG
The DNA here is from genome assembly GCF_047496885.1 of Scyliorhinus torazame. Taxonomy (NCBI): domain Eukaryota; kingdom Metazoa; phylum Chordata; class Chondrichthyes; order Carcharhiniformes; family Scyliorhinidae; genus Scyliorhinus; species Scyliorhinus torazame. The sequence continues at coordinate 262,911,794 of NC_092716.1, forward strand.
CCTGAGGCCTCACCATGCGACCCTCCCAGGGTAAAGTCCTACCCATGGTGGGTACAAAGCTCTTCATTAACAACAAATGGCAGTATTTAGTCACTCTGTTTTTAAAATCTATCCTTCCTGCCTGGAATTGTGTCCTCCAGCCGACTCTCATTCTGATTTCCCATCACACCATCTGTTAATCCATTTCTGGGGCGAAATTCTCCAGTATCGGCACGATGTCCGCCAACCGGCGCAAATCAATCGGGCATTGCGCCGTCCCAAAGGTGCGGAATCCTCCGCATCTTGGGGGGCCGAGCCCTAACCTTGAGGGGCTAGGCCCGCGCCTGACTGATTTTCGCCCCGCCAGCTGGCGCGGAAATGACATTGCCGGGCGGCGCATGCACGGAAGCGTTAGCGGCCGCTCACGGCATCCCCGCGCATGCGCTGTGGAGGGAGTCTCTTCCGCCTCCGCCATGGTGGAGACCGTGGCGAAGGCGGAAGGAAAAGAGTGCCCCCACGGCACATGCCCGCCCGTGGATCAGTGGGCCCTGATCGCGGGCCAGGCCACCGTGGGGGCATCCCCCGGGGCCAGATCGCCCCGCGCCCCCCCCCAGGTCCCCGGAGCCCGCCCGCGCCGCCTTGTCCCGCCGGTAAGAGAGGTGGTTTAATCCACGCCGGCGGGACAGGCATTCTAGCAGCGGGACTTCGGCCCATCCGGGCCGGAGAATCGTGGGGGGGGGGCCCGCCAACCAGCGCGATTCCCGCCCCCGCCGAATCTCCGGTGCCGAAGAATTCGGCAACCAGCGGGGTCGGGATTCACGCCAGCCCCCGGCGATTCTCCGACCTGGCAGGGGGTCGGCGATTCTCGGCCCTGAACTTTGGAAATTGTGAAAATCTCTTTTAGATTCGATCATTCCCCTCTCAGTTAGTTTTCGATGATGGTGTTGTTAAATCATAGAACAGTGCAGAAGGAGGCCATTCAGCCCATCGAGTCTGCACCGGCCCTTGGAAAGAGCACCCTACTTAAGCACACACCTCCACCCTATCCCCGTGACCCAGTAACCCCACCTAACATTTTTTTTGGACATTAAGGGCAATTTAGCATGGTCAATCCAACTGGCCTGCACATCTTTGGACTGTGGGAGGAAACCGGAGCACCCGGAGGAAACCCACGCAGACACAGGGAGGATGCGCAGACTCCGCACAGACAGTGACCCAAGCCGGAATCGAACCTGGGACCCTGGAGCTGTGAAGCAACAGTGCTAATCATTGTGCTATCGTGCCTCCCAAATGGGAAATGTTAAATTGTGGTTTAAATATTAAGATATTTTGATTTTTTTAAAAATCATTTTGATGGGTAGAAATAACTTTCAGTTAAGAATTTGGGCAATAGAAGAATCAAAGCTGAAATCATGAAATGGCCTGCACCTTGTCAATTGTGAAAGGCTCATGTGAATTTGGAAAGATGAAGACCAGATTTACTTCCCTCCCTTTGTGACAACAATGCGATTAGCCTCGTAAACTTGTGTCCTTCTTAACAATTCAACGACGGCACAGTGGTTAGCACTGCTGCCTCACAGTGTCAGGAACCCGGGTTCAATTCTGACCTCGGGTGACTGTGGAGTTTGCGAGTTCTCCCCTACTCTGCGTGGGTTTCCTCCGGGTCCCCCGGTTTCCTCCCACAGTGCAAAGATGTGTAGGTTGTTACGTTATTCACTCTGGGGTAACACGGGCTGCAACTGGATGCAGTTGTACTGTAAAGTAGACACCAAACTTTGATGTAAGTTCAATACGTTTTATTGAACTTGCTGAGCAGTGCACACAGTTCGCTGTGGGTTGACACTCTACTAATCTAAGCGTGTTAACTATAACTAACTAGACCAGACTAGCTCTGAGTCACGTGTAGAAGGTGCTAACTGATATATACACCCTGACTGTCACTACAGTTGTCACCAGTGGAAAGAGGCAGAGTGCTGATGCCTCGTGTGTTTTATAGTGCGAGACCACCCTCTAGTGTTCTGCCTGGTGATTGGTTGTGTTCTGTCCTGTGTGTTGATTGGCTGTACTGAGTGTCTATCACTGCCTGTCTGTATCTCATTATGTGCATGAGTGCTTATCATGACACAGGTTAGGTGGGTTGGCCATGCTAAATTGCCCCTTTGTGTCTGATGAAATGCAGGTTAGGTGGGGTTACGCGGATAGAGCAGGGGAGTGGGCCTGGGTAGGGTGCTGTTTCAGTGGGTTGGGGGAGGCTCGATGGGCAGAATGGCCTCCTTCTGCACTGTATGGATTCTATGGATTCTAACCTGAGGAAGAGTTGACAGGAAGAGTGGTGAAAAGCTTAAATGAATTTCACTGGAATTCCTTTGACTGCCATTGTCTCAAGGATATGAAGCATTTTATTCGGGATGGAAATCTGTCCCACAAGAACACAACACACAAGAAGTAGAAGCAGGAGTGGGCCACCAGGCCCTTCAATCCTGCCCCACCATTCAATACGACCAACGCCAGCCTCAACCCCTTTCCTGCGGCATTTCCCCAGAGCCCCCTAATCCTCGATCTATCAAATATTTATCCACCACCATTTTAAATACATTGAATAATCCAGCCTTCACCCCACTCCGAGAATTCCAGAGATTCATCACATTCCAGGACAGAGAATTCCAGAGATTCACCCCACTCCGGGACAGTGAATTCCAGAGATTCACCCCACTCCGGGACAGAGAATTCCAGAGATTCACCCCACTCCGGGACAGAGAATTCCAGAGATTCACCCCACTCCGGGACAGTGAATTCCAGAGATTCACCCCACTCCGGGACAGAGAATTCCAGAGATTCACCCCACTCCGGGACAGAGAATTCCAGAGATTCACCCCACTCCGGGACAGAGAATTCCAGAGATTCATCACCTTCCGGGACAGAGAATTCCAGAGATTCACCCCACTCCGGGACAGAGAATTCCAGAAATTCATCACATTCCAGGACCGAGAATTCCAGAGATTCACCCCACTCCGGGACAGTGAATTCCAGAGATTCACCCCACTCCGGGACAGTGAATTCCAGAGATTCACCCCACTCCGGGACAGTGAATTCCAGAGATTCACCCCACTCCGGGACAGAGAATTCCAGAGATTCACCCCACTCCGGGACAGAGAATTCCAGAGATTCACCCCACTCCGGGACAGAGAATTCCAGAGATTCATCACCTTCCGGGACAGAGAATTCCAGAGATTCACCCCACTCCGGGGCAGAGAATTCCAGAGATTCACCCCACTCCGGGACAGAGAATTCCAGAGATTCACCCCACTCTGGGACAGAGAATTCCAGAGATTCGTCACCTTCCGGGACAGAGATTTCCAGCGATTCACCCCACTCCGGGACAGAGAATTCCAGAGATTCACCCCACTCCGGGACAGAGAATTCCAGAGATTCATCACCTTCCGGGACAGAGAATTCCAGAGATTCACCCCACTCCGGGACAGAGAATTCCAGAGATTCACCCCACTCCGGGACAGAGAATTCTAGAGATTCACCCTACTCCGGGACAGAGAATTCCAGAGATTCATCACCTTCCGGGACAGAGAATTCCAGAGATTCACCCCACTCCGGGACAGAGAATTCCAGAAATTCATCACATTCCAGGACAGAGAATTCCAGAGATTCACCCCACTCCGGGGCAGAGAATTCCAGAGATTCACCCCACTCCGGGGCAGAGAATTCCAGAGATTCACCCCACTCCGGGACAGAGAATTCCAGAGATTCACCCCACTCCGGGACAGAGAATTCCAGAGATTCACCCCACTCCGGGACAGAGAATTCCAGAAATTCACCCCACTCCGGGACAGAGAATTCCAGAGATTCACCCCACTCCGGGGCAGAGAATTCCAGAGATTCACCCCACTCCGGGACAGAGAATTCCAGAGATTCACCCCACTCTGGGACAGAGAATTCCAGAGATTCGTCACCTTCCGGGACAGAGAATTCCAGCGATTCACCCCACTCCGGGACAGAGAATTCCAGAGATTCACCCCACTCCGGGACAGAGAATTCCAGAGATTCATCACCTTCCGGGACAGAGAATTCCAGAGATTCACCCCACTCCGGGACAGAGAATTCCAGAAATTAATCACATTCCAGGACAGAGAATTCCAGAGATTCACCCCACTCCGGGACAGAGAATTCTAGAGATTCACCCTACTCCGGGACAGAGAATTCCAGAGATTCATCACCTTCCGGGACAGAGAATTCCAGAGATTCACCCCACTCCGGGACAGAGAATTCCAGAGATTCATCACATTCCAGGACAGAGAATTCCAGAGATTCACCCCACTCCGGGACAGAGAATTCCAGAGATTCACCCCACTCCGGGACAGAGAATTCCAGAGATTCACCCCACTCCGGGACAGAGAATTCCAGAGATTCACCCCACTCTGGGACAGAGAATTCCAGAGATTCGTCACCTTCCGGGACAGAGAATTCCAGAGATTCATCACCATCTATGAGAAGAAATTCCGACACGCCTCAGTTTTAAATGACCAGCCCTTTATCTTGTATCTATGTCCCGTTGTTTGAGGCACTCCCACTAGTGAAAACACCTCACTATCCACCCTGTCGAGCCCCCTCAGGATCTTATATGTTTGAATAATGTTACTCCTCACTCTTCTAAACTTCAAAGAATAGAGACCCAGGTTATTTAGCCTCTCTTGATAGGACAACTCTCTCATCCCAGAAATTAGCCTGGTGAATCTCCTGGTATGGGGAGATGCTGGTTGGTGCTAATTAGGCAGTAGTGTGCACCATGGGACCATGTGTACCTGGATGTGTGAGTGAAAATCTATCCTATACCTTCCCACCTAAATCAGTCAGCACCATATCTTTCGTGTCATGGTAGAGGCGCAGACCTTTCACCACTTAATCACCTGACTAAAGAGTGTTCAGAGGAAGACTACTCAAACTTGTTAACCATTTACTTGCCAAGATTGTACCAACAGTTTCTCAGCTACGACGCAGAAGCTTGTTCAGTCACAGTTTGGTGTAAAGTTGTGCCCTGAATATTTGGCAACCCCAAAGCACACTTCTGCTCACTCCTTTGAGACACCTTTGGGATTCAGTCTTTGGGAAGGGAAGTTACATTAGTGCAGGGTTACTTGGATAACTAAAAACAAGATAAGTATTGAGAAGTAACTTGTAGGTCCTACCTCAAGGCATCAAAACTGTCATAGGAACCAACTGTATAGTGCCGGAATAATTTCTTCGCTCTGTCTGTTCGTGTTTCTGCAGAGAGGCGAGACAGGGAAGTTAAGGTAATTCAAACAAACATCTTATTTACAAAATATGTTATGAAGCAGTTCAGAAGAGCGGACTTTTATTCTTGCTCAGATTACGAGAGCAGACAGTTTCTGCCATGTTTCGAAGATGGGCACTCTTCAAAGATCTGGCACAACCGCCATGGGCCATGTGATCACCGTGATTGGGGTAGCTGAAGTCTTGCTGTCAGTGTCAAAAGTGAGAGGCAGTCCCATTTCAGCGAGCCATGGGATCAAGGAGGCATGTTGCTAGTGCTGGCACCACTATCCAGTCAATAATAGGAGCCCACCCTCGAGAAGGCTCAATCAGAGTGCTCGTAGCTCAGAAGCCTCAGCCATACCACCACAGGAGGTGCTTGCTGAGGTGCAGATCATGGAGAAGGCTCCTCAATGGAGCCCTCACAGAAGGGCAAGTGGGGTCGCTGCACATAATTGGAGGGGAGCGGGGCGGTGGGGAGAGGTCTCTAAGTGTTGACGTTGTTATTTTGAGGGCAGCTGTTGCCAACAGGAGCTCCTCCATGGGCCACGGGGTGCCCAGAAAGGGAGGTCCACCTGGAACCCGCTGGGAGCCATCAGGGTTTACCTGGTGGTCTGATCACATGGTGGAAAACTCTCCCAATGCGAGTAACACTGCTGCGTAGGCCAAAAGAGGCCCTTATTTGGTTAATCGACACAACTGAGCAGGTTAGGTGGATTGACGATGATAAATTACACTTAGTGTCCAAAAATGGTTAGGTGGGGTTGCTGGGTTATGGGGATAGGGTGGAGGTGTGGGCTGGGTAGGGGGCTCTTTCCTAAAGGCCGGTGCAGACTTGATGGGCCGAATGGCCTCCTTCTGCACTGTAAATTCTGTGATTCTACATCTGTGAACACATCTGCCAGCTGGTCCGTGCAGGTTCTCAGTGCACGACCAGGGACCCCGTCAGGACCCGTCGCTTTCCGAGGGTTCACTTTCAAGAAGGCTGATCTGACTACGGAAGCTGTGAAGGTGGGGTGGGTGTGTCCGGGCTGCGGTGGCAGCTGACAACGTTTTGTTGGTTTCCTGCTCGAAATGAGCATAGAATGAATTGAGTTCATCGGGGAGGACATGTCTTTAGATTTTAAGCACTTGTGAAGCATAAATTTAATTGAGGTGAGTTTATACTTTCATGCTCATCCCCACCCGAGTTGCGAACTGACTGACCTTAAAAGTGGCGAACCTGCAGCAGAACTAGGCTAAGGGCGGCCTGAACAGGCTCAGTTTGGGACTTCTGGCCCTCAATGGAAGGAAGTCCCATCCTCTTGAGTTGCTGGCCAATTTGAATGCCCCCAGAACTCAGCAGTGAGGGCTGCAGGTCGTCTGATAAAGACAAAGTGTGTATATCGGATCACGCAAGTCTGGGACTTTAGGGTAGGGCGGGCTCAGCCTCCCGAGGGAAGGGCGGGAGATGGGCGGGAATCAGGTTTTAGAGGCCAGATTATGATCCCAGTTGATGTTCTAACTTGACAGGAAGATCCCAGAATGTAACCCTGGCTGAAAAGGTTGTAACCTTTACTTCTTATTAAGCATGAAAAAAATTGGATTATAATCCAATACTCTTTTACGTCCCCCTTATTTTGACAAATGCATCAGATTTAATGATTAACGCGGATTACAAAGTACATCTTAATCTACAATGGTCTCATTAACACACACACACACAAGTCCCTTTTCAGCCACACAAGACGATTGTGGTACAATCCATTTCTATCTGAAAGCAAGTGAATGTCTGTGGATTTCTCCTCAAAATCCCCCCAGATGATTTTTACACTGAGCTACCTTCCGTCACTAAACTCTGCAAATTCTCCTTTCAAAAGTCACACTTTTAAATTATGCTTCCCCTCCGCTGCTTCCATAAAGTTTCACTTTCAGGTTTTACACCTCTCCCTTCAAGTTTTCTTTCCTTTCACGGCTTTGACTCCAATGGGACAGCCACCAATTTCCAAACTTATTTCAAATAATTCTCCCAAACTGCAGTAATTGTTCACAAACCTTCGAACTACTGCCGATAACTTTCTGGCCTCTCATGATCCAATGCCTTTTCAACTCTGTGACTTTATTGAACAGTAATCTGTTCTGGTTTCCAGTTTCCTCTGATCCGTTAACTCCAGACTTCTTAAAAAAATTTCTTCATTTCTCTAGCTTCCTTAACGAGTCTGACTTTAGGTTTTCGGCATCTGTTTTCTCAACCAACTTCATTGATTTGATTTGATTTATTATTGTCACATGTATTAGCATCCAGTGAAAAGTATTGTTTCTTGCAGAGAATGCATACCGTACATAGGGAAGGAAGGAGAGACTGCAGAATGTAATGTTACAGTTATAGCAAGTTGCAGAGAAAAGATCAACTTAATACGAGGTAGGTCCATTCAAAAGTCTGATGGCAGTCGGGAAGAAGCTGTTCTTTGAGTCGGTTGGTATATGACCTCAAACTTTGGTATCTTTTTCCTGACGGAAGAAAGTGGAAGAGAGTATGTCCGGGGTGCGTGGGGTCCTTAATTATGCTGGCTGCCTTTCCGAGGCAGCGGGAATTGTAGACAGAGTCAATGGATGGGAGGCTGGTTTGCGTGATGGACTGGGCTACATTCACGACCTTTTGTAGTTTCCTGCGGTCTTGGGCAGAGCAGGCTCTAAACCAAGCTGTGATACAACCAGAAAGAATGCTTTCCATGGTGCCTCTGTAGAGGTTGGTGAGGGTCGTAGCTGACATGCCAAATTTCCTTAGTCTTCTGAGAAAGTAGAGTCGTTAGTGGGCTTTCTTAACTATAGTGTCGGCATGGGGGGACCAGGACAGGCTGTTGGTGATCTGTACACCTAAAAACTTGAAGCTCTCGACCCTTTCTACTTCGTTCCCATTGATAGAGACAGGGGCATGTTCTCCACTATGCTTCCTGAAGTCGATGACAATCTCCTTCGTTTTGCTGGCATTGAGGGAGAGATTATTGTCGTTGCACCAGTTCACCAGATTCTCTATCTCATTCCTGTACTCTGTCTCGTCATTGTTTGAAATCCGACCCACTACGGTGGTGTCATCAGCAAATTTGAAAATCGAGTTGGGGAATTTGGCCACACAGTCATAGGTGTACAAGGAGTATAGTAGGGGGCTGAGGACACAGCCTTGTGGGGCACCGGTGTTGAGGATGATCGTGGAGGAGGTGTTGTTGCCTATCTTTACTGATTGTGGCCTGTGGATTAGAAAGTTCAGGATCCAGTCGCAGAGGGAGGAGCCGAGGCCAAGGCCACGGAGTTTGGAGATGAGTTTCGTAGGAATGATGGTGTTGAAGGCTGAGCTGTAGTCGATAAATAGGAGTCTGACATAGGTGTTCCAGGGTAGAGTGCAGGGCCATGGAGATGGTGTCTGCTGTGGACCTGTTGCAGCGGTAGGCGAACTGTAGTGAATCAAGGCAACCCGGGAGGCTGGAGTTGATTCGTGCCATGATTAACCTTTCGAAGCGCTTCATGATTATGGATGTCAGAGCCACTGGATGATAGTCATTAAGGCACGCTGCTTGACTTTTTTTTGGTACAGGGATGATGGTCGTCTTCTTGAAGCAGATAGGGACCTCAGATTGTAGTAAAGAGAGGTTGAAGATGTCTGCGAATATCCCCGCCAGCTGATCCGTGCAAGACCCGCGTGCTCATCCTGGTACCCCATCCGGGCCAGTGGCTTTCCGAGGGTTGACCTTCGAGAAGGCTGCTCCGGCGTCTGCAGTGGTGATCTCAGATACAAGTTCATCCGCAGCTTCTGGGGTGGAGGGCTCGCTCTCGCTGACCTCTTGCACAAAGCGGGCATAGAATGCGTTGAGCTCATCAGGGAGGGGTGTGTTGGAGCCGACGATTTTACATGCCTTCATCTTGTAGCCTGTTATGTCTTACAGACCTTGCCATAGACGGCGGGGATCCGTGTGGCTAGCCTGGGACTCGAGCTTGGTCCGGGACTGTCTTTTGGCATCTTTGATGGATTTCTGTAGATCATATCTGGCTTTCTTGTCGAGGTCAGGGTCGCCTGACTTGAACACCTCACACCTAGACTTCAGCAAGCAGTGGATATCCCTGTTCATCCAGCGTTCATCATTGTATGGCTTTTCTTCTAGCTAGGCTGAGAGAGACGTTCCCTCTTTAGCCTTCTAAAGCCAACTGCTTCCAGAAGAGCTGTAAGAGCTGACTTCTCTCTCACTACCTATCGCAAACTGCAAGTAAATTAGTTAAACTAAAATCTTAAAAGCTTCTGTACCTTATGAAGCACCAGTTGCTAAGCAACTACTGCTGGTTCATTTACATTTCATGCTGTAACCCACTCTAAGCACAATAGAATCACAGTTGGAATTGAAAACAACCCCCACACATATAAGCACCTTTTCTAGCCTGAATGTAACCAGAGGGTTCGCCCTCCCAGGCACATAAACATTAAATTAAACACACTTAAAACAATACTCTATTTCTAATGTTTACCAATAGAAATCTAATTCCCTTAAAATTACCCTTGTTTTCCTAACACAGCACAAAGGGCGGTAACAGTACTGGGATCATGCAGAGCACCAACCCCCCCTTCGGCCCCTTCCTTCCTGCTTTTTCACCAGAGTTAGGAGCTAAGGGTGGGTGGATTAGTGGGAGCCTCACTCATTCTCCATATAATGGTTTGGCTCAGGGGTGAGTGAGAAGGCAGTGGACGAGCCACCAGTCACTGCCCCACATGGCCAAATACATCCCTGGCAGGGGGCTGTAAAATTCAGCCCTAAAGTCAAGTTGCAAAACTTCAGTTCACGCCCCTCAACAATAATGACTGACACTGAAACAGCGCCTTCCACACGGTAAACTGCTTCAAAGCACTTTTCGAGTCATAGATGTTTACAGCATTGAAACAGGCCCTTCGGCCCAGCTTGTCCATGCCGCACAGTTTCTATCACTAAGCTAGTCTCAATTGCCCGCATTTGGCCCATATCCCTCTATACCCACCCTGCCCATGTAACTGTCTAACTGCTTTTTAAAAGTCAGAATTGTACCCGCCTCTACCACTGCCTCTGGCAGCTCGTTCCAGACACTCACTACCCTCTGTGTGAAGAAATTTCCCCTCTGGTCTCTTTTGTATCTCTCCCCTCTCACCTTAAACCTATGCCCTCTAGTTCTAGACTCCTCTACATTTGGGAAAAGATGTCGACTATCTACCTTATCGATGCTCCTCATTATTTTATAAACCTCTATAAGTTCATCCCTAAGCCTCCTACGCTCCAGGGAAAAAAGTCCCAGCCTCTCCTTACAGCTCAGACCATCAAGTCCTGGTAGCATCTTCGTAAATCTCTCCTGCACTCTTTCTAGTTTAACAATATCCTTCCTATAATAGGGTGACCGGAACTGAACACAGTGTTCCATGTGTGGCCTTACCAATGTCTTGTACAATTTCAACAAGACGTCCCAGTTCCTGTATTCAATATTCTGACCAATGAAACCTAGCATGCTGAATGCCTTCTTCACCCCCTGTCTACCTGTGACTCCACCTTCAAGGAGCTATGAACTTCACAGGAGCATTGTCCATTAACAAGAACTCCTGGTATCCTGGCCCAAGATAATTCCCCAACTAACATTACTGAAATCGATTGTCAGGCTGTTGTCATATTTCTGCTGGTGGGAACTTGCTGTGTGTCAATTGGACATTGTGTTTTTCACATTCCAACAGTAACTGCACTTTAAAAGTAACTTATCAGCTGACAAGTGCTTTGGGTTGTCCAATGATCATGAAACTACAAGTCTTTCCCACTTGCTATAGGGCCTTGTATAGGGCCAACATGTTCCAATCAAGAAAAAGTGTGAGACCAACAAATCCAGTGAACCCTGGATATCGAGGGGTATACAGCATCGGATCAGGAGAAAAAGGGAGGCTTATGGCAGATATCGAGGGCTCAAAACAGTAGAAGCCCAAGAAGTGCAAGAATGTGCAAGAGGGAACTTGGAAAGGAAATTAGGAGAGCAAAAAGGGACATGAAAGGATACTGGCTGGTAAAATAAAGGAAAATCCGAAGTTATTTTACAAGTACATTAATGGTAAAAGTATAACTAGGAAAAGAATAGGGCCCTTAAGGCCCACAGGGGTAATTTGTGTGTGGAGTCGGGAGATGTAGGTAGGGTTCTAAATGAATACTTTGTGTCAGTGTTTACTCGTGAGAGGGACAGTGTGGGTATAGAAATCAGGGAGGAGGACTGTAATAAAACTATACCCAACACAGGTAGATACCAAAATCAACATTTTGTTAATTAATTCAAGTCAGAGAGGAGGTTCTGAGTGGTCTGACAGTAGACAAATCTCCAGGACCAGATGAAATGTTTCCCAGGCTGTGAGTGAGGCAAGGGAGGGAATAGCAGGGACGCTGGCAAGAATTTTCAATTCCTCTCTGGACATAGGAGAGGTGCCGGGGGACTGGAGGATCGTCAATGTGGTTCCATTATTCAATAAGGGAGGAAGGGATAAACCAGGAATCTACAGGCCGGTCAGTCTAACCTCAGTGGTGGGGAAACTATTGGAAACAATTCTGAGAGACAGAATTAATCTGCATTTGGAGAGACAGGGATTAATCAGGAACAGTCAGCATGGTTTTGTTAAGGGGAGGTCATGCCTGACCAACTTGGACCGTAAGACATAGGAACAGAATTAGGCCATTCAGCCCATCGAGTCTGCTCCGCCATTCAATCATGGCTGATATTTTTATCATCCCCATTCTACTGCCTTCTCCCCATAACCCCTGATCCCCTTGTTAATCAAGAACCTATCTATCTCTGTCTTAAAGACACTCAGTGATTTGGCCTCCACAGCCTTCTGCGGCAAAGAGTTCCACAGATTCACCACCCTCAGGCTCACCCCCACAACCCAAAGATGTGCAGGGTAGGTGGATTGGCCGTGCTAAATTGCCCCTTAATTGAGAGGGGAAAAATGAATTTGGTACTTTACATTTTAAAAAGATCTTCCCTCTTCATCGAGTCATTGAGAGCCTTTCTCCAGAGGCATTCTTCATCTGTAATCTAGACTACCGCCGACCGATCAACTATGTAGGCATCACAGACATGCTCAATCCTAACATCACCCAGCTTGCACCTCTCCCAGGGCCAGGGTTTTACCCCAATTCAGTGGTCCATAACCACAAGACATAGGAGCAGAATTAGGCCACTCGGCCCATCGAGTCTGCTCCGCCATTCAATCATGGCTGATATTTTCTCATCCCCATAATCCCTGATCCCCTTATTAATAAACAACCTATCTAACTCTGTCTTAAAGACACTTAATGATTTGGCCTCCACAGCCTTCTGCGGTAAAGAGTGTTGGATGTTTAGCTGCTGTAATATAAAGAGTCAAAGGTTCTGCTGCTTTTCCACAAAACACCTTTTAATTTCCTTCAACAGACTTTGCACAAAACTCTAACATCACATCACCTGACACAAGGGCCACCGGAAGCCCCTTTACATATCAGTGTCAATTATTGGATGCTTAACATAAATGAGACAACTAATTGGAATGTCTCTTAACCCATTACTTAACAAAGAGTTCCACAGATTTACCACCCTCTGGCTGAAGAAATTCCTCCTCATCTCTGTTTTAAAGGATTGTCCTTTATACAAAATTATGAGGGGCATAGACAGAGTGGATAGTCAGAGGCTTTTCCCCAGGGTAGAGGGGTCAATTACTAGGGGGCATAGGTTTAAGGTGTGAGGGGCAAGGTTTAGAGTAGATGTACGAGGCAAGTTTTTTACGCAGAGGGTAGTGGGTGCCTGGAACTCGCTACCGGAGGAGGTAGTGGAAGCAGGGACGATAGGGACATTTAAGGGGCATCTTGACAAATATATGAATAGGATGGGAATAGAAGGATACGGACCCAGGAAGTGTAGAAGATTGTAGTTTAGTCGGGCAGCATGGTCGGCACGGGCTTGGAGGGCCGAAGGGCCTGTTCCTTTGCTGTACATTTCTTTGTTCTTTGTTCTTTGTTTGTTCTTTGTCCCTTTAGTCTGAGATGGTGTCCTCTGGTTCTAGTTTTTCCTACAAGTGGAAACATCCTCTCCACGTCCACTCTATCCAGGCCTCGCAGTATCCTGTAAGTTACAATCAGATCCCCCTCATCCTTCTAAACTCCACACGAGTACAGACCCAGAGTCCTCAACCATTCCTCATACGACAAGCTCTTCATTCCAGGGATCATTCTTTTGAACCTCCTCTGGACCCCCTCCAATGCCAGCACATCCTTCGTTAGACACAGGGCCCAAACTGCTGACATTATTCCAAATGGGGTCTATCCCCACTCTCTGCCTTCTGCTAGTCAGCCAATCCTCTATCCATGCCCCTAACACAGGTAGATACCATAAGACCATAAGATAGAGGAGCATAATTAGGCCATTCGGCCCATTGAATCAGCTCCATCATTCTATCATGGCTGATATGTTTCTCATCCCCGTTCTCCTGCCTTCTCCCCATAACCCCTGATCCCCTTATTAGTCAAGAACAGCAGATTTGTGCTTGAGGTGCTGTTACCTACAGAGCTACAAACCAAGAGCTGGAAGGTGGAATTAGACAGAATAGTTATTTCTTAGACCATTAGAACTAGGAGAGGGAGTCGGCAATTTAGCCTTTTGAGCCTGTTTCACTGTTCAGTATGATCATGGCTGATTCTATCCTGGCCTCAACTCCACCGTCCTGCCCATTCTCCATAACCCTTCAACCCATTACTAATTAAATCTGTCTAAGTCCTCCTTAAATCTACCCACATGTAGAGTATTGTGTGCAGTTATGTAATCCACATAGGGAGGGATGGGATTGATGTGTTGGGTACTCTAGATCTGTGGAGACTGCGTTTACCTTAGCAGTAACATAGACAGGCTACCAACACTTGTAATAGTACAACTCTATTTTATTTAACTAAGAGCTGTTAAACATACTTGCACTGTGGGTCGACACTATGTTAGATTGACTGAAGACCTATGCCTAACCTGACCAGCCTATACTGCTGGCACATGGTGGATGTTTGTGCTACTGACTGCGGGCTCTGTCTGTCTCAGAGGCTGCGTCCCGAATCAGCGGGAATACTAGTGCCCTCTGTCTTTATAGTGACCGTGCCCTAACTGGTGATTGGCTGCTGTGTTGATTGGTCTTGCAGTGTGTCAGTCACTGTGTGTCTCCGCACCATCATATATATGTGTATATTATGGCATCCCCCCCTTTTCTAAAACAAATGTGTGTTTGTGGCAATAAATAATGTAGTATGTGAATGTTCCTAACTATGTGTGGCACATGCAAGCATATTTACAGGACTATGTACAGAAACTCTAAGATATTTACATTGGAAGGTGTCTAGTGCAGATGGACAGTATGTAACGCAAAATATAACTAGAACAACAGTATGTACAAACCAATGAGTTAATCAAACAGGGTAACAAAACAATCAGTTCATGAGTTCAAAAAGTCCATGAATTCAGGCAGTTCATAAATTCAGTGTCTGAGGTGGGTGACGAATTCTGGTTGACTGTCAGGGGCCGCCTGTTCTGGAATGGGCGGGACTGTGTCAGACTCAGAGGCTGGCAGAGTGAAAGGGAGATCTGCAAAGTCCGTGACGGTTTCATCGTGACGGCGGGGCAGGACATGGTGATCTGGTGGTGAGCGAGGAAGGAGTCGTAGTGCCCTCCTATTTCGGCGAAGAAGAGAGCCGTCTTGTAGACAAACCAAAAATGACCTGGGGGCCACTTGTCTGAGCACCACAGCGGTGGCGGACCAACCATCATCGGGAAGTTGGACACGGACCTCGTCATCAGGAGCCAGAGCAGGTGAGATCCGTGGCATGGGCGCGTACGCCGATTTGTGTTGGGCCCGAGACAACTGCATTCGACAAAGGACCAGAAGGTTGTCCAAGCCCGGGACATGAATGGCCGGCACCGTCGTCCGCAGCGTGCGATTCATCAACAATTGAGCCGGTGACAGGCCGGTGGACAATGGAGCTGATCTGTAAGCAAGCAGGGCGAGGTAAAAATCAGATCCTGCATCGGTCGCCTTGCACAGGAGTCGTTTGACAATGTGCACCCCCTTTTCAGCTTTGCCATTGGATTGGGGGTAATGGGGACTGGACGTGACATGTGTGAAGTTGTATCGTTTGGCAAAATTGGACCACTCCTGACTGGCAAAACACGGGCCGTTGTCGGACATGACTGTGAGCAGGATGCCATGATGAGCGAAGGTTTTCTTGCACGCACGGATGACCGCAGTTGAGGTGAGGTCATGTAGCCTAACTACCTCCGAGTAGTTTGAGAAATAGCCCACTATGAGGACGTAGTCCCGGCCAAGTGCATGGAACAGGTTGATGCCCACTTTGGTCCAGGGGGACGTGACCAACTCATGGGGTTGCAAGGTCTCCCTTGGCTGAGCAGGCTGGAAATGCTGGCATGTTGGGCAGTTAAGAACAGTGTTGCAAATGTCCTCATTGATTCCAGGCCAGTACACTGCCTCACGGGCCCGTCGGCGACATTTCTCCACTCCCAGGTGGCCCTCATGGAGCTGCTGAAGGACGAGGTTCTGCATGCTGTGTGGAATGACGATCCTGTCCAGCTTTAGTAGAATTCCATCTCCCACCGCCAGGTTATCTTTAATGTTATAGAATTGAGGGCATTGGCCCTTGAGCCTCCCGTCTGTCAGGTGGTGCATGACACGTTAGAGCAGGGGATCGTTGGCCGTCTCACAACGAATATGGATGAGTCGTTCGTCCGTGGCGGGCAGATTGGATGCGGCGAATGCCACCTGTGCATCAATTTGGCACACGAAGCCCGCTGGGTCGCAGGGTGTGGTGACAGATCGGGAGAGTGCATCGGCGACGATGAGCTCCTTATCCAAGGTGTAGGCGAGTTCGGAGTCGTACCGCCTGAGTTTAAGGAGAATGCGCTGCAGGCGCGGCGTCATGTCGTTAAGGTCTTTTTGAATGATATTGACCAGTGGCCTGTGGTCTGTCTCGACTGTGAACTTTGGGAGTCCATAGACATAGTCATGGAATTTGACGACTCCGGTAACAAGGCCCAGGCACTCTTTTTCAATTTGGGCATAGCGCTGTTCGGTGGGCGTCATTGCACGTGACGCGTATGCGACAGGAGCCCATGAGGAGGCGTCGTCACGTTGAAGGCGCACTGCTCTAATGCCGGACTGACTGGCACCCGTGGAGATCTTTGTTTCTTTGGCTGGATCGAAAAATGCCAACACCGGGGCCTTGGTCAGCTTCGCCCTGAGTTCCCGCCATTCTTGTTCGTGGGCGGGGAGCCATTGGAACTCGGTCGTCTTCTTAACCAGGTTCCTGAGAGCCGTGGTGTGGGAGGCGAGGTTAGGGATGAATTTCCCCAGGAAATTGACCATGCCCAGGAAGCGGAGGACCGCCTTCTTGTCCTCCGGTGTCTTCATGGCCTTAATGGCAGATACCTTGTCAGCATCCGGCTGCACGCCAAACTGTGAAATGTGGTCTCCGAGGAATTTAAGTTCTGTTTGACCAAAGGCCCTGTTGAGGCAGAGGATTCGTCGGACGACGCGTTGGAGGCGATCAGTGTGCTCCTGCGGGGTGGTAGACCAGACGATGATGTCGTCCACATATACGCGAACCCCTTCGATGCCTTCCATCATCTGCTCCATTATTCTGTGGAACACTTCCGATGCAGAGATGATGCCAAACGGCATCCGGTTGTAGCAATACTGGCCAAATGGGGTGTTAAAGATGCAGAGCTTCCGACTGGATGCGTCGAGTTGGATCTGCCAGAACCCCTTGGATGCGTCTAGCTTGGTGAAAAATTTGCCGCGAGCCATCTCGCAGGTGAGTTCTTCGCGCTTTGGAATGGGATAGTGCTCTCTCATAATATTGCGGTTGACGTCCTTGGAATCAATACATATGCGAAATTCGCCGGATGGTTTTTTCACGCACACCGTAGAGCTGACCCAGTCAGTCGGTTCTGTAACTTTCGAAATTACGCCCTGGTCCTGGAGGTCCTGCAGCTGCTGCTTGAGGCGGTCCATGAGGGGAGCTGGTACCCTGCGAGGTACGTGCACCACAGGCATGGCATTTGGTTTTAACAAGATTTTATAAGTGTATGGGAGTGTGCCCATGCCCTCGCTACACCGTGGTATCGGGTGATGATGGCGTTCAGCTGTGTCCGAAAGTCAGCGTCCTGAGATGCGGAAGTGTCAGCGGGTGACAGGGAGCGAACCCTTTGGACAAGGTTTAGAAGTTTGCACAGCTGAGCACCAAGCAGGGAGGCTTTAGTGGATCCCACTATTTCGAATGGCAGGTTAGCCTTTAATGACCGGTGCGACGCTTCAAGTTGGCAAGAGCCACTGGCAGCAATGGCATTACCATTATAGTCCAGAAGCTGGCAGGTGGATGGCAGGATGGTAGGCTTGACATGGAGGCTTTCGAGGTCAGACTGAGGTTGGCTGAAGTGCCGGTGTCCAGGTGGAATCGGATGCGGGATCAGTTGACTGTGAGGGTGGCACACCACTCGTCATCCGGATCAATGCTGAATATTGGGAGAGGCTTGGCTTTTGTCTTCTGGAGCATCTTGTGTTTGGTGATGATGCCCACCCGAAATGGTGCTTTAGGGTCCTCGGTGTCAAGGTCCGGAATCAAGTCGGAATCGGAATCGGTGACCGGATGGTTCGGACATCCCTGCGTGGCTGGTTGGAGCGACGAGAGGTAGTAGGTTGAGCAGCCCTGCATAGGGCAGCATAGTGGGCAAGCTTGCCACATTGGAGACAGCGTCGGGATTTTGCAGGACATTGCCGCTTTAAGTGGGCGGAGCCACACGTCATAACGTCAGAACGTTCGGTACTCCACCGCGCATGCGCGGTGCAGTCGTACGTAGTGCACGCCTGCGCAGTGCGGTCTTCGGACTCGCCGTCCCCTCGGTCAGTGCGCGCATGCGCAGGAGCCCGCGAAAAGCGCCAAAATGGCCGGCTTATCCAGGCTTAGGCCCTGGAGATGTTTATTGACTTGCACCCGCTCTGCCTCGTGGGGACCTTGCCGTGCCGTTTCAGCCGCTAGAATGTGCAAGTATCGGTTAGTGGCGTGTTCGTGCAGAACGCAGGTCTCGATGGCTATCGCATGGGTGAGCTGTTTAACCTCGAGGAGCTGCTGGCGTAGGGGGTCCGATTGCACACTGAAAACAATCTGGTCACGGATCATTGAGTCGGAGGTGGAGCCGTAATTACAGGACTGCGCGAGGATGCGAAGGTGGGTGAGGAAAGATTGAAAAGGTTCATCCTTACCCTGCAGACGCTGTTGAAAGACATAGCGCTCAAAACTTTAATTGACCTCGATGTAACAGTGACTGTCGAATTTGAGCAGGACTGTCTTGAACTTGGACTTGTCTTCACCTTCAGCGAAAGTGAGAGAGTTGAAGATATGGATGGCGTGGTCCCCGGCCGTGGAAAGGAAGAGAGCAATCTTCCTGGCGTCTGAGGCAGCTTCCAGGTCTGTAGCTTCGAGGTATAGCTGGAATCGTTGTTTAAAGATTTTCCAGTTCGCACCGAAGTTGCCGGTGATGCGGAGCGGCGGGGGGGGGCGGACGCTGTCCATACTACCGGATGGCTGATTGCTGGTCGAAGGTCTATTAAACTCTAACATCACATACTGGTACCATGATGTGTTGGGTACTCTGGATCTGTGGAGACTGCGTTTACCTTAGCAGTTACATAGACAGGCTACCAACACTTCTAATAGTACAACTTTATTTTATTTAACTAAGAGCTGTTAAACATACTTGCACTGTGGGTCGACACTATGTTAGATAGAGGGCAGCACGGTCGCATTGTGGATAGCACAATTGCTTCACAGCTCCAGGGTCTCAGGTTCGATTCCGGCTTGGGTCACTGTCTGTGCGGAGTCGACACGTGTCTGCGTGGGGTTCCTCCGGGTGCTCCGGTTTCCTCCCACAGTCCAAAGATGTGCAGGTTAGGTGGATTGGCCATGCTAAATTGCCCTTAGTTCCCAAAAATTGCCCTTAGTGTTGGGTAGGGTTACTGGGTTATGGGGATAGGGTGGAGGTGTTGACCTTGGGTAGGGTGCTCTTTACAAGAGCCGGTGCAGGCTCGATGGGCCGAATGGCCTCCTTCTGCACTGTTTAAAAAAAAATTCCATGAAGACCTATGCCTAACCTGACCAGCCTATAGTGCTGGCACATGGTGGATGTTTGTGCTCCTGACTGCGGGCTCTGTCTGTCTCAGAGGCTGCGTCCCGAATGAGCGGGAAAACTAGTGCTCTCTGTCTTTATAGTGACCGTGCCCTAACTGGTGATTGGCTGCTGTGTTGTGTGTGTTGATTGGTCTTGCAGTGTGTCAGTCAGTGTGTATCTCTGCACCATCATATACTGATGTGTATATTATGACAGGGATAGTACTGGAAAGGGCTAGGAGAGGAGATTTACCAGGCTGTTGCCTGGGCTGGAGAGTTTTAGTTATGAATAGAGATTGGATAGACTGGAGTTGTTTTCCTTGGAGCAGAGGAGACTGAGCATGATTGAGATGTATAAAATTATGAGGGGCACAGATAGAGTAGACAGGAAGAAACTGTTCCCCTTGATGGAGGGGGTCAATGACCAGGGGGCAGAGATTTAAGGTGAGGGGCAGGAGGGGATGTGAGGAAAAACTTTTTCACCCAGAGTGTAGTGGGCGTCTGCAACTCGCTGCCTGACAGGGTGTGGAGACAGAGACCCTCGTGACATTTAGAAGTATTTAGATGTGCCTTTGTGATGCCAGGGCAGACACGGCGATGGGCCAAGTGCTGGTAAATGGGTTTAGAATACTTGGGGGGGATTGACTGGCACAGGCTCGATGGGCCCCTGATCTATGCCTCCTGGTCATTGGCCCCTCTGTACGACTGGGAAAGGTTTCTTCCTATCCACCCTATCCACGTTCCTCAGAATGTTATGCCCCTAAACCAGGTCCCCCTCAGCCTTCTCTGCTCTCATGATCAATGATCCACTCAACAAGCCTTGCAATGTTGTTGTATTAATAATTTTCCATTTTTATCATCTTCGCCAATGTCAGAAATGTTTGGTACGTTCAAACTTCCACGGTTATATGATTGCAAGATGTGGTGTGCATGTGGGCGGCACTTAACAATAATAATAATAACAATAATAATCTTTATCAGTGTCACAAGTAGGCTTACATTAACACTGCAATGAAGTTACTGTGAAAATCCCCTAGTCGCCACATTCCGGCTCCTGTTCGGGTACACAGAGGGAGAATTCAGAATGTCCAAATTACCTAACAGCACGTCTTTCGGGACTTGTTGTGACACTAAAGATTATTATTGTATGATTTTTTTTCCTGCAGTTCTAAAAGGATTCCATGAGGCACAGCAGCCAAAATAGTCATATCTGCATAAAGTGCTGTATTTACAGAGAATGCTGGCAATCATTCCCCCTATTTCCTGTGTAGTGGAGGTCACTTACCCATGAACAGTACCAAGCCACACAGTTAGACCCAAATAACAGATTCTGGTGGCGTGGAATGCAATAAATGATCTGACTGTTAAAGAATGTTCCCTTTATTTCTGATACAGGTAACCACCTCCTTTATCCTGTTTCACCTCCTTCCCATGGTCCTTCACTCTGAGGAACACTGAACATAAGAAATAGGAGCAGAGGAGGTAGGCCATTCAGCCCTTCCAGCCTGCTCTAGCATTCAAAAAAGTTGAGGCTGATCTTCTATCTCAATTCCCGTACCAGCCTCCCCGAACAGGCGCCTGAATGTGGCGACTCGGGGCTTTTCACAGTAACTTCATGTGAAGCCTACTTGTGACATTAAGCGATTTTCATTTCATTTCAATTCGGCCGACCTCCTCAATCCCCATATTCCTCGATTCCCTCAGTGTAAAAAGTGTAACAAGCTGGTTAATACTGTGCACAGTTCTGGGTGACACACTATAGGAAGGATGTGAACACATTGGAGAGAGCGCAGGAGAGGTTAGCAAGGATGGTTCCAGGGATGAGAAACTTCAGTATTGAGGGTGGATTAGGAATGTTTATTTTGGAGAGAAGGCGGCAGAGAGGAGATTTGATAGAGATGTTCAAAATTATGAGGGGGCTGGAGAGAGTAAACGGAGAAACTGTTCCCGCTGGTAAAAGGATCGAGAAGGCGAGGGCACAGATTAAAAGTGATTTTCAAAAGAAGGAAATGTGATGTGAGAAAAAAAAGCTTTGTGTGTGATTTCCCGCTGTTCACATTGGCGGGAAGTTCCGGTCCCAAGCCCGTGCACGGCTTTCCCGGGGACGAGGGACTGTTACCGGGAAATCCATTAGACTATGACAGGGTCGGTAGATCCCGCTGAAAGTCCACCCCTGCTGTGGACAAACACACGGCGGGGAGGGGGGAATCCCGCCCTATTTCACACGGATAGTGGTTGGGGTCTGGAATGTGTTGTTTTGAAGTGTGGTGGAGGCAGGTTCAATCAAGGCGTTCGAGAGGGCATTATGAAATAAAATGAAATGAAAATGGCTTATTGTCACAAGTAGCCTTCAATGAAATTACTGTGAAAAGCCCCTAGTTGCCACATTCCGGAGCCTGTTCGGGGAGGCTGTTACGGGAATTGAACCGTGCTGCTGGCCTGCCTTGGTCTGCTTTAAAAGCCAGCGATTTAGCCCAGTGCTAATAAGTTTGCAGATTATTATTTGAATAGAAAGAATCTGCGGGGGTCTGGGGAAAAGGCAGGGGAGTGGAGCTTGTCATGTTCTGCTGACTGGCAAATATGAATGATGCATTCCAGAACATCGGGCGCGATTCTCCGCTCCCGCGAGGGTTTGGAGAATCGCCTGGGTCACCAAATTTTCCCGCGATGCCCTCCCGCGATTCACGGAAGCGGCCAGATCGGCACAATCGCGTTTTGCGCGGCACGGTCCAGTGAATCGCCTGAGACAGCCAAAATGGCGATTCTCCAGCACCCCGCGATTCTCAGTGGCCAAAACGGCGGGTTCCCCCCGGCGCCGTCCACACCTGGTCGCTGCTGGCGGGAACAGCGCGGGAACGCTGGGGGGGGGGGCAGCCTGCGGGGGGGGGGGGGCGAGGGGGATCCTGCACCGGGGGGGGGCCTCAAATGGGGTCTGGCCCGCGATCGTTGCCCACCGATCATCGGGCCGGCCTCTCTGAAGGAGGACCTCCTTTCTTCCACAGCCCCGCAAGGTCCGTCGGACATCTTCTTGCGGGGTGGACTTGGGGAGGACGGCAACCACGCATGCGCGGGTGACGCCAGTTATGCGGCGCCGGCCGCGACATGTATGCACCGCCGCTTTTAAGCGGCGCCAAGGCCTGGCACGCGTAAATGACGCGGCGCGGCTCCTAGCCCATTTTCGGGCCCTGAATCGGTCGGGATAGGGTCTGTTTCGCGCCGTCGTGAACCTCGACGGCGTTCACGACGGCGCGAACACTCTGTCTCCATTTCAGAGAATCGCGCCCATCCAGTTTAAATAATTTATTAAGAAACAACTGCATGGTAAAGATAACTGGAATAAATAAATCACAAACTACTAAAACTAACTAACTAACAAACTAACTATTATAGAGTTACGACAAAATACGTCTATCCACTGACACGACTTGCTCCCAACTCCCAGTCTGTCACAAGGTAAACTTACACTACCACACTGCCACCTGCTGGTCGGAGGTGGTGTACAATATTATATACAGAATTGCTTTATGCATCTCATCACAGCACCAAGTCATGATGTCCGTGGAGAGCCAGTACAGACACAATGGGCCAAATGACCTGCTCTGCGTCGTAACATTTCTGTGATTCTGGGTGATTCAGTAGACTGTGCAAGAGTGGGCGTGAGAGACAGACTGCAAAACTGTGAGTAGATTGCGAAGGTGGAGCCTGTGACACTATGTGTGTGAGAGGGCGTGCAAGGAGATTTTGAATCGTCCAGAGGACCTCGAGTGTTTGAGGCAGCAGTTGAGAGAGAATCGATATGGAACCGGATCACAATTATCAGAATTATTCCAAAGAGCCGAGTACCAAAATTTCCTGTGACTGTATCAGACACGGGTTCAAATCCCCAAGGTACAACTGAGAAGGAAGCAATCGAATCTCAGAGACGGGCGAGGAGGGGGCAGTAAAGGAGGATTATTGCAGCCAGGTGGGTGAATGCCATTATACCTAATAGCAACAATGAACCAAATAGCTGGTCACTAGCTTGTCAGTGATGAGGTAGAGAGGCACCATCCCTGAACAAATCCTAGATGATCATTTGCAAATTATAAACATGAGGCACCACCTGCTGTCAAAATAAAAAGATAGTCAGGAAGCTGTATCCACCAGCTGAAACGCAAGGTGTAGCCAATCAACACTGTGTTTCCTCTATTTCTTTATAAATCTCTTTCTCTGTCTTGATCCCTCAGTCATTTATCTTTCTGTCTTCACAACCTGTCCGCTTGTGAATCTTTCCTTCTGTTAAACCTGTGGCTCTTACAACAACAACTGCATTTCCATAAGGCCTTTAACTTAGTCAAATGAGCCAAGCTGCCGGGTTTGACACTGAGCCCTGTAAAAAGACTTTAAGGAATGGTGACTAAAATTAGAAGCAGACAAGTACGAAAGGTGGAGAAGGGAGGTTTGCGGATGGGGGGGGGGGGGCAGGGTGAGGGGGTGGTATTTCAGAGCTCGGGCCTAGACAGCTGAAAGCCTGGCCACTAATAAGGTGATTAAAATCAGAATATTGTGAGGCTCCTTCATGACGATTCCCTTATTTCACCTTTCTTTATTTTTGACGTTAGCATTTTTCATCCATGGATGCTTAATGGACATGTGTCTCTAAGTCAAGCAGCAGAGATAATGTGGAATTCAAGAAATTACCACAGAGAACACTCTGCTAGTTTTGGACAGAAAACCCCAGACTTTTTGGCACCCAAGGGATGTTGGGGGGGGGGGGTACTCTGTTCGCGTGGCTGGCTGGTGGCAAATGAATTGGCCAAAAGGCCTTATTCTACCCAGTAACAGGTGGTGGTTGGATCCTGCCTGAATGGGATGATTTTCAGAGAGCCAGGGCAAATTCAGTTTGAATCCTGGACACTCAGGGAAGGGCCTGCTCCCTCTCCTCACGTTCGCTGTGAGTTACTGTATTTCTGAAACTCCAGAATGAATGAATCTACAATGAACCCATTACAGGCTGCAAACCGAGACCTGGATCTGGAAGGTCTGCTTTAAGACAACCGCCTGGAACAGACTCTTTTTCCTTTTACCAATTATTCTCATCCTCTCTTCCCCTTTGTGTTCATATAGAAACATACACAAAAAATAGGAGGAGCAGGAGGCCATTCAGCCCTTCGAGCCTGCTCCAGTCATTATGATCATGGCTGATCATCAAGTTCAATACCCTGATCCCGCCTCCCCCCCCATATCCCAGACCTCTTTACCCCCAGAGCTGTATCTAATTCCTTCTTGAAATTACACAACGTTTTGGCCTCAACTACCTTCTGTGGCAGCGAATTCCACAGATTCACCGCTCTCTCTGGGTGAGGAAATGTCTCCTCACCTCAGTCATAAAATGTTTACCCCTTATCCTCAAACTATGACCCCTAGTTCTGGACTCCCCCACCATTGGGAACATTCTTTTTGAATCTAACCTGCCTAATCATGTTAGTTTCTATGAGATCCCATCTCACTCTTCTAAACTCAAATGAATATAACCCTAAATGACTTGGTCTCTCATTATATGACCACACAGGACATTCCACAAATATCCCCTTCCTCAATGATGGAGGGGCCAAAGCTGAGGCATTCGCAACAATCTTCAGCAGACGTGCTGAGCGGCCGATGCACCTCGGTCTCCTCCGGAGGTCCCCAGCGTCACAGATGTCAGTCTTCAGCCGATACGATTCACTCCACATGATATCAAGAAACTGCTGAAGGTACTGGATACTGGAAAGACCATGGGCACTGACAATATCCCGGCAATAGTACTGAAGACTTGTGCTCCATAACTTGCCATGCCCCTAGCCAAGCTGTTCCAGTACAGCTACAACACTGGCATCTACCCGACAATGTGGAACATTGCCCAGGTGTGTCCTGTACACAAGGAACAGGATTCTGCTGGTTGGAGTTAGTACCTGCCACAAAAGAAGATGCTTTGGAGGTTGGAGGTCAATGATCTCAGTTCCAAGACATCACTGCAGGAGTTCCTCAGGGTAGTGCCCTAGGCTTCATCAACAACCTCCCTTCCATCATAAGGTCAGATGCGGGATGTGCACAATGTTCCGCACCATTCGCAGCTCCTCAGATTCTGAAGCAGTCCGTGGCCAAACACAGCAAGACCCGGACAATATCCAGGCTCGGGCTGACAAGTGGCAAATTACATTCACGCCTCACAAGTGCCAGTCAATGACCATCTCCTACAAGAGAGGATCTAACCATCGCCCCTTGACATTCAATGGCATTACCATCGCTGAATCCACACAATCAACATCCTGGGGGTTATTATTCAGAAACTGAACTGGACCCAGTCACATTAATACTGTAGAAACCAGGACAGGTCAAAGGCTCGGAATCCTACGGTGAGTAACTCACCTCCTGACTCCCCAAAACCTGTCCACCATCTACAAGTCACAGGTCAGGGGTGTAGTGGAATCCTCTCCACTTGCCTGGATGAGTGCAGCTCCAACAACACTCAAGAAGCTCGACACCATCCAGGACAAAGCAGCCCCGCTTGATTGCTCCTCCTTCCACAAACATTCAAACCCTCCACCACCGACAAACAGCGGCAGCCGTGTGTACCATCGACAAGGTGCACTGCAGTAACTCACCAAGGTTCCTTAGACAGCACCTTCCAAACCCATGATCACCACCATCTGGAAGGACAAGAGCAGCAGATACCTGGGAACCCCACCACCTGGAGGTTCCCCTCCAAGTCACTCACCACCCTGACTGGGAAATATATCGCCGTTCCTTCACTGTCGCTGGGGCAACATCCTGGAACTCCCTCCCTAACAGCACAGTGGGTGTACCGACACCTCAGGGACTGGTTCAAGAGGCAGCTCACTACCACCTTGTGAAGGACAACTACAAATGGGCAATAAATGCTGGCCTAACCTGCAACGCCCACATCCCATAAAGAAAGTTTAAATAGTACCCACCTCTCTCAATTTACACCCATTCAAATAATAATCTGCCTTCCTATGTTTGCTGCTGAAGTGGATAACTTCACATTTATCTACAATATACTGCATCTGCCATGCTTGTGTTCATTCACTCAACCTTTTATTCCAACCTCTAGCTTCCAGTCTGCTAACCAGCTTTCTATCCATCTCAAGACACTACCTGTAAGCCAATGTGCTTTATCTTTTCAGAGTAATCTGCCAGGTGAGACCTTGTCAAAAGCCAAGTCTAAATAAACCACCTCCACTAGTTCTCCCTGGTCAACTCTACTAGTTACATTTTTACAAGATTCTAGTAGATTTGTCAAGTATGATTTTCCTTTTGTTAATCCATGCTGACTTTGCCTGATTAAACCGCTGCTTTCCAAATGCTGTGCTATAAAATCCTTGATAATAGACTCCAACAATTTTCCTATTACTGAGGGGCAGCACAGTGGCGCAGTGGCTAGCACTGCTGTCTCCTGGGGCTGAAATGTGCAGGGTAGATGGATTGGCCACTCTAAATTGCCCCTTAAAATTTTAAAAAACTTCCCTACTGCCGACGTTAGGTTCACTGCTCTATCGTTCCGTTTTCTCTCTACCTTCCATTTTGAATAGCGGGGTTATATTAGCTACCCTCCAATCTGAAGGAACCATTTCAGAGTCCAAAGAATTTTAGAAAATGACCACCAATGGATCAACTATTTCTAGGGCCACTTCCTTACGTACTCTGGGATGAAGGTTATAGAACATAGAACATAGAAAATACAGCACAGAACAGGAACTTCGGCCCACGATGTTGTACCGAACCTTTGTCCTAGATTAATCATAGATTATCATTGAATTTACAGTTCAGAAGGAGGCCATTTGGCCCTTTGAGTCTGCACCGGCTCTTGGAAAGAGCACCCTACCCAAACTCAACACCTCCACCCAACACCAAGGGCAATTTTGGACACAAAGGGCAATTTATCATGGCCAATCCAATCCACCTAACCTGCACATCTTTGGACTGTGGGAGGAAACCGGAGCACCCGGAGGAAACCCACGCAGACACGGGGAGGATGTGCAGACTCCGCACAGACAGTGATCCAAGCCGGAATCGAACCTGGGACCCTGGAGTTGTGAAGCAATTGTGCTAGCCACAATGCTACCGTGCTGCCCTTAAGAACAAATAAATCTACACTATATAATTTTACCGAAATCCTTGTACCTATCCAATAGCTGCTTGAAGGTCCCTAATGTTTCCGACTCAACTACTTCCACAGGCAGTGCATTCCATGCCCCCACTACTCTCTGGGTAAAGAACCTACCTCTGATATCCCTCCTATATCTTCCAACTTTCACCTTAAATTTATGTCCCCTTGTAATGGTTTGTTCCACCCAGGGAAAAAGTCTCTGACTGTCTACTCTATCTATTCCCCTGATCATCTTATAAACCTCGATCAAATTGCCCCTCATCCTTCTCCGTTCTAATGAGAAAAGGCCTTGCACCCTCAACCTTTCCTCGTAAGACCTACTCTCCATTCCAGGCAACATCCTGGTAAATCTTCTTTGCACCTTTTCCAAAGCTTCCACATCCTTCCTAAAATGAGGCGACCAGAACTGTACACAGTACTCCAAATGTGGCCTTACCAAAGATTTGTACAGCTGCATCATCACCTCACGGCTCTTAAATTCAATCCCTCTGTTAATAAACGCGAGCACACCATAGGCCTTCTTCACAGCTCTATCCACTTGAGTGGCAACTTTCAAAGATGTATGAACATAGACCCCAAGATCTCTCTGCTCCTCCACATTGCCAAGAACTCTACCGTTAACCCTGTATTCCGCATTCATATTTGTCCTTCCAAAATGGACAACCTCACACTTTTCAGGGTTAAACTCCATCTGCCACTTCTCAGCCCAGCTCTGCATCCTATCTATGTCTCTTTGCAGCCAACAACAGCCCTCCTTACTATCCACAACTCCATCAATCTTCGTATCGTCTGCAAATTTACTGACCCACCCTTCAACTCCCTCATCCAAGTCATTAATGAAAATCACAAACAGCAGAGGACCCAGAACTGATCCCTGCGGTACGCCACTGGTAACTGGGATCCAGGCTGAATATTTGCCATCCACCACCACTCTCTGACTTCTATCGGTTAGCCAGTTCGTTATCCAACTGGCCAAATTTCCCACTATCCCATGCCTCCTTACTTTCTGCAGAAGCCTACCATGGGGAACCTTATCAAATGCCTTACTAAAATCCATGTACACTACATCCACTGCTTTACCTTCATCCACATGCTTGGTCACCTCCTCAAATAATTCAATAAGACTTGTAAGGCAAGACCTACCCCTCACAAATCTGTGCTGACTATCCTCAATCAAGCAGTGTCTTTCCAGATGCTCAGAAATCCTATCCTTCAGTACCCTTTCCATTACTTTGCCTACCACTGAAGTAAGACTAACTGGCCTGTAATTCCCAGGGTTATCCCTAGTCCCTTTTTTGACAGGGGCACGACATTCGCCACTCTCCAATCCCCTGGTACCACCCCTGTTGACAGTGAGGACGAAAAGATCATTGCCAACGGCTCTGCAATTTCATCTCTTGCTTCCCATAGAATCCTTGGATATATCCCGTCAGGCCCGGGGGACTTGTCTATCCTCAAGTTTTTCAAAATGCCCAACACATCTTCCTTCCTCACAAGTATTTCCTCGAGCTTACCAATCTGTTTCACACGGTCCTCTCCAACAATATCGCCCCTCTCATTTGTAAATACAGAAGAAAAGTACTCGTTCAAGACCTCTCCTATCTCTTCAGACTCAATACACAATCTCCCGCTACTGTCCTTGAACGGACCTACCCTCGCTCTAGTCATTCTCATATTTCTCACATATGTGTCAAAGGCCTTGGGGTTTTCCTTGGTCCTACCCGCCAAAGATTGTTCATGCCCTCTCTTAGCTCTCCTAATCCCTTTCTTCAGTTCCCTCCTGGCTATCTTGTATCCCTCCAATGCCCTGTCTGAACCTTGTTTCCTTAGCCTTACATAAGTGTCCTTTTTCCTCTTAACAAGACATTCAACCTCTCTTGTCAACCATGGTTCCCTCACTCGACCATCTCTTCCCTGCCTGACAGGGACATACATATCAAGGACACATAGTACCTGTTCCTTGAACAAGTTCCACATTTCACTTGTGTCCTTCCCTGACAGCCTATGTTCCCAACTTATGCACTTCAATTCTTGTCTGACAACATTGTATTTACCCTTCCCCCAATTGTAAACCTTGCCCTGTTGCACGTACCTATCCCACTCCATTACTAAAGTGAAAGTCACAGAATTGTGGTCACTATCTCCAAAATGCTCCCCCACTAACAAATCTATCACTTGCCCTGGTTCATTACCTGGAGATCTTTCCACCTTCAATCCTGTTAATTTCCCCCAAACCATTCCTTTACTAATACTAATTTCCTTCAGCTGCTCACTAAAACTGTCTCTCAGAACTTCTGGTATAATATTCATGTCTTCCTTTGTGAAGACAGAAGCAAGATACCAATTTAGTTCCTCAGCCTGTTCTTTGTTCCCCGTTATGGATTCCACCATTTCTGACTGTAAGGGGCCTAATTCGTTTTGTATCAATCTTTTTCTAATTACCACCCGAAAGAAACTTTTACAGTCAGTTTTTTTGTTCCCCGCTATGTTCCTTTCATATTGTATTTTCCCCTTCTAAATCAATCCCTTGGTCTGCCTTTTCTGATTGCTCCCAATCCTCAGGTCTATTGTTTATCTGTCTTGTGTGTATATATAGAGGGTGGGGGACAAGTTAAAGTGGGGGATTATGAATTAGATAATAGTTAACCAATGGTATTTGCTGCATATTTAATTATAGTTCTTTTTATAAATAACAAGTAATTGTATTTAAATTTACAAACCAGGTGACTGTAATTATTGGGCTAAAGACCTTGAGTATTTTTCAAAGAATAATTGGTCAATTCAATTGTGTTGCGACTCTGAGTCAAGTGGGGCTGGAATGGACCGCAGCCTAGCCCAGGATGTCGTGACAATATGGAAGAGTCCGGATTTGAAGACGTGCCGAGATTCTGAGTTTCAAGACGATTGTCGGACTGGAGGAGGCTGCAGTGTTGGGAGGACAAGACAAGAGAAGGATTTGGAAAGTAGGGTCTGCTGGACCAGAAGCCAATCTAGGTCAGCGAGCGCACTGGGTGATGGGCAAACAGGACCTGATGCGAGGTACAAACTGCAGATGCATGGATGAATTAATTTGTATGGAGTGTGTGAGGTCAGAGGCCAGCCAGACGATCATTGGAACAGTCATGTCTGGAGGTAACAAAGGCATGAATGAGGCTTTAAAACAAGGGCAGAGGTGGGTGATCAACAATGGACACTGAAATACGCTAGACGTCATCATTTTCTCTCTCAATTAAAACAGAAAACCTGCCAATATCTGTATCGGCATCTACAAGTCTGATTTTAAAATAATTCTTGTTTAATGAGAGGTGGGTGTTACTGGCAAGACCGTCATTGCTTACTTGTTAACAGAGAGATCATAAATTCATAGAATCCCTACAGTGCAGAAGGAGGCCATTTGGCCCATCAAGTCTGCACCAACCCTCTGAAAGAGCACCCCACACAAGCCCACTTCCCCCCTCACCCCAATAAGCCCTTAACCAAACCTACACTGAATGGCAATTTAGCATGGCTAATCCACCTAACCTGCACATCTTTGGACTGTGGGGGAAACTGGAGCATCCGGAGGAAACCCACGCCAACACAGGGAGAAAGTGCAAACTCCACACAAACATCCAAGCCCAGAATTGAACCCAGTCCCTGGCACTGTGAGGCAGCAGGACTAACCACTGAGCCACCGGTCCTCCTTAATATTTTGTGGGTTGTATTCACCCACCCTGTGTCGAGAACAAACTGCTTGCTCGCCAGTGACCTATTGAGACGCCTAATGCAACATTGTTATGATTGCTGGAGATTCCCTGGAGTGTAGATAATTTATGGGGAAATGATGTTTCATCCCAGCTCAGCAGTTCATGGAGCATGGTGGGGTACAGATGATATAATTAATGGGAGGAGCCAGGTCTGTAGCAAGCAGTTTTTGTTGTAGGAACGTTTAGTGACAGAGACTGAAGGATCTGCAGGGTATTCCTGAACGGGTCTCTCTCTCTCTTTTCAAGAAAGCTCGTGTAAGGGTCCTTCATGTTTATTCCCTGTTTGGTCCCTAATTTTCCCTTTCTTTTATTTTTGCCGCTGCATTTTTGGTCCATGGATGATTTACGGGTATGTGTCTTTAAGGCAGCCTCTACCTTTAATTCAAGCAGAAGGAAGCAGTTGCCTGTGCCTTTAATTTAACAGACGTCTGAGCTGGTTTGGGCTGGACTTGTAGACTGACCTGCACCAATGACAGAGATTGGCTGGTTCTCAGTTTGATTGATTTGACTGACGGGTCAATGAATTGGTCCAAAAAGCTGTGCTCTGCCCAGTCACTGGTGTGGATTGGATTTGATCTCACTGGAATGTTTTCAGAGTCATGACATTTTCGGTTTGGGTTTCAGTTTGACTCCTGGCAGCTCAGAGAGAAGGCCCACTCTCTCTTCCCTCTGTTTTTCTCCAGAAAGGCTGAATTTCTGAACTAGCAGAGAGCCAGCATTAACCGGTTTACAGGGGAACCATTACAGGCTGTGCAGGCAAAGTTCAGAATCTGCTAACTCTCCCCAGAAAACCTGGTGTGAATCGACTATCTTTCTTCAGAAGGCCTGCTGCCTGTGAGCACTATCTTTTGTACACCACAGAGGCCTCAAGACGAAACACGAACTGAAAGCAACTTGTGATGAAATAAAGTCTCTATCTCTCCTGGAAAGGTGTAAGTATGGTGCTTTTAAAATGGCAGAAACACCAGTGCGGGCTGCAACACAGACTGTAATCTACAAGCTCACAACTGAATCAAAGACTCTATTTCACTTACGTTTTTCCCACTTTTCCACCCCTCTATGTTTGTCTTCTGGTGTGTGTGGAGAGGGTGGGGAGGCAAGTTACAGTCGGAGTTATGTACTTATTAATATTTAACCAACTGTATCAGCTGCATATTTCATCATTAATCTTGTTATAAATAAACAGTAATTGTGTTTCAACTTACAAACCTGGTGACTGTAATTATTGGGCAGCCGAGGGGCAAAGGGATTGTTAGAAGACTTAATGGTTAATTCACTTGTGTTGTGACTCCAGGGCGCGAGGGGCTGGAATTGACAGTGCACTAGCCCCAGGGTGATGCAACACTCTACCCAGGAGTACAGCAAGTATCCCTGTGTTTGCTAACTTGATATACCAGTAGCTTTTGACCTGTAATGAGCTTTCCTTAATTGGAGATAGAGAAGGTGTAAGTTAGCAGTTAAAGTGTTTCCTTTTATTTTATGATTTGTTCAACTCTTAATTGAAAAGCTACTTTCTGTGATGTTAATGTGGTTACTCCTGTATTAATAATAAAGTTGTTTTTATACAAAAGATTCCTATTTGTCAGTGAAATTGCTCCTGGAGCAAAACACCCGTTCCTCACAGTCTTAGAAATTGAAAAGGTTGTTGGGGTTTCTCGTCCGGTTCCCGAATATAAATTGGGGTCTGGTCCGGTACCGTGTCACAGTGGAGAACTTTCAACCTAATTTCCAGTGACTTCAATTCACCAAAATTCCTTGATGGAACCCGCGCTGCTGGCCTTGTTCTGCATTACAAGCCAGCTGCTTAGCCCACTGTGCTAAACTAGCCCCTACTGTCCCTACTGAGACCAAGGTTGCTTGATCCTCAATCATCCTGCGATTTAACTTTAACTGTGATCTTGTTCCAATGCACCCTCTCACTATCCCTACAAGTGGTGAGCTGTGAAGACCACAAATTAAACTGTCTATACGTTGTCATGTTCTATTTGATGATGAAGTGAAGAACGAGACTGTTGTGGATGCAATCTCAACCTATAATGTTGGTGAAAGCCTTGTATTAAATTTACAGTTATCATAGAATTTACCGTGCAGAATGAGGCCATTCGGCCCATCAGGTCTGCACCGGCCTTTGGAAAGAGCATCCTACTTAAGTCAACACCTCTATCCTATCCCTGGAACCGAATAACCTCATCTAACCTTTTTGGACTCTGTGATGCTAATGTGGTTACTCCTGTGTTAATAATAAAGTTGTTTTAATAGAAAAGATTCCTATTTGTCAGCAAAACACCCGTTTCTCACAGTTTTAGAAATTGAAAAGGTTGTTGGGGTTGTTAAGGGCAATTTATCATGGACAATCCACCTAACCTGCACACCTTTGGACTGTGGGAGGAAACCGGAGCACCCGGAGGAAACCCACGCAGACACGGGGAGAACGTGCAGACTCCGCACAGACAGTGACCCAAGCCAGGAATCGAACCTGGGACCCTGGAGTTGTGAAGCAACTGTTCTAACCACTGTGCTACCATGCTACCGTGAATAAGTTTGGATTTTCTGACAACCTAAATTACCTTTTCTAGGATCAAATCTTCCTTCATAGAATCCATAGAATTTACAGTGCAGAAGGAGGCCAATCGGCCCATCGAGTCTGCACCAGCCCTTGGAAAGAGCACCCGACCTAAGCCCACACCTCCACCCTATCCCCTTAACCCAGTAACCCCACCTAACCCTTCGGACAATAACGTACAATTTATCATGACCAATCCACCTAACCAGCACATCTTTGGGCTGTGGGAGGAAACCGGAGCACCCAGAGGAAACCCACGCAGACACGGGGAGAACGTGCAAGTTTCACAACAGTTTCTATTTGCACGAAGAGCTGTTGGACTCGCGAGCCACCAAAGAGCTCTCCAGAAATGAACAGGAAAAACCTGTTGAATTTCACGCTTGTGTTCAGTTACTTTGTCCCAATGGTTGTCCAGCGTCCTATTACCTAACTGACCAAGATAGAAATGTGATTCCACCCTGTGTAAATGTGAAAACTGAAATGGAATACAGAATGTGCTGGAACTACACAGCAGGCTGGCACCAGCGGATAGGCCCTGCTGTGACAAGGCCCGGCAGCTGGAACATTAACCAACCTCTTCCTTTCACAGAGCCTGACAGAGCTGCTGTGCACTTCCGGCACTTTCTGCATTTACACAAACTGTGTGGCCTCTTGTCTTCCCCTCACTCACCGGCAAAGTGCTGGGAGATACCAGCTGAGTCTGTCTGTGCAAAAGCTGTTAGTGAAATAAACTGGCAAAAGTCACGATAAACAATTAAATAGCAGCCAGAAAATGAAAGATCTGTGATGGAAATAAAAGAAATAAAGAGGATGGGGAACTGAAAGGATTCTGGACAAAGGGGCAGCATTTGGAAGTGAGCAGGAGAGTTCTCTCAAAGGCATGCCACAGGTTTAATGTCTTCTCTCTGTGCTGTAATTTTCTGTAATTCCAAAATCGATTTTTGAATGATCGAGCAGGTGTGGCCTCCTGCTCCTATATTTTATATTCTCAGATATGTAGAAAATGATAGAGAAACACAGTCCAGATTTAAGGCTTAGCTAAAAGGGCAATCAGTAACAGGGCATCTTTTGCTGGTGATCCAGGGAGCAGGTAATGTACAGTTGATAAAAGAAAAGGTCTAATTGGTGTACAATATATTGAGGGGTAGATCAAGCAAAACCTGAATGTCTTATTTGAAATAATTGACATATTAATTCCAGTCAGGAAGTGGGATCATCACAATCTCCTACCTGACACTTCCTCCAAGTCCAGAAGTGGAGATGCCGGCGTTGGACTGGGGTGGGCACAGTGAGAAATCTTACAACATCAGGTTACAGTCCAACAGGTTTGTTTCGAATCACTAGCTTTCGGAGCACAGCTCCTTCCTCAGGCTCCTCAACACAGACAACTGCCAATCTCCAGACGCAATTCTACAACTCATCCGCTTCATCCTGGGTCACAACATCTTCACCTTCGGCATCCAGTTCTTCATCCAGACACACGGAAGAGCCAGAGGGACCAGATTTGCACCTCAATACGCCAACATCTTCATGCACAAGTTTGAACAAGACCTCTTCACCGCACAGGACTTTCAACCGACACTATACACCAGATAAAAAAAAGATTCACCTGAGGTAGGAGCTGTGCTCCGAAAGCTAGTGATTCCAAACAAACCCGTTGGACTTTAACCTGGTGTGTAAGACTCCTTACCAAGTCCAGAAGAGTTGAGCAGCTTGGATAAATGTGACCCCGATAACAGATCACTGTAAGCTCCATTGAACACACTGCACTCTCCAGGGAGAATAATCAAATTATTTCTTGCCCCAGTGCTCCGATATGCTCCATCCGACACGTTAAGTAAGATGTGATTTTCCTCTCTTCACTCTCCCAGTGGGTCACAAACAGCCAAGTTCTCAATGTGCAAAGGTAGGCTATGTATTACTCACTATTTTTGCAAATAATTGTTTTTCACTTTAATATGCAGTAATTTATTGATTCCACATGTGCTCAAGCAAATCATACAGTCATAGAATTGACGGTGCAGAAGGAGACCATTCGGCCCATCGAGTCTGCACCAGCCCTTGGGAAGAGCACCCAACCTAAGCCCACACCTCCACCCTTTCTGATTTGTGATGCAGAACAAGGCCAGCAGCGCGGGTTCACTTCCCGTACCAGCTGAGAATTCTGAATTCTCCCTCCGTGTACCCGAACAGGCGCCAGAATGTGGTGACTAGGGGTTTTTCACAGTAACTTCATTGCAGTGTTAGTGTAAGCCTACTTGCAACAAGAAGGATTATTTATTTTTTATTTATCACTGGAACCCAGTCCCTGGAACCCGGTAACCCCACCCAACCTTTTTGGACACTAAGGGCAATGTATCATGGCCAATCCACCTAACCTGCACATCTTTGGACTGTGGGAGGAAACCCACGCAGACACGGGGAGAACGTGCAGACTCCACACAGACAGTGACCCAAACCGGGAATCGAACCTGGGACCCTGGAGCTCTGAAGCAACAGTGCTAACCACTGTGCTACCGTGCTGCCCATCATCACAATGTGTCAATTAAAAAATGGATTGTTCCTTCTTCAGCAAGGACCTGGACCAGGATTATTAGGATGGTCGAGTTTCCCTACCAGCTAACTGAAGAGTGAGCAGGGATGTGTTTCCACACTGGCACTGTTTTCACAGTTATTTAAGTTATTGGAATGTCAATGAGCTGGAGGCAGGACCCACACCCTTCACTTTGAAGAAAGTACCACCTCAGAGAGCTGCTGCCCAACCGGATTGGCTTGCAGCCCTCAGCTGTGCAGCGCCAGGAGCTGCAGTGGCCAGGACAGGGACTGCAAGTAGTTCCTCAGTTAGAGAACAAAGAATAACAGTGATGTGGAGATGCTGGCGTTGGACTGGGGTGAGCACAGTACGAAGTCTTACAACACCAGGTTAAAGTCCAACAGGTTTGTTTCGATGTCACTAGCTTTCGGAGCGCTGCTCCTTCCTCAGGTGAATGCAGAGGTCTGTTCCAGAAACACATATATAGACAAATTCAAAGATGCCAAACAATGCTAGGAATGCGAGCATTAGCAGGTGATTAAATCTTTACAGATTCAGAGATGGGGTAACCCCAGGTTAAAGAGGTGTGAATTGTATCAAGCCAGGACAGTTGGTAGGATTTTGCAGGCCAGATGGTGGGGGATGAATGTAATGCGACATGAATCCCAGGTCCCGGTTGAGGCCGCACTCATGTGTGCGGAACTTGGCTATAAGTTTCTGCTCGGCGATTCTGCGTTGTCGCGGGTCCTGAAGGCCGCCTTGGAGAACGCTTACCCGGAGATCAGAGGCTGAATGCCCTTGACTGCTGAAGTGTTCCCCGACTGGAAGGGAACATTCCTGCCTGGTGATTGTTGCGCGATGTCCGTTCATTCGTTGTCGCAGCGTCTGCATGGTCTCGCCAATGTACCACGCTTCGGGACATCCTTTCCTGCAGCGTATGAGGTAGACAACGTTGGCCGAGTCGCACGAGTATGTACCGCGTACCTGGTGGGTGGTGTTCTCACGTGTAATAGTGGTATCCATGTCGATGATCTGGCACGTCTTGCAGAGATTGCCATGACAGGGTTGTGTGGTGTCGTGGTCACTGTTCTGAAGACTGGGTAGTTTGCTGCAAACAATGGTTTGTTTGAGGTTGCGCGGTTGTTTGAAGGCAAGTCGTGGGGGTGTGGGGATGACCTTGGCAAGATGTTCATCGTCATCAATGACGTGTTGAAGGCTGTGAAGAAGATGACGTAGTTTCTCCGCTCCGGGGAAGTACTGGACGACGAAGGGTATTCTGTCGGTTGTGTCCCATGTTTGTCTTCTGAGGAGGTCGGTCCGGTTTTTCGCTGTGGCGCGTTGGAACTGTCGATCGATGAGTCGAGAATAACAGAGCACAGGAACAGGCCCTTCGGCCCTCCAAGCCTGTACTGGTCAGAGTCCCAGGGTTTAAGAAACTGCTACATTTTAGGGGTCTCAGGATGGGCAGCATTTGGGAGAGCTGGGAGGGTGGGCAGAGACTGTTCATGGAAGCAAAGCTTCTTTTCCCAGGCCACTTCAAAGGAATGCACAGCCTGCACCAATTTCCTTGAGCTGACTCTCCTCAGGTAGACGAGGCTCACTGAGACCAGCTCTCTGCCGACAAGAATAGTTCTTACATAGAACATAGAACTGTACAGCACAGTACAGGCCCTTCGGCCCATGATGTTGTGCCGAACTAGTGTGAAACTAAGATCAAATCAACCTACTCCCAATCATTCTACTGCACTCCATATGTCTATCCAATAACCGCTTGAAAGTTCCTAAAGTGTCCGACTCCACTATCACAGCTGGGAGTGTGTTCCATGCCCCAACCACTCTCTGAGTAAAGAACCTACCTCGGACATCCCTCCTATATCTTCCACCATGAACCTTATAGTTATGTCCCCTTGTAACAGCTACATCCACCCGAGGAAAAAGGTCGCTGAACGTCCACTCTTTCTATCCCTCTCATCATCTTATACACCTCAATTAAATCACCTCTCATTCTCCTTCGCTCCAATGAGAAAAACCCTCGCTCCCTCAACCTTTCCTCATAAGACCTACCCTCCAATCCAGGCAGCATCCTGGTAAATCTCCTTTGCACCCTTTCCAATGCTTCCACATCCTTCCTATAATGAGGTGACCAGAACTCACACAATACTCCAAATGTGGTCTAACCAAGGTCTTGTACAGTTGCAGCATAACCTCACGGCTCTTAAACTCAATCCCCCTGTTAATAAATGCTAACACACTATAGGCTTTCTTCACGGCTCTATCCACTTGGGTGGCAACTTTCAGAGATCTATGGACAAGAACTCCGAGATCTCTCTGCTCCTCCACATTCCTCAGAACCCTGCCGTTAACCCTGTAATCCGCATTCAAATTTGTCCTACCAAAATGAATCACCTCACACTTATCAGGGTTAAACTCCATCTGCCACTTTTCAGCCCAGCTCTGCATCCTATCAATGTCTCTTTGCAGCCTACAACAGCCCTCCACCTCATCCACTACTCCACCAATCTTGGTGTCATCAGCAAATTTACTAACCCACCCTTCAACTCCATCATCCAAATCATTGATAAAAATCACAAATAGCAGAGGACCCAGCACTGATCCCTGTGGTACACTTGCTGGTGACTGGGCTCCAGGATGAAAATTTACCATCTACCACCACTCTCTGTCTTCTATGTGATAGCCAGTTACTGATCTAATCGGCCAAATTTCCCTCTATGCCATGCCTCCTTACTTTCTGCATGAGCAGACCATGGGGAACCTTATCAAACGCCTTACTAAAATCCATGTACACGACATCAACTGCTCTACCTTCATCTATGTACTTAGTTACCTCCTCAAAGAATACAATCAAACTTGTGAAGTAAGACTTACCTCTCACAAATCCGTGCTGACTATCCTGGATTCAGCTGTATCTTTCCAAATGATCATAAATCCTATCCTTCAGGACCCTTTCCAATAATTTACCTATGACCAATGTGAGACTAACCGGCCTATAATTCCCAGGGTTATACCTATTCCCTTTCTTGAACAAGTGGACAACATTCGCCTCTCTCCAGTCTTCCGGCACTATTCCTGTAGACAGTGAGGACATAAAGATCAAAGCCAAAGGCTCTGCAATCTCATCCCTCGCCTCCCAAAGAATCTGAGGATATATCCCATCAGGCCCAGGGGACTTATCTATCCTCAGGCTTCTCAAAATTTCTAACACTTCTTCCTTCTGAATATCTACCTCCTCCAGTCTACCAGCCTGTATCGCACTATCCTCCTCAACATGGCCCTTCTCCTTTGTGAACACTGAAGAAAAGTATTCATTTAGGGCCTCTCCTA
Organism: Scyliorhinus torazame; assembly: GCF_047496885.1. Lineage (NCBI taxonomy): Eukaryota > Metazoa > Chordata > Chondrichthyes > Carcharhiniformes > Scyliorhinidae > Scyliorhinus > Scyliorhinus torazame. The sequence goes on from NC_092716.1 coordinate 262,951,596, forward strand.
TACCTTCATATTCCATGCACATGTTCCCACTACGATCCTTGACCGGCCCTAACATCACCTTGGTCATTCTTTTATTCCTCACGTAAGTGTAAACAGCCTTGGGGTTTTCCTTGATCCTACCCGCCAAGGACTTCTCATGCCCCCTCCTAGCTCTCCTAAGCCCTTTCTTGAGATCCTTCCCAGCTATCTTGTATCCCTCAAGTGCCCTAACTGAACCTTGTTTTCTCATCCTCACATACGCCCCCTTCTTCCTCTTGACAAGACATTCAACCTCTTTTGTAAACCATGGTTCCCTCACTCGACCATTTCCTCCCTGCCTTCTTTCAGGTTTGGAAAAGTGTTATCAAAACATACATATAGATGTAACAATAATAGCATGTGCATTCAACCATGGTGTAACACTCATAAGGCGGACTTACAAATGAAGGGTCAGACAATAATATTGGCATGAGCTACAGTTGATTACAGTTAGGTACCAACCCCTGTGCAGACAATTGGCATCTCTTTTCCATGTAGTATGTAGACTGCACAAATCTTGAGCAGATCGTATCTCTGAGCAGAGATACCAGGGCAGGTAAACTGTTGCTCCAGCAGTCCAGAATGTGTTTGTGATGGTCTAGGTACATTACTGTGTCTCATTAGGTACAATTGGGTTTACGTTAATTTACAATTTCATCACTCTTCACTGGACTTTCCAACCTTACCTTATATAATGGAACGCTACTCCTCTCACCCTGAATTCCACATATCACCACCTTTTCTGGCAACATTCTTCCCAAACTTCATAATTCCTCATCTCTTACCATTAAAGATTGACTAGCTCCTGTATCTCTTAAATTTGTGACTTCTTTACCTGCTCCTCCTGATACACATGAGTAAACTTTACCCACACAAGTAAATTCTTTAAAGACATCTGGCACCTTCTTATCAATTACTTCTTGAACAGGCTGTACAATCGTTTGCACCTCCTTCGCTTCCCTTGGGCTTTCCTTTACCACTCTAACAAACCTCACTGTATTATCCTGTTTTACTACACCAGCCTTCCCAGTGCTTTTCTTCAACCACCAACACTGTGACTTTACATGGCCTAGTTTATTACAGTGAAAACATTTGAAACTTTTCATTTATCTTCCACCCTCCTGGATTTCTTTTTTAATCTGAGGTACACTCTCCTTATTATCTCCTATCAGATCACCTTTACCGTTACCACTTGAGTATTTCTCATGTCCCCAGTTTCTGTCCCTCACCGGCTGAAACTGATGTCGGAAACCAAGCTTTGATTTATGAACTAATTCATAATCATCTGCCATTTCTGCTGCTAACCTTGCAGTTTTAACCCTCTGCTCTTCCACATGAGTTCTCACTACATCAGGAATTGAATTTTTAAACTCCTCCAAAATTATAATTTCTCTGAGAGCTTCATACGTTTGGTCCATTTTCAAAGCCTTTATCCACCTATCAAAATTACCCTGTTTGAGCCTTTCAAACTCCATGTATGTTTGACCAAATTCTTTCCTTAAATTTCTAAACCTTTGTCTGTAAGCTTCAGGCACTAGCTCATATGCACCTAAGATGGATTTTTTCACCACCTCATACGTTCCAGATACCTCCTCCGGTAGTGATGCAAACACTTCACTAGCCATACCTACCAGCTTTGTTTGTATCAGTAATACCCACATGTCCTGTGGCCATTTCATTTGTTTAGCTACCTTCTCAAATGAAATGAAAAAGGCTTCTACCTCCTTCTCGTCAAACCTTGGCAATGCTTGGACATATTTAAATAGATTCCCACCAAGCCTTCAACTTTGACGTTCTTTCTCACGATCCTCATCACTATCATCCCACTGTACGTTTCCCTTTGCATCTGCCAATTTTAACTGACTGTCATGTTTCATGGCCATTTTCTGAAGATCAAACTCTCTCTCTTTATCTTTTTCCCTGCCCTGTATCTCCCTTTCTCTTTCTTTTTGTTCTGCTAGGGCTATTCTTTCTTTTCTCATTTCTTCTCTCTCCTTTTCCCCCTCTCTCTCTTTCTTTTTCCTCTCTACCTCTTTCATATTCAAGCTGCTTTAATTCTTTCTCCTGTTCCATTTGTTTAATTTGCAACTGAATTTTTGCCATTTCCAATGAATCAAACTGTATCTCAGGCAGCTTTAAATGCTTAACCACTGCCATAATTACCTCATCTTTTCGCATTTTGTCAGGTAATGTTAACTGCAATGTTTTTGCCAAATCTAACAGTCTGCTTTCAGTCTCTATCCGTAAGGTACTACATGTGACCATTTCCACCCCCAAAAACTTGAGCCTCTGAAAGAGCCATTTTCCACAACACACTCCCCACTTAAACTAAAATACCACACCTGAAAAGCAACCACAATATGCTCACCCCTCACTGTCTTCAAGTTCACTAAACCAATCCAATAGATATACTTTTATCCCCCTCGAGTCCCCAATTGTTATGGGTCCAGGTTTACAGAACCCCAAAGTGTTTCATGGAGTTCAACCGACCCACAACTTTTAATAGATTGTGGTGTGGGAAGCACACGGCGTACTCTCCAGGTGTGATACAGCAGAAATGGACAAGTGGTTTTTAAAACAAGACAATGTTTATTCTATGAACTCAAGTTAACCTTTTAAAAACAAACATTGAATATCTTAACACCCATTACTTCAAAGATAACTGCAACACTAAATGATCCTTCAAAATGTTCCTTTAAACATCCAAAAGACTTCAAACCTTCAAAAACAGACATGAGGTTTACATTCAATATATTTATAGTCTTTGGTTTGCAGACATCACCAGACCAGCTCTGTGTTTCTTCCTGCAGCTCACAGCAAAACACACAGACACTCCCAGCTGCCTCCTCAAACTGAAACCAAAAGCAGAAGTGAGCTCAGCTCCCCCCACCCTCTGACATCACTTCAGTAATATGATCAGCTCCATTTCTTAAAGGTACATTGCTTAAACATCCATTTCTTAAAGGTACTCTCACATGACAGTAGATAGTGAGAAACTTCCCATTGATGAAAGGATCGAGAAGCAGAATACGCCTATTTAAGGTGATTGGGGTAAGAGCCAAAGACAACATGAGGAAAAACAGTTTTACACAGCGTGGTTAGATTCTGGGCCTAAGCGTGTGGTGGAAGCACATTCAGTTGTGGCTTTCAAATAGGAATCGGACAAGCACATGAAGAGAAAAGAAAATGGAGGGATATGGGTAAAGGGCAAGGGAGTGGGACTAGAGTTGTTGTCGCAGAAAGCTCGCATGGACACAATGGGCTGAATGGTCACCTCTGTGCCTTGACCGTTCTCTGATTCCATCACTGGAGCTGCCACTTAATCCCAGCTCTTAAAGATTCATGAAACATAGAGAGATATGGGGATGTTAAGAGGGGCAGTTCATATTGCAGAAAACAATTGTTCTTGCAACAAGAGAATTGGATTTAACATCTTTTAGCAAAAATTGACATTGGTCCGACAGACTGGGCTAGTGTGGGGGCGATTCCAGCCCCCGGTGACCCGGAGTCACAACTCAATGGACAAGTAATCCTGAGAAAAATACCCCAAGTCTTTGTCCCTTGGCCAATAAGTACGGTCACCAGGTTTGTAAATGTAAACACAATTACTGTAACAAGAACTATAATGAAATATGCAGCAAATCCAACTGGTTAACTATTATCTAATTCCTAATTACCCACTTTGACTTGCCCCCCCCCTCTACACACACACACACACAAGCCCAAAAAAATACAGAGGGGAATAGAGGGGTGAAAATAATACATGGTTGCTGCTGGCATTTTTCTTCTCTTCAGAATTTGCTTTCAATTTGAGCTTTCACTGTCGGCTCATTCAAGTCTCCGATGTTTCAGAAATACAGCAGCCTTGCTGGAGAGAAAACGAGGGAGAGAAAGAAGGTCCTTTCCCTTGAACGTCCAGGATTCAAACTCTGCTGTCCTTAGGTCTCTGGAAATCATCCCACTCAGGCAGTGTCCAATCACGGTTACTGGGCAGAATACGGCTTTTGGCCAATTCATTGACCACCAGCCAACCAATCGAACCGAGTCCCCCACCCCATCTCTCGGGTGCCATAAAGTCTGACTTGTGTTATCCAAAGCTAGCAGAGTGTTCTGTGTTGTTGCTTTTCAATTCCTGGGAAGAGTTATGGTAAACTTGACCTTCTCGAGATGTAAAAACTCCACCAAGTCACTCAGCCACACCGATTTCTGGCGGTGTAATCGACATCCAACCCATGAGGATCCACCTCCTTACCACCAGCGAGGCAAAGGCCTGGACGTCTTCCCCTGTCCCCTGTCCGGAGTACCAGCACAACCGAATCCCCAAAGACTGCCACCAATGGACCCAATGTTCAGGATTTCTGAAATAGTCTCAAATAAAAACCTCCAGGAGTCCGCCAGCTTCGAGCACGACCAGAACATGTGCGCACGACGTGCCGGATTCTGTGAAATCTTGTAATCATTTCCTTTCTGGGCCAGAGACATTGAACTGCATTGCAAGAATATAAATCTCATCACTAAAAGGCTCCTTATCTCGTTAAGTAGCAGCTCTAACTTTCTGTAGTTAGTTTAATTGGTGGACAATGCATAAAGTGCAGCAATTTCCTCAACTACTTGAGGGGTTGATGGTCAGCTCTGGTTTCTATAAGTCGAACAGCCGGACAATTAGTGGCAATTCACAATTCATGATGCATCTGCCTTGCCATGAATTGCTGCATTATTTACTCTCTGAAAATGGTGTGTCCCATTAAACCCACTGATATTTTTAAACCCACTGATACTTTAAGCACCAGATTCTGGGTCACAACACACTTGGCTATTAGGTTTTTCTGAACTCTGCTTTACCAGTCAAAGAAATTTTCTTTCGCCACATAAGAATTGAAATTACATTTGGGCTGTCGAGCGCACCTGAATTAAATCGTTCTCTCCTCTAGTTTAATGGACACATTAACCTTAAACACGTCAATGCTTATATAGAACAGCAGTGAGTGGAATGGAATACTAGTCAGCTATGTATTTGTGCAATATTATCACTGACAGTTATTCACTGCCTCCCCAGTCCTAAAAGAACTGTCATTACTGAGTCATTCATTGGCGATGATCTATTGCCAGTAATTGTCCAGAATGATGTTTCCAAAGTGAATCATGTCAAACATTTCTTTTGAATATGTTTTTACACCGAGTTGCTTGACTTTTCTTAATAAAGTTCCTACTTTTGTACCAAACTTTACCCAGTATTATCACAAAATCTCCCTGATGCATCTCAGGAACGAAAGTCTTTCTTGGTCAGATGTCCCCAAATACCTTGAGCTTTCAGACAGCACAACAGTCCAGACTTAATGTATTTTATTAGAAATAACACAGCTATAGACTAAATTGTAGCGTTTTACTCACTGCAAAGCGTCTATAATTCTCCATGTTTAAGGAACTCATTTCCCCTTTAATAAAACTGAAAATATCAAATGGCTGCAAAGAGCATAATTCTTGCATCTTGCTTTTATTACGGGGCAGGTCTTTAATGGAACTCTCGTCCATACTGTGCATCAGGTGCTCCCAGGAATAACGCTTACACTTTGCTCTTCCTTGTCAACATGCCTGAAATCCACATTTTACACAGGTTTTTCCAAGGCAAGGGTGTATGCAGGCTTACAGAACCAAGTTGGTTAAATTCAGGGAAGATCGAGATCAGCTGTGATCGAACTGATTGGTGGGGTTGGTTTGTTCAAAAATCCTCTTCCAATGTGCAAGAGCCATCATCTTCAGGGCTCCCTGAAGCTGTTAAATTAGCCCGAGTGCAGTGTCAAACAGTCAGGAGTGTGAGCGGATTGTGCTGTGGCCAATGCTCTCTTTAGAAGTGGGTAGAGAGTGCCACTGCAGGCTCAGTGTGTGTGGGAGATATTCAGCTGACAATGAGAGGAGATTCTCACCCCATCATTACACAATACAGTCGCAACAACAGAGTGCTGCAGCCTGCTGTACCACCCACATGGCTCTCATTCCAAATAATTGTGATTAAATTCAACATCCTTTTGTTTAATTCTGCTTTGCTGCAGATTTGTTTTGAACTGGGGAAATGAATGCTAGTGACATCATTGGGAGAAGCTACCAGGCCCAAGCCGTATTTGAATTTATATCAACAGGCGCAAGAGGTCAAGATGTTCTATTTGTTGAGGTAATTAGGCAAGAGTATTCCACTTGTATCAAATAGTTGGCATTGCTACGGGCACCAACTGTACAGTACTGCCCGTGAGATTAGTAAACAATTATTTCCCTGGCTTTCTTGGACAAACTGAAGGAGAAAATGCTCCTGGTGGCATAATATTAAGCTGCAAAAGAGAAAGATCACCCCTTGTTCCAGGGGCCAGTCGAACACCCTCAGTGCTGGGTCAGGAGTCACATGTAGGCCAGGTCAGGTAGGGATGGCAGATTTCCTCCCCGACATTAGTGAACCAGGTGGGTTTTTCTTTTACCACATTCAATGATTTGCCATTATTACTGAGATTCGAGCTGAATTAATTGAACTTAAACACCATCATTTGCCATGGTAGGATTTGAACCCATGTAGCCCAGACCTGAGTATGTGGATGACCAGCCCAGTGGCATTGCCATGACCACTGAGCGACAGTCTCCTCACATACTGCAGAATTGGTTTTTTTTAAATGTGCTGATCGAGTTGGATGAAGTGGTTGGGGAGGAAGCTTGTGTGCAGTGTAGACACGGACAGAGCTCAATTGGGCAGGGTGGCCGGTTTCTGTGCTGATAGGCCGATCGAGAAAGAGCAAGGCATCTAGGGGCAAGATCAGAAGAAGGTAGCCCTTTACATCAGCCCATGTTTCTTGCGATGCAAAGCAATCGAGATGGGGGTAGGCTCGGGGTGGGGGCTGAGCTGGGGTGGGTGGGATGGGGACTGGGCTAGGTGGGGGTGGCTTGGGAATTGGGCCGGGGGCAGTGCGGGGGCTGGGCTTGGGACAGGGGCAGACAAATCTTTATATTTTTATTTTGGGCATATTCTTTATATCGCCGTCTGCATTCATTAGGATCAACTTTCTGTTTCTGCTGGGACAGCATCACAAGAAAGTGGGCTCCTCTCCTCTCGCTGTATAACCAATGCAGGTGCAGCAGGCGGTAAAGAAGGTAAATGGTGAATTAACCTTCATAGTGAGAGGATTTAAGTATAGAAGCAGGGATGTGTTGCTGCAATTATACAGGGCCTTGCTGAGGCCACACCTGGAATATTGTGAGCAGTTTTGGTTTCTTTATCTGAGGAAGGATGTTCTTGCTCTCGAGGGAGAGCAGCGAAGGTTTACCAGACTGATTCCAGGGATGGCAGAACTGATGAATGAGAAGAGATAGAGTCAGTTAGGATTGTATTCACTGGAGTCCAGAAGAATGAAGGGGGGGGGGGGATCTGATAGAAACCTGTAAAATTAGAATCATAGAAGAATCGGAGAATTTGTACAGTGCAGAAGGAGACCAGTCAGCCCATCGAGTCTGCACCGACCTTTCGAAAGAGCATCCTACCTCGGCCCACTGCCTCGCTCCAGCCCTGTAACCCCACCTGGCCTTCACATCCTTGTACACTAAGGGGAAATTTAGCATGGCCAACCTAACCTGCACCGAAGCACCTGGAGGAAACCCACGCAGACATGGGGGAGAAAGTGCAAACTCCACATAAACAGTCACCCGAGGCCGGAATCGAACCCAGGTCCTGGCGCTGTGAAGCAGTAGTGCGCATCACCGTGCCACCCCAATTCTCACAAGGACGAGACAGGATAGGTGCAGGAAGGATGTTCCCCATGGTGGTTGTGTCCAGAACCAGGGGTCACAGTCTGAGGATGCGGGGTCGACCATTTAGGACAGAGATGAGGAGAAATTTCTACTCGCCCAAGAGTTGTCGGCCTGTGAAATTCGTTACCACAGGATGTGGGGGTGGGGGGAGGGGGGAGGCCTAGCAGCCAGGCAGCATAGAACTCCCAGCTCTAACTGCCGATACGATCTGGAGAATGTCCGGGTCCGTGGTCACGTACGCGCATGGTGGCGGCCTGCGTGGCCGTGCTGTGTTTCATGGCGGATGGTCCGTGGTCGCGCGGATGGTCCGTGGTCGCGTACGCGCATGGTGGCGGCCTGCGTGGCCGTGCTGTGCTTCATGGCGGATGGTCCGTGGTCGCGCGGATGGTCCGTGGTCGCGTACGCGCATGGTGGCGGCCTGCGTGGCCGTGCTGTGCTTCATGGCGGATGGTCCGTGGTCGCGCGGATGGTCCGTGGTCGCGTACGCGCATGGTGGCGGCCTGCGTGGCCGTCCTGTGCTTCATGGCGGATGGTCCGTGGTCGCGCGGATGGTCCGTGGTCGCGCGGATGGTCCGTGGTCGCGTATGCGCATGGCGGCGGCCTGCAGCGGCCGTGCTGTGCTTCATGGCGGATGGTCCGTGGTCACGTACGCGCATGGCGGCGGCCTGCAGCGGCCGTGCTGTGCTTCATGGCGAATGTCGCTCACGGGCCCGGCCAGCGAAATAGCACCCCCCTTCAGCTGGCTCGCGCGCCCCGGACCACCCCACCACAGTGCCCCCAGCTCCGAATATGTCCACCCCTGCCTGCGGATCGGCCCTCCCCTGACTGTGAAGGCGCTGGACTGAGTCCGCAGCCGCCACGCTGAGTTCCCGACGGGTGAGACCACCCGTGTCCAACGCCATCGGGAACTCGGTCGGTCGGGGGCGAAGCATCGGGGGTGTGGCCTCAGCCAACACGCGGAGGCCGTGGATACGGCCCCTTTTCAGGGGCGCAGCATTGCGATAGCGGCACCGCCCCCAATTTCGGCACCATCGGGGATTCTGCGTCCAGTTGCTGAACGCAATTTCGACGATGGGAATTGGAGAATCCCGCCCTGTAGTTAGATATAGCACTCGGGGGCGAAGGGAATGAAAGAAGATGGGGGAAGGCGGGATCAGGGTATTGGGCTGTGATCATAATGAATGGTGCAGCGGGCTGGAAGGGCTGAATGGCTTCCTCCTGCTTTTATTTTCTATGTTGCTGTAACTTTCAGCCCATTTAATTGAATTGAGTGAATATCACAATGATACCTATTCAATTTTTTGGAGGATATGAAGATCTCCCTTATTATTTTGATTCAAGGAACAAGATTTTCATTCAATTACAGAGGCAGAGCAGGTGGGTGGCTTGGCTGCTTTGCTGTTTTGCCAAAAAATCTCTATTTCCTGTTCATTTTGGAACAGGCTGCTTCTGTGGAGTCGACAAGCAGCCAGTAGCCATTTAATCCTATTCATAGAATCATGGAATCTCCGGCACAGAGACGGGTCCTTCGGTCCAAACTGCTCCATGCCAGCCACAAAGCCCTGCTAAGTTAACCCCATTTGCCTGCATTTGGCCCCTATCCCTCTGAACCTTTCCTATCCATGGATCTGTCCAAATGCCTTTTAAATATTGTCAATGTCGCTGCCTCACCCACTTCCCCCGGCAGCTCCTTCCACACACGTCCCACCCTCTGTGTAAAAAAGTTGCTCCTCGGGTTCCCATTAATTCTTTCCCCTCTTAATTTAAACCTGTGCCCTCGAGTTCTCGATTCCCCAACCATGGGAAAAAGACTAAGGGCGCGATTCTCCACTCCCGCGCCAGTTGGGAGAATCGCCTGGGCCGCCACAATTTCCGGGGACGCCGGTCCGACGCCCTCCCGCGATTCTCCCAAACGGCGGGAACGGCCCGGTCGAGTTCCGCGGGCCGCAGGCCGGAGAATCGCCGGAGACACCCAAAATGGCGATTCTCCGGCACCCCCGCTATTCTGAGGCCCGGATGGGCCGAGCGGCCAGGCCAAAACGGCGGGTTCCCCCCGGCGCCGTCCACACCTGGTTGCTGCAGTCGTGGGCGGTGCGTGAACGCTGGGGGGGTCGGCCTGTGGGGGGGGCGAGGGGGGATCCTGCACCGGGCTTCACCTGGAATGTGGGGTGGCGCGCGATCGGTGCCCACCGATCGTCAGGCCGTCCTCTCTGAAGGAGGACCTCCTTCCTTCCGCGGCCCCGCAAGATCCGTCCCCCATCTTCTTGCGGGGCGGACTTAGAGAGGACGGCAACCACGCATGTGCGGATGACGTCCGTTATGCGGCGCCGGCCGCGTCATCTATGCGGCGCCGCCTTTACGCGGGCGACAAGGCCTGGCGCGTGTAGATGATGCGGCCCCGATCCTGGCCCATTGTCAGGGCCTGAATCGGTCGGGACCGGGGCCGTTCCGCGCCGTCGTGAACCTCGATGGCGTTCACGACGGCGCGGCCACTTCAGCGTGGGAGTGGAGAATCCCGCCCCAAGTGTGTTCACCCTATCCATGCCTCTCATTTTCATCTCTGTAAGATCAGCCCTCAGTCTCTTACGCTCTGAAGGAAAAAGTCCCAGCCTGTCCCATCTCTCCCTGTAACTCAGTCCCTTGAGTCCTGGCAACATCCTTATAAATCCCTTCTGACTCTCTCCAGTTTAATAACATCTTCCTGATAGCAAGGTGACCAAAACTGAACACAATACTCCAGGTGCAGCCTCACCAACATCCTGTACAACTGCAACATAACTTCCCAACTTCGATACTCAATGCCCTGTCTGATGAAGGCCAGCAAGTCAAAAGCCTTCTTCACTGCCCTATCTACCTGTGACTCCGCCTTTAGAGAACCGTGCACCTGAGCTCCAAGGTCCCTCTGTTCCACGATAATCCCTAAGGTCCTACCATTCACCATGAAAGTCCTCCCTTGATTTGACTTTCCAAAATGCAACACCTCCCACTTATCCATATTGAACTCCATTTGCCACTTCTCGGCCCACTTCCCCAGCTGATCAAGATCCTGCTGCAATTTTTGGTAACCTTCCTCACTATCTACAATACCACCTATTTTAGTGTCATCTGCAAACTTACTGATCATGCCTTGCACATTCTCATCCAAATCGTTGATACAGATAACAAACAGCAATGGGCCCAGCACTGAGCCCTGAGGCACACCACTGGTCACAGGCCTCCAGTCCGACAAGCATCCTTCCACCATTACCCTCTGCTTCCCACCATCAAGCCAATTGCATATCCAATCTGCCAGCTCTCCCTGGATTCCATGTGATCTAACCTTCCAGAGCAGCCTACCATGTGGAACTTTATCAAAAGCCTTATTGAAGTCCATATAGACTACGTCTACCGCCCTGCCCTCATCCACCTTCCTGGTCACTTCATCAAAGAACTCTAACAAATTTGTAAGACATGATCTCCCATGCACAAAGCCGTGCTGACTACTAATCAAACCCTGCCTTTCCAAAAGTCTGTATATCTTATCGCTCACCATCCTCTCCAGTAACTTACCCATCACAGATGTTAGACTTACCGGTCTATAATTCCCAGGTTTTCTTTGCAGCCCTTCTTAAATAAAGGCACAACATTTGCCATCCTCCAGTCTTCTGGTACCTCACCAGTGGCTAATGATGATGCAAATATCTCAGCGAGGGCTCCTGCAATTCCTTCTCTAGCCTCACGCAATGTCCTTGGATATACCTGGTCAGGGCCAGAAGATTTATCCACCTTCATACGTTTTAATGCATCCATCACCACCTCTACTGTAATGCGAACTGTCCCCAATATTAAAGGGCAAATTAAGGCCACTGTCCCGATTTTGACTGGAACTGGAACTTTCCAGTTGGCATGCAGGCCTCCGACCCTCACTGAAGTTGTAACCCAGCTGATGAATTGAGATGGCCTCCTGGCAGTAGATTGTGAGGGACGCTGCATTCCGTCATGAATGTCAGGCCAGACCCCACATAACCATTGGGCTACCTCGGCAGCCAGAGGTTGTCTTCTCCGCATTCAGTGGTCTGGCAGATGTGACCACTTTTTATTTCAACATTTTGAAGATACTTTAAGAGACTCTTACCTAAAGCGGCAACGCCACCTCTGAACATTTGTACTGCCCATGTGTCAGCGCTGGATGGCTTCCTATTGGCCTGCCAGACCCAGGACCGCGCCCTCCCTTCTATACTGGGCAAGGCTTCCAAAGGCAGCTACTTAACAAGCCGCCTCCTCAAATATTATCCTCTACCCCCCATGTACTGGCATTGGTTACGTTCCTGATCCAGAAACTTCCCGTGGGCAAGACTGAGAACGGAAATGCAGCGTAATATTTCTGAAAATCAATTATGGATATACCGAAATAAATATTTTGAAAGCGAAATCTTCGTTCAATTAAAATGAAGACAAGAACAGAGGATTTTCTAAACGAATGAAGACCAAGGTCCATCTAGTTCACATTATGCCCTCCTGCTCGTAGTAAAATTCACTGATAATAGCGTTGTTCACTAATCATAGCAATCAACCTCTAGCACATAGTCTACAACAGCCCCAGATATGAGGGGAAGAAAACTCCCAGTAATTTGGGGAATCATTGGTCCAAACTTATCTGTTCCCTCCCAAGGATTTCTACACTTACCAAATGTCAGGTTATAAATTACTCTGAAGGTCTGTAACTAGTGCTGTTCCGCAGGGATCAGGGGCGAAATTCTCCCCCAACGGCGGGATGCCCGCCGACTGGCGCCAAAGCCGGCGCCAATCAGACGGGCATCGCGCCGGCAAAAAGGTGCGGAAGTCTCCTCATCTTTGGGGGCCGAGCCCCAACATTGAGGGGCTAGGCCGACGCCGGAGGGATTTCCGCCCCGCCAGCTGGCGGAAATGGCGTTTGTTGCCCCGCCAGCTGGCGCGGAAATGCGGCGCATGCGCGGGAGCGTCAGCGGCCGCTGTCAGTTTCCCAGTGCATGCGCGGGAGCGTCAGCGGCCGCTGTCAGTTTCCCGCGCATGCGCAGTGGGGAGAGTCTCTTCCGCCTCCGCCATGGTGGAGGCCGTGGCGGAGGCGGAAGGGAAAGAGTGCCCCCACGGCACAGGCCCGCCCGCGGCTCGGTGGGCCCCGATCGCGGGCCAGGCCACCGTGGGGGCACCCCCCGGGGTCAGATCGCCCCGCGCCCCCCCCCCAGGACCCCGGAGCCCGCCCACGCCGCCTGGTCCCGCCGGTAAATACCAGGTTTGATTTACGTCGGCAGGACAGGCAATTTCTGGGCGGGACTTCGGCCCATCCGGGCCGGAGAATCCAGCGGGGGGTCCCGCCAACCGGCGCAGCCGGATTCCCGCCCCCGCCCAATCTCCGGGAGCGGAGACTTCGGCGGGGGCGGGGGCGGGATTCACGGCGGCCAACGGCCATTCTCCGACCCGGCGGGGGGTCGGAGAATGACGCCCCAGTTCTGGGACCTCTGCTCTTTGTAATATATATAAATGACTTGGAAGAAAACGTAGCGGGTCTGATTAGCAAGTTTGCGGCTGATACTAAGATTGCAGGAGTTGCGGAGAGTGATGAAGATTGTTAGAGAATACAACAGGATATAGATAGGCTGCTAAATTGGGCAGAGAAATGTCAGATGGAATTTAACCCGGATAAATGCGAGGTGATGCATTTTGGTTGATCCAATTCAGGTGGGAGCTATAAAATAAATGGCAGAACCACCAGGAGCAAAAAGACACAGAGAGATCTGGGTGTGCAGGTCCACAGATCCTTAAAAGGGGCAGCACAGGTGGAAATGGTGGTGAAGAAACATGCTTGCCTTCATAGGATGATGTATCGAGTATAAAAGCTCACAAATAATGTTACAGTTATATAGAACGTTGGTCAGGCCACATTTGGAATACTGTGTCCAATTCTGGTCACCGCACTACCAGAAGGACGTGGAGGCTTTGAAGAGAGAACAGAAAAGGTTTACCAGGATGTTGCCTGTTATGGAGGGTATTAGCTATGTGGAGAGATTGAATAAACTGGGATTGTTCTCCCGAGAGAGACAGAGGCTGAGGGGCTGATAGAAGTTTATAAAATTATTAGGGGTATAGATAGGGTGAACAGTTGGAGGCTTTTCCCCAGGGCGGAAATGACAATTACAAGGGGGCACAAGTTCAAGGTGAGGGGGGAAAGGTTCAGTGGAGATGTGCGGGGGGCAAGTTTTTTACACAGAGGGTGGTGGTGGCCTGGAATGCACGGCCAAGTGAGGCGATTGAGGCAGATACGTTAGCGACCTTTAAGACCCATCTGGATAGACACATGAACAGACGGGGTATAGAAGGATACAGGCGGTTGGTCTCGATAGGACACATGATCGGCGCAGGCTTGGAGGGCCGAAGGGCTGTTCCTGTGCTGTATTGTTCTTTATCTTATCCCAAAATGTGGCAATCAACAAGTGATTGATCCACCTCTTCCAGTTCGAAGAAATGAATCGCTTCAAAATACGTTTCTCTTCACTTCTACTGCGACAATGTCTCGCTCAATATTGAGTCGGGAAACAAAAATTGTTTTAAGGGATTTATATTTGTCAGGGTAAACATTAGAAATAAGGTATAGTTTTATGTGAGTTTAATTTAATGTTTCTGTACCCGGAAGAAATCTATACTTAGATTCAAGCTGGACAAAGGGGTTTGAGTGTGTGGGGATTGGTCAAGTTCCAACTGTGATAGAGGGAGCTACAGCGTGAAGAGTAAATATGGTTGCTTGGCAACTAGATGCTAATGTAAAGGAAAACATTTTCCTTTGTTCTTTAGTTTTAACTGCAAGTCAGGGCAGTTAGTGCAGACAGATCACTGGAACATCGCCCGTAGCTCTGCCCATGGCAGTTGGAGACAGTGAGAGGGCAAGAAGGCAGCTCTCATAGCCCTGTTCAAAGCAGTAAAATTAAAGAAAGCCAGCTCCAGAGGAACTAAAGGACGGTTGGTTCTAGAAACCTGAAAATAGAACAGGATAATGTTCATGGTCAGCATAAAGTTGAGAAGGAATCAGCTGGTGAGAAGTTTCTAAAGTAATCCTAAATTTTGGAATGTCTAACTACAGTCTGTCAAACAACTTTTAAAGTAATTGGGAAGACAGTATTGGCTGGATAACAGAGTTTGTGTTAAAAGTGGAAGTCCGTCAAGACAAAGAAATCCAGAAAAGTTGGTGTAAAATTCTGAACTGGATTGGCTGGTAAAAGTGGAGCTAAAGCTATGTTCGCAAGAGTCTTTTGGAAAACAAGGACTGAATTTCGGAATGCAAACTGCTATAGAAAGGCATGGTTATGGGAAAAGATTTGAAAGCGTGTTTGTGGAAGTAGAGTTTGGAAACTCTTACGTGACAATCATCTGGGGGGATTCAGAGAAAAAATCCATGGATGTGATCAGAGCGGAGTGTATTTGACCACAGCCAATCTGTGTACTTAAAAAAGAAAGGATTTTGTATGCTCATGAGACCATTATAGCTTCAAATGTACTGTGTCTTCCGTACTAACCATGATGGTTGTGTGAAAAGGTGTTTAATGTTTTGTGCAAACCCCACTCCCGATGGTGCTGCCCCCCTCCTCCCCCAACCCCCCCCCCCCTCACCCCCTCCCCGGTATCCTCAGTGATCCTCAACATGCTTGGCCCTACCACTACGTGTAGGTGTGTCCCAGGATGCGCATCTGACGTGGAGGCAGCCAGCTGCTTTCCTCATCGCGTGGCCTTCAACGCCGTGGGCGGGTGTCCTCTGGGGCCAGAGGGCCCCAACTTACCTGTCGGCAGCACAGGCACAGCTGTGCCCCCCTGTCCCGTGTGCTGACCCCGAGACACGGCCTCATCAGGGGGGTTGGAACTCAGGGGAGCTGGTGCCCACTGTCTCCAGTCCACGGGACGGGTCCGGGTGGCACTCAGCACCCCCTTCTCTAATCAGTGCCATAGAGCCCTGGGGTTCACTTTGGGACAGAGGGGCCGCTGGTTCAAACCCCGGCTGCCCCTGCACCATCTGGCTGTGCCAGCCCTTGCGGTTCCCCAATGTCAGCACCATCGTGTCGACACCCTTGGCGATACTACTCCTCAGTGACTGGGACAAGTTCTGCAGCACCGCCGCAATGCCCATCTGCAATTGGACAAGCTCCGCAGCATCTCGGCCATTCCCATCGGAGAGCGGGACATGTCCCATAGAACCTCACCAAGCCTGGTACTGGGTGACGTCCCCCAGCGAGTCAGACATTCTGCCGACTCCCTCAGCCACGGCCGTCACCGACTGCGCGACACCTTCACTCATTGTGTCAACATCATGCACCAGGCTCCCCACGGCGGTCGCCACCCTAGCAGCGTTGGCCTTTGTGCCACACATTGCCGGCGTTGTCTCCTGCACCCATAGCCACTGGGACGCTGCCATCGCCCTCTGAATGTCCCGGCCGCTCCCTATCGTCTCCATCAGCTCCGGGTAACCCTGTTCCAGAGGCTCAGCATCAGGCTGGGACCCAGCTGGGTCCTGGGATCCAGCAGCCCTCCTGTCCCGCCCGGGGGGGGGGGGGGGGGTTCTTGCCTCCAGCTGATGTGCATCAGCAGCAGTGTGGTGCTCACCAGATTGTGCCCCAGAAGTCTGACCACTAACGTTTCCCACCGAGGTGTGTGTATCTGTGCTGGTGGAGGGGGGGGGGGATGACAGCTGTGACGCCTCGATCGTGTCTTCCTCGGAGCTCTCCTCCGAGGTGGTCTCCTGGGAGGCTGGAGAGGGGCCGCCCGGGATGGGCTGGTTCCAACGGCTGGGGGACCTGTGGGAGAATGGACAAGTGGTCAGTTGGAGGGATGGGTCAGTCAGTAAGGCAATAACAACTCGCGTGTGACAGATCCTCCGGGTGGGGCCCGGTGGTTCCTCACCTCTGCGGCGTCCACCAGCCTCCCCGTGGCTGACCGCTATGTCCTCCACCACACCGGTCACCTCCAGGGCACGCTTGTCGAAAAAGGTGAGGATTCTTATGTCCGGCACCCCTCCGTCAGTCTGGGCCCCCTCCCATCGATTATGGGAGAGCTTGTCCTGAGGAGACACAGAGAAGGCATTGTTAGTCACACACGTGGTTCACAGTAGTGGGAGAGAGGGTATGGAGGAGGTGTGGGGGGGGGGGTTATGAGGGTGGGGGGGTGGAGGAATGGCTGGGGGTAGCATGGGGAGAAGGAGGGGCGTTGGTGTTTACTCACTCGTGCTGCTCGGTGTAGGCCATTGACCTCCCTGCACTGGAGCCCAGTCCTCCTGGTCACACTCCCCGAGCTGACAGCTGCCGCCACCTGGTCCCACGCAGCACCGGCCGCTCCATGGCTCACCCTCCGAGGCCCCCGGAGAAACATCCCTCCCGGCCTCCGGCTCCTGTGTCCAGGAGCTTCCCCAGGTCGGCTTCCCCGAATCTTCAGGCCGGTCTCACTGACGCCATTGTTGTGAGCTGGCTGGGATTGGCTGAGCAAGCGCAGCCTCGGTGCTGTTTGACCTTCTTAGTGGGGGGCTGGCGAGCGTGGTCCCGGCGAATCAGCTGGCGAGCCTTCATTTGTGGCGAGAAGCCCGTGAGACTTTGTGAAGTGGATCAATTAACGTTGAATTGCGTTGCCGGCCTCACTGAGCCGAGCACCGGTAAGCGCGCAGCAATTCCCGCTTGCTACCACACTTAGAAATGTTTTCTGGAGAATTGGGCCCAGGGTCCCACTCAGGGATCTTCCCCTCCAGTTATAACATCACCAGGGTTGGTAACACCCATCTGCCGACTGAGAAACTGGCACATGCTGTTGTGGGAAACAGAAAGATGTAATCATGGGCGCGATCGAATGGCCACGCTGCGCCTGAAAGGCAGCTCGCCGCAGCGCAGTGTGGCTGATAGAAGCTGGAAGACCCCAACTCCTGGGATCTACCCAGCTCGCAACTCCATGTCACGAGACTTTGCGATGTAAATCCTGCCCTATGGCATCAATTTTAGGCAAATGACCATATTAGAGCGGAATAGCTAGTCTCAGTTTAACATGCAGTTACCCAAGGTACCTGAGGTATTGGGATCGATCCCCTTCGCCTCGGACACCTCGGGCGAGCTCCTGGTCTCCACAGACGGGGACCAGACGGAACGGCACTTGGGGTCTCCCAAAGGACTGGAGGCCACCAGGTGCTTGTTCTTTAGGCAGGGCACTGGTCTGGCACTGCGTGTGTAACCCGGGCACCCTGGTGCTGCCAAACTGGGTGTCACGGTGTGCAGGTGGCACTGCCAGGGTGGCACTGCCAGGGTGGCACTGAAAAGGTGCCAAGCTGATCCTGCCCAACCCTCTGGGAAAACGTGGGGCTGGATTCTCCGTTTCAGTGGCTACATGTTGACGCCAACAGAGCATGTGTGGTCTTTTATGACCAAAAATTCTGCGTGAAAGCCTCACCGATTCCGGGACCGGTGAGGGGCGAGCAGCGGCGTCGGGAGAAACTCCCGGCTCCCCCCGCCGGAAACAGCCGAAGAATGGCTGGGTCCCTGGCGGCGCAGGCGCACGGCTGATCACCTGCAGCAGTCGCGCTGTAAAACAGGGCGCCGGCCATGTGCCGACCCGACCTGCCATCCGCGACCTCACAGCCCGCCTCCTGGCCACCTCCCACCAGTCCCCCCAGCCCTCGCAGAAGCCCCCCCCCCCGGCCAGCGGCATGGATCCCGGCCGAGCGTGGGGGTGCTGGACACAGTCCGCAGCCGCTGCGTCGGTTCCCTGCATGGCTGAGACCAATGGTGCACTGCGCCATCGGGAACCCATCGGGGACAGAGCATCGCTGCAGGTCCAGCCGATGAAGCGCCAACGCCGTTGCAACGACGCACGGCGAGCGACACGATGACGCCATTTCCGAGGGGGGCAGAGCATGGCTGACAGGCGTCCAACCGGCGCCGGCCCCAATTTGGCCGTCGGAGCCCATTCTCCGCCTGATCACCGATTACGATATTGGCATCAGGCAACGGAGAATCCAGCCCCTCAAGTCCAGACATTAGCCAAAGCAAGGGCTTGAATTGTATCTGGGATTCTGTGCTCCATGAGGGCAGCACTACTTTTATTGCCTCGCCCAACACCTGCCCCAGGGGAATGCCAGTGAGGGATGTTGCTTCATCATTAAGGGCAGACACCCTGGTGGAACTTCCCTCTCCCAAACTGAAGGAGACAGAGGTCCATCCGTAGCAGCCACAATAACAGCCAATTGATCCCACACTGTGAATCAGATCTGGAATCTACTCGCTTAGCTTGATCCAGTTCGTTATGTGATCAGTTCACCCACTGAGGCACAGGCAAAGCTTCAAAAATAATTTATTTTAGAAATATTTCAAAAATAAATCATTTATAAAGTGCCCTTCATGTCCTCAGAATGTTCCACAGATCCTTCAGTCATTCAAGTACTTTTCATGTGTCTGTTGCGACACAAGAAGAAGCAATTTCACACAGCAAACCTGCACAAACAGCAATGAGACAATGACCAGCTCCTCTGTTTACGGTGCTGGTTGGGCAATAATTATTAGCTGACATAAAGGAGAACAATTGAATTATTTGAAGTCGACCCAAGAGGCCAGAGAGGGATTCAGTTTAACTTCTCACCCAACAAGCCAGCACCTTGGAGAGTGAAGCAGTCTTTCGGTACAACACTGAACTGTCAGCCTAGATAGCTGCCTCATTACACTGAAGCGGGACGTCAACCCAAAATCGTGCCACTCTTAGGCAAATGTGTTGCTCACTGAGCCACAGCTGGCACCTTAACACTTAATAACAATAAAGAATTCAGCAGAATTTAAAACACAGAATTGGGCCAATAGATCTGTCCCGGTGTCTGCCCCTAATCCTATCTGCATTTCCTCCTATCCATTTCTCCCTCAAATCCCTAAGCCGCTATCCCTTACCAAAGTCTGAGACAGAATGGCAACTTTCAAAGGCAGCTTCATAACAAGCAACATTGAACGACACAGGGAGGGTTTCGCATGGTTCAAACAGGCAGAGGAAACCCAAGGAATACCAGCAACGTTTCCACGAATGTTTCAGCATTTGACAAAAATAATATCCACTTGTTTGACCAATATCTTTTGCAAATTCAGCTCGACACGATGATCACTTCCGTCTGCGGTCTGGTTGCCGAGGGCTTGCCGGGTGGTTTTATTTGATGCAGCGCTGGGCAGTGGGCACTGCCAGCAGCTGAAAGAATGCCACTGTACTAACCCCGCCATGGAATCCACCTCCTGCCATTGTGAACCACACACACACACAAGCTCGAATGCAACAGCTGCAAAGACATTTGCCACCCAATTTGCCAATGTTCCAGGTTGGAGGAGGAGGAGGTCATGGAAACGATGGCTATGAGTTAAGAGGAGGGAAAAAAGTATTAAAAAAACGAGAAGCAGATTTTTCAGCGTTTCCCTGACAACCATTTTAATGAAATGTAATTAACCCTTCAGTTGTCGCATCAATTTTCTTTCCAGCACCGGTTTAAATGTAGGCTGGAACATTCATTTTTGGGTTAAATGCGTGACAAATGATGGGTTTTGGTACAGGGCGCCCAGTCTTAGAGATGCCATTTATTCACTATTAACCAGTAAAATCGTTAAATTGGAAACGCACTTCCACAATGACTACTGTACAACACCGTAAAAGTTTCCATCTAAATGCAACACAGCAGTGTAGATGAGGGGAGGAGGCTGGCCACTGTCTGAAAATCCTTTGTCAGTGGTTGTACCAGCTGTAGCTTTAAAGAAATTCTCTGTAATGTTAATTCGGTCTATATTAAGATCCGGAAGATGAAAGGAGTCTGATCACAGCCGTGGAGAGTTCAAATGCCAGGGGAAACATGATTTAAAACATTAGAATGGAGAACTGGCATGGAGACTTTTATTCTTCACTCAGCTTACAACAGACTTGAGGCACAAGTTACCAAGAAACTGGGGCGGAGAAAATTCATGGGCTCACAGTGCCAGTTACATGTTTTTCTAGAAAGGGGAATTTGATGAGCTTATTCTGTCAAAAAGAGACTATCATGTTGGATCAAATGGTCATTTCCTGCTGGTGAAGATTCTGAAGACTTCAGTTCGAAACCGAGGCTGATGCCCCAGTCCAGAGCTGAGGCACTGTTCACATAAAAGGTGGCATTCTCCGGTCTCCGATGCCAAAATCGCGTTCGCCGATCAGCCGGAGAATCCCCGTTGGCGATGAAATCGGGGGCGACGGCACTTTCTCAATGCTCAGCCCCCTCCGAAGCTGAGTAATCGAGGAGAACGCCGCACACCGTATCGATGGCCTCAGGAAGTTACCCGAGGCCCTGCCCCGATGCTCCACCCTCGACCAGCCGGGTTCCTGACGGCATGGGTCTCTCATGGTCTTACCTGTCGGGAACTCGGCGTGGCGGCTGCGGATTCAGTCCAGCACCACCACAGTCGGGGGGGGGGAGCCGATCCGCGGGCAGGGGGGACTTTGGCAGGGGCTGGGGTCACTGTTGTGGGGTGGTCCGGGGGTCGCAAGCCGGCCAAAGGGGGCGAGCCCCTCTTTGGCAGGCCAGGTCCACGTACGGCCGGCGCGGCTGCTGCAGGCCGCCGCCCTGCACACGCGGCCATGGACCCGGCAATTTTCCAGCTGTATCGGCAGTCAGTGCTGGGTGCTCTGCGCTGCCTGCCTGCTAGCCCCCCACCAAACGGAGGATCGGTGGCCGGTTTGCGCCGATTTTTCGGTCGTAAATCGCCACCGTTCCCATGCCAGTATCAGCCCAAAGTGTGTCTGGCACAAAGTGGGACTACGCTTCGCTGTGCTAGGCTTGTAACTGGGAGCACCATAAGAGCAACCATATCACAATCAAACCACTCGAAAATAGATGGTAGGCCAAAGAATCGTCAGTCAGAGGCTCCAAAAGGCTTGATGACTATCACTGCCCATTTCATGACCAGGAAAAAGGTTGATGCTTTCCAGGCCATCGTGCCATATTGGGTTGCCAAACCTCCAGGATTTCCTTTCCCGAAGTCTCCAAGAATTAAAGATGGCTTTCCAGAACAAGATTGGGAGAAACCCAGGTGAAGGTGTATCGGCAGGATAAAATATTGCGATTTATTTTTAAGCATTTAGTTTGAAGAGGTTTACTCATGACGAAAATATTAGACATGGGGGAAGAAATGTTATTTAACTGGCAATCGAGGATCATCCAATTAATGAAGATTCTACTTGCTCTCCACTTGGTGTGGGAAAGTGGTTCACCATGGGGATGAATGCCATGAGGATGGACATGTTGGGTGACCAATTGCAGGAGTGTGGGGTCAATGGAGGAAGGTGGTCATGTGATGAGAGGTCCAGGAATCTGTCCAGGTGTTGGGAATTCGGGCACCACAAAAGATCGTCCATGAATATTAATCCATTAGCACCAACATCAAAGCTCATCACAAATATTTTCCAATGATGTTCACCCATTGCAGCCTATTACTGAACATAGAAACGTATCATACAATGCTCAGTACACAGCAGTTTACTTTACACCATTGTCGACACTAGTACACAATAGGGGAAATAACAATTCCCATTTACTTTGAAATGCTCACACAAGAATTTAATTATCCTTCGACGGCCTCAGAAAATAAGATAAATCTGCTGCTTCTTTTTGTGTTTCTGACAACCAGTTTTAGTCAGCAGCTCTATCAATTTAAAAAATAGTCAACTCTCCATAAGTTTGCCATGATAGATTTTTGTTAGGCAGCAACGAGAGTATTAAGAATCAGGGACCAATGTAGCAAGCTGGAGTCAAAATATAGATGAGACATGGATAACGGAACTGGTTTGAGGGGCTGAACAGCCAACTGCTGTTCTTATTGTCCTACGTTCCAGTGTGCACAAGGCCTCATATCAATAGAGTAACAAGAACTTTGGAAATTTAATTCAACAATCAAAAATGCAGTGATGGACAAATAACATTATTTTACTTCTGTTGTAGGGAACACATCGAGAATGGCATTTATACACAATCCTCCCAAAATTACACAAGCAACAATTCCAGCACTCTCACTCCCAATACTTCTTTGTAACCTTTACATCCAGAATGCTGTTAAAGAAGAATTGAGAAATAGATTGTGTTATTTCGAGCTTTCAGTGGCAATTGAGATAATCTCAGACTTTTTATTTATTGATTGGATATTTGAATGCTAGTTAAATGTCATTCGGGTAACTTTCCTCCCTTTCTTCGCCATTTGTGCAATGTAAATGAGGCATTTTTAGGAATTTCTGTGAAGACAAAATTACAAATAAATCCAGAGCTCCAAATACCAATGGTGCTGAGGTTGAAATCTGAACTGTATATTTTCAATGTACAAAGGCAGTTATTTCTGTTCCAATATGAATAACCATACCTGGCACAATTTAATGTCATTAGTTTTTGATTACCATTGTAAACTCATAAAATAATTGAAAGATTGTTTACTTAATATAGATCAAGAATTGATTCTGTTTCTATAATCGCATTTGTGGAGACAAGCTCAGCAGATGTTTAATGTGAAAGATTCAAACACATTTATGCTCATCTACGAATCTACAGACTTCAACAAACCAACTACATTGAACCTGAGAGGCTCTACTTTCCTCCCAGTATAGCTCACTCGGAATGCCACAGAAGAACGCCACAGAACCGGCAATATTCAGTACATGATCGCTTACCTTTCCAAGGCTCCCATTTTGTTTAATGATGAAGAAAAATCATTGCTCAGTTTAAATGCGGAAATCCTCAGAAATTGCCCAGCACAATGACACCAGCATGTCAATTTCCAGAGTGGCTTGCAAATTACAGTAATCACAATGTGCTTTTTCAATGGGTTCTGTTGGAAACCTGGTACACACACACCCTTTAAGAGTTGCTGTACTTATCACACCTTTTGAAGATTGAAACGACATTCAGTGCCAGCCCAGAAATGGACAAAATGAATTGCAAATTAAGCATGGACGGTGCATTACAATTTCTAATATTCTACTTTGGAAGAACAGTGCTAGGTTACTTTTTTTCCGGAAAGCAGTTGTGCTCATTTTCAAATTCACAAGTGAATTTGACAATTTGCAGATAAACACACATTTTCAACTGAATGGGAACAGCAGAGGAAGATGAATTCCTCACAACAGCATCTTCAAGCTTACTTGCTCTTAACAGGAATTGAATCCACCCAATAGGTAAAACCACAGCAAGCGGAAACCAGAATTAACAGTCAGAACTAATGCTCATATTTCTCTGAAATTCCAGTGAGTTTCCTTCATGTCTTTCTGATAATCCTTCAGACCAGCATTTTGAAATGGCATTTCACTATAAGATTTCCTTGCTGTTTAGGGGGGGCTAATCTCCTATCAGGCTGCCAGGCAAAACAATGGAATTGTGTTTGACAACTGAGATTCTGCCTGATTGCAAAGCAAGTTTAAATTTGGTGACAAGGCAGAAATAGACAATGAGGATTGGTGAAATTGCAGTTTTAGATGCTGCAATCTGAATCTCCTTTCTACTGGCAAGTTTGCTATCTCCATTTCCTGACGTTCAATTTTTACGACTTGAATTAACTTCATGATTATTTTAAATAACCGCACAGTCGCAACTTCAAAGGTTCAAAAGCAATTATGTGTTGAAAGGAATCGACACGGTGGGGTTAATTGATCTAAATGACAAACTGCACCGCACACGAGATGGTTCCTCTGCTCTCGGTTTTCAGATTAACAGAACTGTTGAAAAAAGCAGCAAGTTTACAATATAGTACCTCCAAAATGAACTTTCTTCTTTGACTTGGAGTTATCTGGCACAGCATCCCCACTGTTTGTGAACATCTCACTTCTCTTCCTTTTTGTCTGTTCTGCTGTCCCTCACTTGCCCTCAGATGAGTGCACACAGCCGTTCGATGGTGCAAACTCCCGGTTTTCAGAGGAAGCTTTCATTGTCAGTGCCACAATACACAATTAAGCAAACTTTTCAGATCTGAAGAATTCCGTAAAACCATCCAGATCCCCTGCGGCTTCCAAGGTGTAACAGATACCTTAAATGAATGAAACGCTATACATTCGACTCAGAGACCCATTGTTTAATGCTCTGAGCCATGGACTGCATGCTGCCAATGCTTACACTATAGCAACAAGAGTTTCTTCCCACTTAGTATAGAACGTTACCATGGAAACTGATCAGTCATGAATCAGAATGAGGGTTGGGAAAGAAGTACTGAGAGGAATTATACAACGTTATTAGAGCCAGAGCGAAAATAAGATCGAAGAAACTTAGCTATTACTAAATAGTCACAACAGCTGGGCACGTCTCAATGGCCCCGTGATTTTAAGATTCATTGTAGAGTACTACTGGGGTAACTAGCACATCTCGTATGGTTCCTTTTGGACGGACATCTTAGAATTGAAGTTTTCATTTGACAAGTTTATTCCAACATTTCAGCCTCTCTGATATCACAATCACTTCGCTTTCCCATAACACAGTGGTTTCATTTTCAAATTGTAAACCATTTATTTAAGCAGACATTTATGTGGGAGCAAGTGTCAAAACATTAGTAAAGGTTCTGCAGGCAAAGGGTAAGAACATACAATAAGAACTCGCATTTATGTCGCACCTTTAATGCAGTCGGATGTCCCAAAGCACTCTACAGGAGTGTTAGCAAAGAAAATCCAACACCGAGCCACGTAAGGTGACATTAGTGACAGATGGGCAACAGTTTGATCAAAGAGGGTGGTGTAAAGGAGCGCCTTAAAGGAGGGGAGAGATGCGGAGGGGTAAAGTGAGGAATTTCAGAGCCTAAGGACAAGGCAGCTCAGGGCCTGGATAGCAACACTGGAGCTATTGAAACTGGAGACACGCCAGACCAGAATTTGAGGAGTGCAGGGTTCTTGGAGACGTGTAGGGCTGGAGGAAGGGGCAGAGCTCGCAAGGTATGGGAAATCAATGAATTTGAAAAACAGAATTTAAAATCAGTATGTTACTGGATGGGGAGCCAATGCAAGCTCGTAATCACAGGGCTGATGGGTGACCGGAACGTGGTGAGAGTTAGGGTTAGGGACAGCAAAGGTTTCAATGGCAGGTGTGAGGCTGGTCAGGAGTGCAATGGAACAGTGGAGTGTACAGGTACACAAGGCACAGGTTAGAGCTTCAGTAGCAGACGGAAACACATTCAACAGCAGCTTTCAAAAAGATAAATACTTGAAGGAAAAAATATTGTAGGTTTTTGAGGAAAGAGCTGAGGAGTGGGACTAATCTAGATCATTCTTTAAAAAACGACTTAATAGGTCAAACAGGCCTGTTTAATGCAGAACTAATCTCTGATTGTGTGAGTTAAGAGGGGGGTGTAGCTGGGTGATGTTACGGAGGCAGAGGAAGGCGGTCTTGGTGATATCGAGATGAACATGACTCAAGGAAACTCCACAGTCCAGCTGGCCATTATCAAATTACGTGCCAAATTGCCCCCAAATATGCGACAGGCACGTGGAAGTCACTATAATTTGTCTTTTTTCCCCTCACACTGGCACTTATGTGAGAAAACAAAACAAAAGGAATAATAACGGCTATAGATTTCAGAGTTTGAACCAATCCCAGTCTGACCAATTAATTTCTATCTGCAAGAGCCCAAAGGTAAGAGGTGCAGCTAATAGCTAAAATAATTCACCTATGAAATCTTAATTTCAAAACAGTATTTTGTAACTATCTGGAGCTGATATAATACATATTGCTTGGGCCGGAAGCCCAGAATTTGCAGGAGGTGATAGTAATTGGTGAATACTTAACACATTGGAAATACTTCATCTCCATCATCTTAACCCCTTGATTTTAAGTGGGTTAACACCTTCATTAAAACAGCAGGCAGAGGAATGTGCTATGTAATTGTCCCCTAATATAAGCTCACAGTAACTTCTGGGCTGTGATTACAATTAATACCTATTTGCTAAAGACAGGAAAAAAACAGAGCATTTTATAGTCTTTTAGCTATCAGTGGCTTTGCGGTTAAACTGTATTAACCATCCTGAACACTGCTGCATCACCAACGACCTTTCACTATACTTACTAAAATAGTAAAAATGATAATTGGGTTGCTATCACAAATCATTATTGCAGCTCCATTGGTACTGATGCTGTCATCCATAATTACACACTAAAGGTATACAGGCAAACTGGCTGGGATTGCATTAACTGATCACTTGCTGAATTCTCTTTGCCTCCCTTAGACAGATAGGAACGGAAACAGGCCATTCAGCCCCTCTTGTCCATTCTGCCATTAAATGAAATCATGAAAATCAATGGCTCCCTCCACCTGCCGTGGCTCCAGATCATTGGCGATCCAAAATCTGTCGAGCTCAATTTTTAAGTAAGCATCTGCTGTTTGTTTTTGGTGGGAGAGAGTTCCACATATGTCCCACTCTTTGAGGTATTTGCTAACTTCCTTCCTGTATGGCCTGACCCTGATTTTAAGATTTTGTCCCCATCTCCTAATAATAATAAAAATAATCTTTATTAGTGTCACAAGTAGGCTTACATTAACACTGCAATGAAGTTATTTTGAAAAGCCCCTCGTCGCCACATTCTGGCGCCTGTTCGGATACACAGAGGGAGAATTCAGAATGTCCAATTCACCCAACAGCACGTCTTTCGGGGCTTGTGGGAGGAAACCGGAGCACCCGGAGGAAACCCAGGCAGACACAGGGAGAATGTGCAGACTCCGAGACAGGGACCCAAGCGAGAATTGAATCCGGTGAAGCAACAGTGCTAACCAGTGTGCTACCGTGCTGCCTAGATTCCTCAATTCCTAGATTCACGCATCAGTGGAAAATATTTGAATCTATTTACCTCATTAATTTTATTCCAAATACTAAAAATCTCAATTTAATCACCTTCATCTTCTATGTGCTGGGGAAACAAGACTCGCATTTTTAATCACTCCTCATAATCCAACAGGTGAAATATTTCCAATTCAACATTAACAGCTGAATGCAGAGGGCTCATTCAGTTAGCACTGCAGGGTAGGAAGATGCTGCCAGCTGATTTGTGCAGGCATGAAGCAGTCTCTGGGTTAATTTCGCTGTCTCTGATTCCTTCAGCTTCTCTTTCAGACTTTCAGCTCCTGGGAGCCTTGGCAGCAATCCAGCTTCGCCAGTTACAGCAAAGATGGTGTTTGATTGGATATTGACGGATGTTACTGCATCCTGTTCAGGGGAATTGCTGTTCCTACAACCACATGGATCCGGAGAGTCCTGGCTTTCACCCTGACTTGCACTCACCGACCAGATTCATTTTGGCCAAGGTGACAGTAACTGTGGGCAGCGTCTCTACAACTGGCTACAGTGTCCCTTGTATTTGGGAAAAGGGGAGAATCCAGCCAGATTCCCCTTCCCCAATCACGATGGAGCGATCCCAGCCGGAAGTGTTTGTACTCCAAGTGGAACCAGAGTAAGGTTCAGTTGTGGTGCCCTCTAGTGTTGAGAGTATTTATTGACACTCACTGTCATCAGTGAACCGAGAGCACGAGGAAGCTGGATTAGAAACAAACAATGGGCGGGATTCTCCGACCACCTCACCGGGCCGGAGAATCGCCGGGGGGGGGGGGGGGGGGGGCAGCGTGAATCCCGCCCTACGCCGGCTGCCGGATTCTCCGGTGGCAGTTTTTTGGCGGGGGCGGGGATCGCGCCGGTCGGGGGCCGTTGGGAGCGGCTCACCCTGCGATTCTCTGGCCCGTGATGGGCTGAGCGGCCGCCCGTTTTCA
Source organism: Scyliorhinus torazame (assembly GCF_047496885.1). Taxonomy (NCBI): domain Eukaryota; kingdom Metazoa; phylum Chordata; class Chondrichthyes; order Carcharhiniformes; family Scyliorhinidae; genus Scyliorhinus; species Scyliorhinus torazame. Next base: position 262,980,140 of record NC_092716.1, read on the forward strand.
GCGGGTCCCGCCGGCGTAAAATACACCAGGTCCGTACTGGCGGGACTTGGCTCTGCGGGCGGCCTGCGGAGTCCTCGGGGGGAGCGCGGGGGGATCTGGCCCCGGGGGGAGCCCCCACACTGGCCTGGCCCGCAATCGGGGCCCACCGATCCACGGGCAGGCCTGTGCCGTGGGGGCATGCTTTCCCTCTGCGCCGGCCGGTGTAACAGTCCGCCATGGCCGGCACGGAGAAGAAACCCCCTGCGTATGTGCTGGGATGACGCCAGCACACGCTGGCACACCCACGCATGCGCCAATTCGCGCCAGCCGCCGCCGACCTAGCTCCTGGAGGTGCGGAGGATTCCACACCTTCCGGGCGGCCCGGTGTCGGAGTGGTTCACGCCGCTCCTCGGCGCCGGTACGGCCCCGCCGGGTAGGGGAGAATCCTGGCCCAAGGTGTCGGGAGCGGGTAAGAGGATTTAATGAGGGTTATTGTTGTGTAAATAAACTCACAGAGTCACTTCTCCCAAAAACCGACAGCGTCATTTCAGGCAGGAATCAGTGAGAATCCTGCCGGCTGTTCCGGAATGAATCCAGTCGCAATCCACCCACACTGAGCGCTGGATTCTCCGGCCTCCCAGCCGCGTGCTTTTCGGCAGCAGGAGGCAGCGCGCTATTTGCCGAGAATCCCATCACCAGTGATCAGCCGGAATATTTTGGCCTTGGCCAGTTTCTCACTGAATTCTTCCACACTTAGATTTTTGTTTCTGAGGTGGGGACCTAACGATGGCGGAAAGCCCAGATCCTCCGAGATCGGGGGGGGGGCACATTTAAAGGTCACCCCAATTTCAAGGTTAAGTTGGATGTCCCCCTGCCGTACCGTCACAGACATTGTGACCCCCACCCCCGCGCCTCCCAGACATGGACAACAGCCCCAACCCTTGACTGTGGAGGGGCAACCCCACCTCGCCCACAGCCCCACTCAGTGTCCATGTCAACCCTCCACACCACGCAGGCATGAGAGTGACCTTGCCTCACCCCCCCCCCATTCCATCCTCACCGGCTTCGGGTTATTGCACCCACCCCCCCACCCCCCCCCCCCCCTCCGCAGGTGACTGATACCCTGCTATGGGGTTGCCAAGGGACCCCCTTTCACCCACCACTCCTTTTATGCCCCCCAATCCTCCATGCACCCCCCTTAATGCCATGACCCTTCTCCCGTGCCATTGCTTGGCCGTATCCCTTGGTACCCTGGCAGTGTCAACCTGGCAGTGCTGCATTGGTACTGCGAAGATGCCAGTCTGAAGTGCCAGCGCACGGCCCTGCCCTGTCCCCGACCACACGGGGTCTCCAATGATCTCCGAGTCCCCCAGACGTCGTTATCACATCTGGTTTCCCCTTTTGGAAAGCTGCAGTGATTGGCGGCGGCCTCCCGCTGTGCCGGGGTTTCCCGGGAGCCAGGAGAGTCCAGCTTCGAATGAGCTGAGCATATTTAAGTGTGTTTGAAGACATTATTTAAATAAGTGAGTCTGATTGACACCCACGAGGACATGAACCAGTCACCGTCAGGTGCTGCAGGCCGGGGGCATCGCGATCTGTTCGATACCCGGCGCAAACCCCATTTAGAGGTTCTCCCGCCATTCTCCGGGAACAGCGGCGTGCGCAGCTGCATGACTGCCTTGCCGGCTGCGGTAATGGTGTTGCACACCCGTCCACCCCGACCCCACAGCCCACCTCCAGGCCACCCCCATCTACTCCCCCCGGCCCTGGCAGAAGCCCCACCCCGGCCAGCGGCATGGCTGTCGGCGGAGTATGGCTCTCTCTCTCTCACAGCCACCGCGCCAGGTACCGGATGTGTAAGAGCACCCGTGGACCGCGCCGTCGGGAACTCGGCCAATCGGAGGTGGAGCATCACAGTGGGCCCACTAATGATATGCGATGCGCCGTGCGTCGCATCGACGCCATTTCTGACGAGGCGGGGCCTCATAATTCAGCGTCAAACCAGCACCTGCCGCGATTTTGGTGTCAGGAGCTATTCTCTGCCCAATCAACGTTCCCAATTTCAGCGTCGGCCAATGGCGAATCCATGTTTTTTTTGTTTGCCTGGATTGGTTGGCTGAATAGCCGAGATTTTTGCAGATTCTTCATTATCAACATAGAGCGACACATGTTTGTTAAAGTCTCCACTTGCTTCTGTAACATCCCGGATGGAATCTATGGGGTGGGAATGCAGGTCTTCCCCGGGCTCCTTGCGGAGTACGAGCACCCCCGCCAGGGGTGGGTATCTCAGTTATCCAATGTCTAAAAGATCAAGCTCCACTCCAAGGTGGGTTCCAATTCAGTGGGGGAGCGTAAAATTGCATTGTGGGGGATTCCCTCTGGGATCCCCCCCCCCCTCCGGGATCATCATCCCCCCCCCCCCCCCACCACACCCAGGCACAATTTCACAGTATGGCAGATGGGGCATTGACAGGGAACCCCACCCATGCTCCTAGTATGCACCCGACCCGTTACACTCGATGCGATCGCAATCATACCCTCGCTTGGCCTGATCCAGATCAGTGTATTTAAATTTGCACTGTCTGTTTGAGCCGCAGTCCCTCAGCTCCCAGAGTTCCCCAGCCCCACCGGCGAATCCTCATGCCGGAGCGAATTAGTACAAGTCTCCAGAAACGGAAACCAGATGTGGTGACGACACTGATTGGCTGGGAGGCCATTGGAACCCCCAGGCGTTCCTGGGGGCAGAGGACAGAGCAGGGCAGTACCAACCTGGCATTGCAGAGGTGCTGGGGCAGTGCCCGAGTGTTGGGTTGGCATTCTGTGGATAGTGCCAGGGTGGCACTGTCAAGGGGTGGGGCCTGAGGGGTGCAGCCTGAGGGGTGCCATGCCCATGAAAGGGGATAAAGGGGGGGTGAAGGGCAGCATGATGGCATCCTTAATCTAAAGGCACCTCTCAGCCCATTTCCACCAAAATTGCTCCCCCTCATTGACCCCCTGGAAACCTCCTCCCTCCCGTCCCTAGGACCCCTTGGTACTTACCTGAAGTGTGTCCCAGGACTTAGGTTTAATCACGGCGCTGCAGTGCCTCTTCTGGCCACTGCAGCGCTGCACCTGGAGGAGCTGGAGAGCTGTCAGCCAATCTGATTGGCTGACAGATTTCCAAGGTGTGACTTCTGTTAATAAATGCTCAATTGAGTACAATATAGCAGGGGGCCTGTCGGTGTCGGCAGGAATGTATTTGTCACCGACTCTGAAGATGGTGGGTCCCGAGCATTTCCACCCTGAAAATTCAAACCTTGATCTCATCCAAAGCTCTTCTGCTGCGTTCTAACTTGCACCTAGTCCTGTACTCCTCCAAGACAACTCCTCCAGTGCCCATTGGTAACACCTCAATTTTAAAATTCCCAGCTTTGTTTCAAAATCCTTCCATTGAGTAGCTTCCATCTATCTTTGAAACCTTCTCCAGCCCTGCAACCCTTGCAAGATCTCGGCGCTCCTTCAACTCTGGACAGCTGTGCAGGTCCAGCTTTGATTGATCCGCCGTTGCTGACTGCGCAGTTAGTCTGGCCGCAACTTCTAGAATTCCCTCCCTAAACATCTCTGCCTTTCCATCCCTATCTCCTCCTTAATGTTGCTTAGCTCCCACCTTTACAAAACGTCTGGTCAACTTTCCTAATATCTCCCTTCAAAGCTTGGTGTGAAATTTGGTCTGCTAACGCTACCGTGAAGGGCCTTGGAACGTTTGATGATATAGAACATAGAACATAGAACAATACAGCGCAGTACAGGCCCTTCGGCCCACGATGTTGCACCGAAACAAAAGCCATCTAACCTACACTATACCATTATCATCCATATGTTTATCCAATAAACTTTTAAATGCCCTCAATGTTGGCGAGTTCACTACTGTAGCAGGTAGGGCATTCCATGGCCTCACTACTCTTTGTGTAAAGAACCTACCTCTGACCTCTGTCCTATATCTATTACCCCTCAGTTTAAAGTTATGTCCCCTCGTGCTAGCCATATCCATCCGCGGGAGAAGGCTCTCACTGTCCACCCTATCCAACCCCCTGATCATTTTGTATGCCTCTATTAAGTCTCCTCTTAACCTTCTTCTCTCCAACGAAAACAACCTCAAGTCCATCAGCCTTTCCTCATAAGATTTTCCCTCCATACCAGGCAACATCCTGGTAAATCTCCTCTGCACCCGCTCCAAAGCCTCCACGTCCTTCCTATAATGCGGTGACCAGAACTGTACGCAATACTCCAAATGCGGCCGTACCAGAGTTTTGTACAGCTGCAACATGACCTCCCGACTCCGGAACTCAATCCCTCTACCAATAAAGGCCAACACTCCATAGGCCTTCTTCACAACCCTATCAACCTGGGTGGCAACTTTCAGTGGGCTGGATTCTCCGATTTTGTGGCTAAGTGCCTACGTCGGCGTGGGAACGGTGGCATTTTACGATGCCAAAATTGGCGCCGAAACTTCACCGATCCTGGCACCGGTGAGGGACTAGCAGCCGTGCCAGGTAAAACTCCCGGCTCCCATGTCATAAATGGCTGGAGAATGCCCGGGTCCGTGGCCATGCATGATGCGCACGCTGATAACCTGCAGTGGTCCTGCTGTACCCCATGGCTCCGGCTCCGCGCGGACCCGGTCTGCCAAATATTGCCCCACGGGACAACCCCTAACCACCCCCTGGCCATCCCTCACAAGTCCCCTCAGCCTTCGCGGAAGCCCCCATCACCAGCAGCAGAGCTCCCAGCCAGCCGTGGCAGCGCTGGACACCGCGTGTCACCACGCCGAGTTCCCGACTGCCTAGACCACACGTCAACTGCGTGATTGGGAACGCGGTCCATCGGGGGCGGAGCATCTGGGGATGGCCTTCCAACGCCGTTCCAACGGCGTGCAGCGCAATGCCATTTCGGAGGGGGCGGATAATAGAAAACCGCCGTCAAACCGGCGCCACTTCCGATTTGGGCGTCGGAAGGGATTCTCCGTCCAATCGACGATTACGATATCGGTGTTGGGCAATGGAGAATGCCACCCAGTATGTAAATACAAGCTGTTAGGTACACTAGGTCACGGTGCTGCGCTTCACAGAGGCCACGTTCTGAATCAAATCGGCCTGAATTTCATTGTGCACCTTTGGTTGTATGGCAGACACCGGTTTGGGTTGGAGGCAGCAAATATTACAGCCAGCCCAGGAGGGTTCCCTTGCATCCAGTGATATCAAGCTGCTTGTAACAGCTGCTTGTAACAGCTGCTTGTAACAGCTGCTTGTAACAGCTGCTTGTAACAGCTGCTTGTAACTTCTATCAGTGATATCAAGCTGTTTGTAACGTAGAGGTGCCACTGATGGCGAGCTCGCGAGAGACAGAGCCCTTTCTCGCGGCAACAATGCAGGTATGACAGAATGGTTATTGTACATTGAAGGCCGTCGTCACAGCAACGGCAACTCACATTCATGGAGCAGTTGCCAATGCGGAGAAACGTCTCAAATCTCCTTCCAAGTCAGGACTTTGTCACTCGCAGAACTGAGGGTCTGTTGTTCAGCAGTTCTCTATCATCGAGGCAGAAAGTTCACTCAGCTACCTGATTTCCCCATTCGCTGTTCTGATGATCGGATGCTGCAAATCTGTCACCCACCCTCCTGTATTTAGCAAAACCACCAGTGATACAGAGGTCTGGACTCTAGCACGCCCGTGAAAGTGAGTTTGCCTCCATGGCAGGCTGAGAATTTAATGTGGCTCTTGGGAGAAGGTCTGGAATTGAAGTGACCCTCAAGCTGTCAGATTGTCAGAAAAAAGCCAATTGGTTCATGCGTCCTTCAGGGAAGGAAGCCTGCTGCCCATACCTGGTCTGGTTTATTCATGGCTCAAACCCACACGGTTGATTCTGAAATGTCCGAGGGGCAAAGTTTCGAGGAGATGTGCGAGGCAGGTTTTTTACCCAGTGGATGGTGAGGCATCTTGACAAAACATGGATAGGATGGATATAGAGGCTTACAGCACAAGGAAGTGCTGAGGGTTTTGGTAAAGGTTGGTATAATGACCGGTAGAGGCTTGGAGGGCTGAAGGGCCTATTCCAGTGCTGTATTGTTCTTTGTTGTGTGTAGCGTTCTCATAATACACTCAATTGTGTCAAACTGTTGGAAGGCAGGTGGTCCACCAACACCTTGTAGCACGCAACTTGTGAAGTTGCAGAAGGTACAGAAGTCTGAAGACCCGCACATCCAGACACAGGAACAGCTTCTTCCCACAGCTACAAGACTCCTCAACGACTCCCCCTCGGACTGATCTGTTCCCTGTAAGAACACTATTCACGACGCCCTGTGCTGCTCTTGCTCATGTATTTACTTTGTTTGGCCGCTTGTTCCGCACTGTAACCAATCACTGTTGTCGATGTACCATTTGTCAATGTTCTCTGTCGATTATTCTTTTTGTCTACTATGTACGCACTGTGTACGTTCCCTCGGCCGCAGAAAAATACTTTTCACTGTACTTCGGAACATGTCGGAACTTGGGCAGCACGGTAGCATTGTGGATAGCACAATTGCTTCACAGCTCCAGGGTCCCAGGTTCGATCCCGGCTTGGGTCACTGTCTGTGCGGGGTCTGCACATCCTCCCCGTGTGTGCGTGGGTTTCCTCCGAATGCTCCGGTTTCCTCCCACAGTCCAAAGATGTGCAGGTTAGGTGGATTGGCCGTGATAAATTGCCCTTAGTGTCCAAAATTGCCCTTAGTGTTGGGTAGGGTTACTGGGTTCTGGGGATAGGGTGGAGGTGTTGACCTTGGGTAGGGTGCTCTTTCCAAGAGCCGGTGCAGACTCGATGGGCCGAATGGCCTCCTTCTGCACTGTAAATTCTCTGAATGTGACAATAAATCAAATCAAAATTTTTTAAAAATCAAGTCAGCATATATCATCAGTAATTATTACAAGAGGCAGCACGGTGGCGCAGTGGTTAGCACTGCTGCCTCACGGCGCCGAGGTCCCAGGTTCGATCCCAGTCCCAGGCCACTGTCCGTGTGGAGTTTGCACATTCTCCCCGTGTCTGCGTGGGTTTCACCCCCACAACCCAAAGATGTGCAGGGTAGGTGGATTGGCCACGCTAAATTGCCCCTTAATTGGAAAAAATTAATTGGGTACTCTAAATTTATTTTAAAAAAAGGAATTATTACAACGAGCTGCCCTCAGTATGAGGTCAGCAACGTATAGGAGAGTGAGGGATCATCAGATCAAGATATTCAAAAATATTCAAATGATTTGATGGGGTATGTACAAAGAAACACTGTCTCCTGTTGGGGCAATCAGAACGAAGGGCCTCAGGTGGCACACTGGAGTTGGATCATTCAAGAAATTATTGGAAAACACTTGTTCACAAAGAAGTGAAGCAGAAATTTGGAAAGTTCTCCTGCAGAAGGAAGTGGATGTTGGGTCAATTGGAGCTTTTAGGACTGAGATAGATTTCCATGAGGCCGAAAACATTAGTGAGAATGGTTGCAGGTTTGAGGAACCTCAGGTGTGAAGATGGCCTGGAGAAGTTACAACTGTTCTCCTTGGAGAAGAGACAGCTGAGACGATAATTGATAGCGATGTTCACAATGATGAGGGGTCTGGACAGAGTAGATGGGGAGAAAGTGCTCATGGTGAAAGGATCGAGAACGAGCCGGCACAGATTTAAAATAATTTGCAAAAGAAATGAAAGCGATATGAGAAAAAAACATTTTCACTCAGTTTGTGGTTAAGGTTTTGAAAGCATTGCCTGAAACAGTGGTGGAGGCAGGTTTAATCGAGGCTTTCAAAAGGAAATTAAGCTGTTACCGACGAGGAAGAATGTGCAGGGTTTTGGGGAGAAGGCGGGAAAATGGCAATTGCTCATTTGAAAAGCTGGTGCAAAGTCAATGTGCCAAATGTTCTTCTGCCAAACTGTAACAATTCTGTCATCCTGCGTGACGATGGATGTGGAGGAAAGGTGGATAAACGGAATTCAGGTACAGATAGCCCATGATCTGATGTGGCGCAATAAGCTGAACGGTTTACTTTATGAGGTTGCCAGCACCATTTTGGGATGGCAGAATGAGCAATCCAATGAGACCCTTAGCCCCAGCTCCCAGTGACCCTGCAAATGAGTGAAAATTAAAATTGATTGTAAATTTTACAAAGGAACTAACTCAAGGCAGTGGTCGCAATGAACTTGCTGCTTTCCGACACAAGTTGTCTCTCCTCAATTGTAACTTCTCCCCCCCCATTTAATAGTGATAACGTTGTAGAAGAAAAGCCCCACCCACCAACTGTGAATGCTAAAAAAACCTCATTGAATGTCAAATTGGAAGAGCTACTCTAACTTAATTAATATAATCATGGAAACAATTGACAATAGCTAACAATAATTATGTATCTATGTTGTAAATCTACAACATCTAATACTCCCAAGTGCCTATAAATACTATAAGTGGATTAAATCTCACTAATCTACATAATAAGCGCATAAAAAGCCAGGAGAGTCTCAGATCTTCAACTATTTAGCCGTCCTCATTCATTAGTAAGATTTTATTGCTCTCCTTCTGAATCCATTTGTTTTTAGGATTTCCTTCCTTTCATAAGGACATAAGAACATAAGAACTAGGAGCAGGAGTAGGCCATCTGGCCCCTCGAGCCTGCTCCGCCATTCAATGAGATCACGGCTGATCTTTTGTGGACTCAGCTCCACTTTCCGGCCCGAACACCATAACCCTTAATCCCTTTATTCTTCAAAAAACTATCTATCTTTATCTTAAAAACATTTAATGAAGGAGCCTCTACTGCTTCACTGGGCAAGGAATTCCATAGATTCACAACCCTTTGGGTCCCTTCACTTTAACTTTCCTCTTATCATCTCCTCTGACTTCTCTTTGAAGGCAGTGACGTGAACAATGCTGATCGACGGGGCAGTGACCCCATGGACCATTTGTGTCTTTTAACAGATGCAGCGATTTCCTGTTGATCCCAGCACACACGTTTTAATGATGATTTAACTCTGTCTCAACTCATCAGTGCCGGAACCCTCATCTATGTTTTTGTTACCTCGAGACTCGAATTTTCCAAAGCTCTCCTGGCCAGCTTCCAGTTTCTTATTTTCCTGCACAAGCTCTCCTGCACATCTGAAACTCGGTCACCCTTATTCTAACCTTCACAAAGTATCATTCACCCCATCACCCCTGCGCCTGCCAACCTGTAATGACACCCAGTCCTACACTGGCCCAGTTGTGACATGTTTTCAAAACCGCACATGCCCTCGTTCCTCTTTGAGCACCGACATCCCCACAACCCTCCAAAATCACTGCGTCCTCCATGTCTGGCTGCTTGTAGACATCAAATTTTAATTGGTTAGCCTGCTCGTGCCTTGAGCTGCCTGCATCTGGGATCTGGATCTCGACCCACCTCTTTAAAGTTATTTTGTTCCTTAAGACGTTATCTCTTTGACTCAGGTTTTGTCACCTGCCCTGATTCCTGTCAACATGCCTCATTGTAAAATTTCATTTGTTAATTCTCCTGAGAAGTGACTCGGAATGTTTTAGTTTATTAGTAACACAATGTGCAGGTGCAGCAAGTAATTAGGAAAGCTAAAAGAATGTTGTCAGTTCTTGTGAGGAGAATTGAAATCAAAAGTAGAGAGTTTATGCTTCAGTTACACAGGGCATTGAAAATTCCTCAATGGGCTTCCCCCTGGATTCCTGTCCACCCCGACCTCTCTTCAATTTTATGCTGGGGCAGGTGAGGCTTCAGGTGGGCACCAGCCCATGCCCCAATTGAGGCCCTTCAGAGGCCAGGTATTGATCAGTTAAAGGTCGTTTCCCACTCGCCCTCAATTTTCCTGTTGGGGGGAGAGGTCCGAAATATGGGGAAGCCTGAAAATAATCAGGTTCAGGTCTCGGGTGGGAAGGGGTGGGGGGGCACTCCTCCATCAGAAGCTCCGATCTAACTTCGAATGTCTCCCCCCCCCTCTCCCTTAGGATCCACTAACCACTGGGCGTCCCTCCCACCCCTGCCCCCACCATTCCGCCCTCTCGCCCAACACCATGGTTCCCCACCGTCAACCCCGCCAGGACTCCCCCATGCACCCACACCGAGACCCCCAAAACTTACCGCTTCCTGGAATCCTGTGATTTAGCCTCTGGGGACTGCTTGCAGTTCCAGTCCTGTCCACTGCAACTTCTGGCACTGTAGGGGGCAAAGGGCCTACCTGGATGAGTGGAGGAGGTGCCGCCGGCAGTCTATTAATGTTCGTTGGAGCGTTAACCCGCTGCGGGGCAGATAGTGTGAGTGGGGAACACTCTTCAGATACAGGATGGGAAACCCCTCCAGCCTCAAAACCTTGGCCATTCTTTCTTCCCCCCCCCCCCCCCCCAGAGTAAAATTGATTCCTCCAAAAATTGAAACTGTGGTGAGTTCTGGCATGATGTTATTTGAAGCCAGCAGAAATGAAGATGGGTCAGAGATTACCTCATAAAATTCCCACTTAAAAATAAGGTGGCTGAAGATGATCAGATTGAGGTCTTTAAAATTAGAGCGAGAAAGAGAAAATGTTTTGTCTTGTGTGGAACAGATAGTGACGAAGAAATCCAATCGGGACTTCAGAATACATCTCTGTGCAAAGAGTGGCGGAAATGTGGAACTCACCATTAGAATCGATGCATTGATGGAGAAGCCAGACAAGCAGATGAAGGAGGAGGAGATAGAGGGTTAAGATGATAAATTAGACGGAAGGATGGAAAAATGGGAGGAGGCAAGAGTGGAGCATAAATGCCGACATGGAGTAGTGGGACCTGTCTTTGTGCTGTAATATCCGGAATTACCCTGTGCAGTCTGTGCAGTATATCTATATTGGAAATAAAGAAATCGGCCTGGATGCTCCGATTTTGAGGCTATGTCCGGCTGAAGGATCTGGTTTTACGACAAAAAAGTTGGTGCCGCCCCCACACTTGCAGCGGTCGCGCCGTGCAACATGGCGCCGGCCGTGTGCAGACCGACCTACCAGAGAGTGCCCCCCTGGACATCCCCTCCCCACCCCCGGACCACTACCCACTAGTCCCCCCAGCCCTCGCCAAAGCCCCCAAGGCCAGCAGTACAACTCCCCCCATCCCCCCGACTGCTCACAGTCCGCAGCCACCACGCCAGACTCCTGACCGCTTAGACCACACGTCAACCGCGTGGTCGTGAACTCGGCCTATCGGGGGCGGCGCATCGGGGGGAGGGCCTTCTGATAACGACCTGAGGCCGTCCCAACGGCGGGCGGCGCGCTCCTCGGTGATGCTGTTTTGGAGGAGGTGGAGCATCCAAAAACAGTTGCCATCCCCAATTCGGGCGTAAACAGGGATTCCCTGCCGATTGCCGATTCCAAAATCAGTATCGGGCAACGGAGAATCCCGCCCATCAGCTTTCATGAAAGGGTGACGGGGAGGCTGGGATTTTTTGGCCCCATAACAGAATGTTTTCTGGCGGTTCATCATTGGCGACCGGTGGAATCTTCTGATCCCGCTGATGATGGCGGTGTTTTGCATGGCAGGCACCCATCACCAGGGAACCACCCACAGGGGGTCACCTTCGGCGAGACGGGAAGATCCCGCACAAAGGGATCTAAATAGTTTGAGCTGCTCCAATGTTCGGTACCCATAAGACAATAAGATATAGGAGCAGAATAAGGCAATTCGGCCCATTGAGTCTGTTCCCCATTCAATCATGTCTGATATTTTTCTCATCCCCATTCTCCTGCCTTCTCCCCATAACCCCTGATCCCCTTATTGATCAAGAACCTAGCTATCTCTGTCTTAAAGACACTCAGTGATTTGGCCTCCACAGCCATCTTCTGGCCTCACTTGACATTCATTTCCAGCAGGGATTACTGATTGGTACTGGGGAGAAAGACCCTTAATGGGTTTACCACTCCCAAACTTGTGGATTCGAAGACCAACTCCATTGCACTTGAGAACAGATGAATTAATTGAATAAAGAACAGAGTTTAAACCTGGCCCCCTTTTTGATTTGCAGAGCAAATAAAATTGAGTGAATAAAGAATGAATGACCAGACAGATGTTATTAAATTCATGAAAAGGAGGGACAGAGAAGATGTTTATATTTGTGCTCTCAGTAGTGACTTTAACCTGATGTGCTTCTGTTAAAGGTTTTGTTTTTAAGTCTTCTGGATGTAAAAAGGAAAGCTTAAAGGATTACTTAGTGTTGTATTCTTTGGGGGTTGTATTTGAGTTAATGGTTGGTAAGATATTCACTATGTTTTAAAAAGGTTAACTTGAGTTCATAGAATAAACGTTGTTTTGCTTTAAAAAATACTTTTCCATTTCTGCTGTGCCACACCTGTAGAGTGGGCCGTGTGCTCCCCATACCACAATCTATTAAAAGTTGTGGGTCAGGTGAACTCCATGATACACTTTGGGGTTCTCTAAACCCTGGCCCATAACAAATTGGGGGCTCGAGGGGGATAAAAGTCTATCTATTGGATTGGCTTCGTGAACTTAAAGACAGTGAGGGGTGAGCATATTGTGGTTGCTTTTCCGGTGTGGTATTTCAGTTTAAGTAGGGAGTGTGTTGTAGACAATGGCTCTTTCAGAGGCTCTGATGTTTTTGGGGTGGAGACGGTCACATGAAGTACCTTATGGACAGAGGCTAAAAGCAGACTGTTAGATTTGGAAAGAATATTGCAGTTAACATTACCTGACAAAATGCGAAAAGATGAGGTAATTATGGTGGTGGCATTTAAAGTTACCTGCGATACAGTTTGACTCATTGGAAATGGCAAAAATTCAGTTGCAAATTAAACAAATGGAACATGAGAAAGAATTAAAGCAGCTTGAATACAAAAGAGAGAGAGAGAGGAAAAAGAAAGAGAAAGAGAGAGAGAGGAAAAAGAGAGAGAAGAAAGGAAAACAGAAAGAATAGCCCTAGCAAAACAAAAAGAAAGAGCAAGGGAGATACAGATCAGGAAAAAAGATAAAGAGAGAGAGTTTGAACTTCAGAAAATGGCCATGAAACATGACAGTCAGTTAAAATTGGCAGATATAAAGGGAAACGTTCAGCTGGTTGATAGTGATGAGGATAGTGAGAAAGAGCATCATAGTCGAAGGCTTGGTGAGGATCTATTTAAATATGTCCAACATTGCCAAGGTTTGATGAGAAGGAGGTAGAAGCCTTTTTCATTTGATTTGAGAAGGTGGCTAAACAAGTGAAATGGCCACAGGACATATGGGTATTACTGATTCAAACAAAGCTGATAGGTAGGGCTAGTGAAGTGTTTGCATCACTACTGGAGGAGGTATCTGGGTCGTATGAGGTGAAAAAAATCCATCTTCGGTGCATATGAACTAGTGCCTGAAGCCCACAGGCAAAGGTTTAGAAATTTAAGAAAAGAACCTGGTCAAACATACATGGAGTTTGAAAGGACCAGAGTAATTTTGATAGGTGGATAAGGGCTTTGAAAATAGATTAAACGTATGAAGCTCTCAGAGAAGTTATACTTTTGGAGGAGTTTAAAAATTCAATTCCTGATGTAGTGATAACTCATGTGGAAGAGCAAAGGGTAAAAACTGTGAGATTAGCAGCAGAAATGGCAGATGATTATGAATTAATTCATAAATCAAAGGTTGGTTTCCAACATCAGTTTCAGTTTGTGAGGGATAGAAGCTGGGGACATGAGAAATACTCAAGTGGTAAAGGTAAAGGTGATCTGACGGGAGATAATAAGGAGAGTGTACCTCAGATTAAAAAAGAAATCCAGGAGGATGGACAAGAAATGAAAAATTTCAAATGTTTTCACTGTAATAAACTAGGCCATGTAAAGTCACAGTGTTGGTGGTTGAAGAAAAGCACTGGGAAAGCTGATGTGGTAAAACAGGATAAGACAGTGGGGTTTGTTAAAGTGGTAAAGGAAAGCCCAAGTGTAGCGAAGGAGGTGCAAAAGATTGTACAGCCTGATCAAGAGGTTTCATAGAATTTACAGTGCAGAAGGAGGCCATTCGGCCCATCGAGTCTGCACCGGCTCTTTGAAAGAGCACCCTACCCACGTTCCACACCTCCACCCTATCCCCATAACCCAGTAACCCCACCCAACACGAAGGGCAATTTTGGACACTAAGGATAATTTAGCATGGTTAATACAGCTAACCTGCACATCTTTGGACTGTGGGAGGAAACCGGAGCACCCGGAGGAAACCCACGCAGACACGGGAAGAACGTGCAGACTCCGCACAGACAGCCGGGAATCGAACCTGGGACCCTGGAGCTGTGATGCAATTGTGCTAACCACCATGCTACCCTAAAAATGAAATGAAAATCACTTATTGTCACAAGTAGGCTTCAATGAAGTTATTGTGAAAAGCCCCTAGTCGCCACATTCCGGCGCCTGTTCGGGGAGGCTGGTACGGGAATTGAACCGTGCTGCTGGCCTCCCTTGGTCTCCTTTCAAAGCCAGCTCTTTAGCCCTGTGTAAACCAGCCCCTTTTGGACACTAAGTGACAATTTAGCAAGGCCAATCCACCTAACCCGCACATCTTTGGACTGTGGGAGGAAACCGGAGCACCCGGAGGAAACCCACGCAGACACGGGGAGGATGTGAAGACTCTGCACAGACAGTCACCCGAGGCTGGAATTGAACCCGGGTCCCTGGCACCAAGAGGCAGCAGTGCTAACCACTGTGCCACCTACCACTATCCCAGCAGCAGGTTGCCCTCAGTGCGTTCCCAGCCCAACCGGGAGCCATGGCTGTTAATGAGGCTGATTTATAGGTGGGGGGTACCCATTGGGGAATGCCACACCACCACACCATGGGACCACAGCAGCTCTCTATGGCTTGGCAAAACCACCCTTGTCAAAATCGGCGCTCTGGGTTGCAAAAGCAGCTACGTGCCCCATCAGATCGTCCTCTTGGTCCTTCAAAGAGAGATGGAGGCGTGGTCACCTTCAGAATTACCTCCTGTCAGCTTACATTCTGAGCAGCCAAATCAGCACAGATGGAAGTGGGGGAGAAGCAACAAAAATCTGCTAAAGCTAGAAATTTGGCCTCAAGTTAAAAACAAATCTAACAAAAACATTGCAAGTGAAATCTGAATGAACAATGAGCACGACGGGACAGTTCCCGGCTAACAACTTCCAAAATAGCTGAGGGGCTTTCATAGGATAGTGTTATGAATCGATGTTGAATGATTTTGCTGTATCCCTCAGACTGAACATTTGAAATGGGACCTGTGGTGGTATGTGTTAGGGGTCATGTGGGACTGTGAAGCCGTGATGCTATTGGCTGACAAATCCCGGGTCCTGGTTGGCTGCCGACTCCTGGCTCCGCCCTGAAGGCGGAGTATAAGAACCCGAGCTTCTCCCCGCCGCTTCATTCTGTTGCTGAACTGCTGGGGACAAGTCTCGCTTAATAAAGCCTGAATCGACTTCATCACTTCTCGTCTCTCTCGTAAGACATTGTGCGCTACAATTTATTAAGCGAGCTTAAAAGACTATGGAGCTCCGGATCGCCCCGGAATGCCTGCGGATCAGCCCCACGCAGCGAACTCGGCAGCAGAATTTAAACACTGGCAAGCATGCTTTGAAGGCTACCTCCGAACGGCCACCGGCCGGATCACAGAAGACCAGAAAATGCAGGTCCTGCATTCGAGGGTAAGCCCGGAAATTTACCCTCTCATAGAAGACGCAGAAGATTTCCCTACGGCGCTCGCATTGCTGAAGGGCATCTACGTTCGGCCCGTTAACCAGGTCTACGTGCGCCACCAACTCACGACGAGACGGCAAAGTCCCGGAGAATCGCTAGATGAATTCTACGCCGCGCTGCTAATTTTGGGACGGGGCTGCAGCTGCCCGCCGGTGAACGCGATCGAACACACGGACATGCTAATTCGCGATGCATTTGTGGCAGGTATGAACTCTCCCCAAATCCGCCAAAGACTTTTAGAAAGAGAGTCGCTAGGACTCTCAGAGGCACGGGCCTTTGCAGCTTCCCTATATGTGGCCTCGCAAAACGCCCGCGCCTACGGCCCCGACCGCGCGGCAGCCCCTTGGGCTCCGTGGACCCCCGTCGCGATAAACCCCCCCCCTCACAAGCTTGCGCAGTTAAAGCGCCAGACCATCCCGGGGGGGCCCGCTGCTATTTCTGCGGACAAGTGAAACACCCCCGGCAACGCTGCCCGGCCCGCGCAGCTATTTGTAAAAGCTGCGGCAAGAAGGGCCATTACGCGGCAGTGTGCCAGTCCCGGGGGGTCGCCGCAATCCCCGGAGAAGAACGAGCCCAGCACATCCCATACGCTCTCCAACCCCCCCAGCGCCCCATGTGCGACCCGCGGGTGCCGCCATTTTGGGTCCCGGGCACCACGAGGGGAGGATGGGCGCCGCCATCTTGTGACCCCCCAGCCACGTGCGATTCATGGGGGCGGCCATTTTGTCCACCCCCGACCACGTGCGATCCATGGGGGCGGCCATTTTGTCCACCCCCGGCCGCGTGCGATTCATGGACGCCACCATCTTGGTTGACAACAAAGGAGCCCAGAATCGACGGCTCCTCTGGGTCCGAAGAAGACACCGCAACACTACTACCACGACTGGCTTCGGTGACACTGGATCAATCGCGGCCCCGGACGCTCCAGACGACGACAACAACGGTGCTGGTCAACGGACACGAGACACCATGCCTGATCGACTCCGGGAGCACTGAAAGTTTTATTCACCCAGACACGGTAAGACGCTGTTTTCTGACCATCCATCCAAGCACGCAAAAGATTTCCCTAGCTGCAGGATCCCACTCCGTAGAGATCAAAGGGTTCTGCATCGCGAACCTAACGGTGCAAGGGAGGGAGTTTAAGAACTACAGGCTCTACGTCCTTCCCCAACTCTGCGCGCCCACATTACTGGGATTAGATTTCCAGTGTAACCTGCAGAGCCTAACATTCCAATTCGGCGGCCCAATACCCCCACTCACTATCTGCGGCCTCGCAACTCTCAAAGTTGAACCGCCGTCCTTGTTTGCAAACCTCACCCCGGATTGCAAACCCGTCGCCACTAGGAGCAGTCGGTACAGCGCCCAGGACCGGATATTTATTCGGTCTGAAGTCCAGCGGTTGCTGAAGGAAGGCATAATCCAGGCCAGCAATAGTCCCTGGAGAGCCCAGGTGGTAGTAGTAAAGACCGGGGAGAAGCAAAGGATGGTCATAGACTATAGTCAGACCATCAACAGGTACATGCAGCTAGATGCGTACCCTCTCCCCCGCATATCCGACATGGTCAATCGGATTGCCCAGTATAAGGTCTTCTCCACCGTGGACCTCAAGTCCGCCTACCACCAGCTCCCCATCTGCCCAGGTGACGACAAGTACACAGCTTTCGAGGCAGACGGGCGTCTATACCACTTCCTAAGGGTCCCATTTGGTGTCACAAACGGGGTCTCGGTCTTCCAATGGGAGATGGACCAAATGGTTGACCAGTACGGGTTGCAGGCCACGTTCCCGTATCTCGACAACGTAACCATCTGCGGCCACGATCAGCAGGACCACGACGCCAACCTCCAAAAGTTCCTCCAGACCGCTAACGCCCTGAACCTCACATACAACGAGGAAAAGTGCGTTTTTAGCACAAACCGGTTGCCCACCCTGGGATACGTAGTGCGCAATGGAATAATAGGCCCCGACCCCGAACGCATGCGCCCCCTGATGGAATTTCCCCTCCCCCACTGCTCCAAAGCCCTGAAACGTTGCATATCACGCCCAGTGGGTCGCCCGCTAATACAGTCCACTACCTTCCCCCTGTCGACAAAGGCTCGCCAGGCCTTCAGCCGCATCAAAGCGGATATCGCAAAGGCCACGATGCACGCCATCGACGAGTCCCTCCCCTTCCAGGTTGAGAGCGACGCCTCCGACATAGCTCTGGCGGTCACCCTTAGCCAAGCGGGCAGACCCGTGGCCTTTTTCTCCCGGACCCTCCACGCCTCAGAAATCCGCCACTCCTCAGTGGAAAAGGAAGCCCAAGCCATAGTGGAAGCTGTGCGACATTGGAGGCATTACCTGGCCGGCAGGAGATTCACTCTCCTCACTGACCAACGGTCGGTAGCCTTCATGTTCGATAATGCACAGCGGGGCAAAATTAAAAATGACAAGATCTTAAGGTGGAGAATCGAGCTCTCCACCTTCAACTATGAGATCTTGTACCGTCCCGGAAAGCTGAATGAGCCGTCCGATGCCTTATCCCGCGGCACATGTGCCAACGCACAAATAGACCGCCTCCAAGCCCTCCAGGAGGACCTCTGCCACCCGGGGGTCACTCGATTCTACCATTTCGTAAAGTCCCACAACCTCCCCTACTCTGTGGAGGAGGTCCGTACAGTCACCAGGAACTGCTACATCTGCGCAGAGTGCAAACCGCACTTTTTCAGGCCGGATGGTGCGCACCTGATCAAGGCTTCCCGCCCCTTTGAACGCCTCAGTTTGGATTTCAAAGGGCCCCTCCCCTCCACTGACCGCAACGCATACTTCCTGAATGTGGTGGACGAGTACTCTCGTTTCCCCTTCGCCATCCCCTGCCCCGACATGACAGCGGCCACAGTCATTAAAGCCCTTGGCACCATATTCACACTGTTCGGTTGCCCCACATATATCCACAGCGACAGGGGGTCCTCCTTCATGAGTGACGAGCTGCGCCTGTTCCTGCTCAGCAAGGGCATAGCCTCGAGCAGGACGACCAGCTACAACCCCCGGGGGAACGGGCAAGTAGAGAGGGAGAACGGCACGGTCTGGAAGACCGTCCTACTGTCCCTACGGTCCAGGGATCTCCCAGTTTCCCGGTGGCAGGAGGTCCTCCCGGATGCTCTCCACTCCATCCGGTCGCTGCTGTGTACCACCACTAACCAAACGCCTCATGAGCGCCTCATTGTCTTCCCCAGGAAGTCCTCCTCCGGAACGTCGCTGCCGACCTGGCTGGCGGCCCCAGGACCCATCTTGCTCCGGAAACATGTGCGGGCGCACAAATCGGACCCGTTGGTCGAGAGGGTTCACCTTCTCCACGCGAACCCACAGTACGCCTACGTGGCATACCCCGACGGCCGACAGGACACGGTCTCCCTGCGGGACCTGGCGCCCGCCGGCAACACACACCCCCCAGGGCCAGCCTTGTAAACCCCTACCACCATGCGAACCACCACCCCGCCGGGTTCCTTTTTAACAAGGGGTGAATGTGGTAGTATGTATTAGGGGTCATGTGGGACTGTGAAGCCGTGATGCTATTGGCTGACAGATCCCGGGTCCTGGTTGGCTGCCGACTCCTGGCTCCACCCTGAAGGCGGAGTATAAGAACCCGAGCTTCTCCCCGCCGCTTCATTCTGCTGAGCTGCTGGGGACAAGTCTCGCTTAATAAAGCCTGAATCGACTTCATCACTTCTCGTCTCTCTCGTAAGTCATTGTGCGCTACAGGACCAATGCACATTTTAACATCACAGGGCAAAACGTCTCTGTGTTTTGCATCATTTTGAAAGCCTCAAGGAGGGAATCCCAGAAACAGCGAGTAAATCTGCCAGAAACATTTCATCAGGATCCCATTATCACAGTGCTGAATAAAGGTTTGATTGTAAGGAGCCACTGGGTAGGATTTGTCAGGTGGACTTTATTATTTAGCACAACTGGAGAAGAGTTTTGTGTGACGGACGTTTGCAAACCAGAATCTGATGACAAAATGAAGTGTGTGAGTAAGAGGCTTTCCAAGGCTACCAGCTGAGCTTCTTGTCTGAGTCTGAAAGCAGCCTTACCGGTGACTCAATGGTCGTGGGACTGATTTCCACGTTGACGACTTGAGCACAACATCCGCTCTGGCATTTCAGTGCAGGACTACAGAAGTGTCGTACTGTCTTTTGGGTGGGATGCTAAATCGTTGTCCCATCTCTCGCTCAGGTGGATGGAGTTATTCCAAGGGAAGCAGGTCAACATTTACCCCTCAACCAAACATCGTTAAAAAAAGAGGAGGCTGAAAACCTCAGACGGTCAGCTAGCACTTATCAGGAGAGAAACAGTAAAAACTGGGGCCATTCACGCCAGAAAAACTCACGTGAAAAGGCCCCATATTCACAACCCTGCAGGGGGCGAGCAGGGACCTGACGTGAATCTCGCAGTTTTAGCTGCAGATAAAGTCCCCGCACCTCCAGGTCAGAGGTCGCGCATGCACAGCGCGGCGGCCTCCAGCGACTGAGCCTACAGGTCTGTCATAGAACACAGAACAGTACAGCGCAGTACAGGCCTTTCAGCTCACGATGTTGTGCGGACCATTTATCCTAATCTAAGATCAACCTAACCTACACCCCTTCAATTTACTGCTGTCCATGTGCCTGCCCAAGAGTCACTTAAATGTCCCGAATGACTCTGACTCCACCACCTCTGCTGGCAGTGCATTCCACACACCCACCACTCTCTGTGTAAAGAACCTCTGACATCTCCCCTATACCTTCCTCCAATCACCTTAAAATTATGTCCCCTCGTGACAGCCATTTCCACCCTGGGGAAAAGTCTCTGGCTATCCACTCTATCCATGCCTCTCATCACCTTGTACACCTCTATCAAGTCACCTCTCTGCCTTCTTCGCTCCAGTGAGCAAAGCCCTCGCTCCCTCAGCCTTTCGTCATAGCTCGCGCCCTCCAGTCCAGGCAGCATCCTGGTAAATCTCCTCTGTACCCTCTCCAAAGCATCCACATCCTTCCTATAATGAGGCGACCAGAACTGGACACAATGGCCGGGATTCTCCCTTCTGGGGACTAAGTCCTCAAGGCGGCGGGAGAAACGGCGCCAACCGTTCCGGCGTGAACAGCCCCCGAAAGTACGGAATTCTCTGCATTTTCAGGGGCTCGGTGGAGGCCGGAGGGGTTGGCACCGCTCCAGCCGGTGCCGAAGAGTTCATGCATGTGCAGAACTGCCGGCATGATTCCGCGCATGCGTAGACGGGCCGGCGTATTTTGGCGCATGCGCGGGGGGTTCTCTTCTCCGCGCCGGCCATGGAGGAGCCCAACAGGGGCTGGCACGGAAGGACGAAGTGCCCCCACAGAACAGGCCCGCCTGATCGGTGGGTCCCGATCGCGGTCCAGGCCACCGGGGTCGGATCCCCCTTCGCCGCCCCGAGAACCGCCGACTTACCTGCCAGGTCCCGCCGGTATGGGAGTTGAGTGATTCACGCCGGCAGGACTGGCCAAAAAAGGGATGTCCGATCGGCCCATCGGGGCCCGGAGAATCGCCAGGGGGGCCGCTGCCAACGGTGTGGCGTGAAACCCGCATCTGCCTGAAAAACGGCACAGGAGAATATGGCAGCTGGCGTCAGGGTGGCGGTGCGGGATTCGCGCCACCCCCCCCCGGGGTTTCTCTGACCCGGCAGGGGGTCAGAAAATCCCACCCAATATTCCAAGTGTGGTCTAACCAGGATTTTATAAAGCTGCAGCAAAATCTCGCGGCTTGTAATCTCAATGCCCCTGTTAATGAAAGCCAACACACCATACGCCTTCTTAACAACCCTATCAACCTGGGTGGCAACTTTGAGGGATCTATGTACGTGGACCCCAAGATCCTCTGTTCCTCCACACTTCCAAGAATCCTGCCTTTAACCCTGTATTCAGCATTCAAATTCGACCTTCCAAAATGAATCACTTCACATTTATCTGGGTTGAACTCCATCTGCCACTTCTCAGCCCAGCTCTGCATCCTGTCAATGTCCTGTTGTAACCTGCAACAGCCCTTGACACTATGGGGCTGGTTTAGCACAGGGCTAAATCGCTGACTTTGAAAGAAGACCAAGGCATGCCAGCAGCACAGTTCAATTCCCGTACCAGCCTCCCCAAACAGGCGCCAGAATGTGGCGACTAGGGGCTTTTCACAGTAATTTCATTTGAAGCCTACTTGTGACAATAAGCGATTTTCATTTTCATTTCATTTCATATCTACAACTCCACCAACCTTTGTGTCATTGGCAAACTTACTCACCCACCCTTCCACTTCCTCATCCAAGTCATTTATAAAAACCACAAAGAGCAGAGGTCCCAGAACAGATCCTTGCGTTACACCACTGGTCACCGACTTCCAGGCAGAATAAGTTCCATCCACGACCACTCGCTGTCTTCTTTCGGGCAGCCAATTCTGTATCCAGACAGCCAAATTTCCCTCTATCCCATGCCCCCTAACTTTCTGAATGAGCCTACCATGGAGAACCTTATCAAATGCCTTACTAAAATCCATATACACTACATCCACTGCCCGACCTTCATCAATGTGTCTCGTCACATCCTCAAAGAATTCAATGAGGCTTGTGAGGCATGACCTGCCTCTCACAAAGCCATACTGACTATCTTTAATCAAACTCTGTTTTTCTAAGTAATTATAAATCCTATCTCTCAGAATTCATTCCAATATTTTGCTCACCACAGACGTAAGACTGACTGGTCTGTAATTCCCAGGGATTTCCCTATTCCCTTTCTTGAACAGGGGAACAACATTCGCCTCCCTCCAATCAACCGGTACTATTCCAGTGGAGAGTGAGGACGCAAAGATCATCGCCAACGGTGCAGCAATCTCCTCCCTTGCTTCCCATAGTAACCTTGGGTATATCTCGTCAGGCCCAGGGGGAGCAGGGAAGACAGTGGAACAGCAATGGCAGGGGTTTTTGGGGGTTATTAGGGAGGCACAACAGAAATTCATCCTAAGGAGGAGGAAACATGCTAAGGGGAGGACAAGCATCAATGGCGGACGAGGAATGTCAAGGACAGCATAATGGCTAAGGAAAAAGCATACAAAGTGGCGAGCATTAGTGGGAAACCAGAGGATTGGGAAGCCTTTAAAAGCGAGCAGAGGACAACTATAAAAGCAATAAGGGGGGAGAAGATGAAGTATGAGTGCAAGCTAGCTAGTAATATAAAGGAAGATAGGAAGAGATTTTTTCAAAATATAAAAGGCAAGAGAGAGGCAAAAATAGACATTGGACCCGAAAAAATGTGGCTGGAGAAGTAATAATAGGAAACAAAGAAATGGCAGATGAACTGAATAGTTACTTTGCATCAGTCTTCACGGTGGAAGACACCAGTGGGATGCCAGAGCTCCAGGAGAACCAGGGGGCAGAGGTGAGTGCAGTGACCATTACTAAGGAGAAGGTTCTGAGGAAACTGAAAGGTCTGAGGTGGGTAAGTCACCTGGACCGGATGGACTACACCCCAGGGTCCTAAAAGAGATAGCTGAGGAAATTGTGGAGGCATTAGTGATGATCTTTCACGAATCACTGGAGGCAGGAAGGGTCCCAGAGGACTGGAAGGTGGCTAATGTAACACCCCTGTTTAAGAAGGGAGGGAGGCAGAAGACGGGAAATTATAGGCCGGTTAGCCTGACTTCGGTCATTGGTAAAATTTTAGAGTCTGTTATTAAAGATGAAATCGCGAAGCACTTGGAAGTGCATGTTAAAATAGGACTGAGTCAGCACGGCTTTGTCAAAGGGAGGTCGTGTCTGACAAATCTGTTAGAGTTCTTTGAGGAGGTAACAAGCAAGTTGGACAAAAGAGAATCAGTGGACGTGATTTATTTAGATTTCCAGAAGACCTTTGACAAGGTCATTTAAGATGTATCTAGGCAGATACATGAATGGGTAGGGAGCAGAGGGATACAGATCCTTAGAAAATAGATGACAGTTTTAGATAGAGGATCTGGATCAGCGCAGGCTTGGAGGGCCGAAGGGCCTGTTCCTGTGCTGTAAGTTTTCTTTGTTCTTTGTGCCGCATAGGAGACTGTTGAATATGTTAAGAGCCCATGGTGTTAAGGGTAAGATCCTGGCATGGATAGAGGATTGGATGACTGGCAGAAGGCAGAGAGTGGGGATAAAGGGGTCTTTTTCAGGATGGCAGCCAGTGACTAGTGGTGTGCCTCAGGGGTCTGTGCTGGGACCACAACTTTTCACAATATACATTAATGATCTGGAAGAAGGTACTGAAGGCACTGTTGCTAAGTTTGCAGATGATACAAAGACCTGTAGAGGGACAGGAAGCAAGGGGGCTGCAGAAAGACTTGGACAAGCTAGGAGAGTGGGCAATGAAGTGGCAAATGAAATAAAATGTGGGAAAGTGTGAGGTTATGCACTTGGGAAGGAGGAATCTAGGCATAGACTATTTTCTAAATTGGGAAATGCTTCGGAAAGCAGAAGCACAAAGGGACTTGGGAGTCCTCGTTCACGATTCTCTTAAGGTTAATGTGCAGGTTCAGTCGGCAGTGAAGAAGACAAATTCAATGTTAGCATTCATGTCAAGAGGGTTAGAATACAGGACCAGGGATGCACTTCTGAAGCTGTATAAGTCTCTGTTCAGACCCCATCTGGAGTATTGTGAGCAGTTTTGGGCCCCATATCTAAGGAAGGATGTGCTGGCCTTGGAAAGGGTCCAGAGGAGGTTCACAAGAATGATCCCTGGAATTAAGAACTTGTCGTATGAGGAACGTTTAAGGACTCTGGGTCTGTACTCGTTGGAGTTTAGAAGGATGAGAGGGGATCTTATTGAAACGTACAAGATACTGCGAGGCCTGGATAGAGTGGACGTGGAGAGAATGTTTCCACTTGTAGGAAAAACTAGAACCAGAGGACACCATCTCAGACTGAAGGGACGATCCTTTAAAACAGAGATGAGGAGGAATTTCTTCAGCCAGAGGGTGGTGAATCTGTGGAACTCTTTGCCGCAGAAGGCTGTGGAGGCAAAATCACTGAGTGTCTTTAAGGCAGAGATAGATAGATTCTTAATTAATAAGGGGATCAGGGGTTATGGGGAGAAGGCAGGAGAATGGGGATGAGAAAATATCAGCCATGATTGAATGGCGGAGCAGACTCGATGGGCCGAGTGGCCTAATTCTGCTCCTCTGTCTTATGGTCTTATGGACTTACCTATCCTGATGCTTTTCAAAATTTCCAGCACATACTCCTTCAACCTGTTCGAGTCTATTCACCTGGTCACACTGTTCTCACGAGCAACAAGGTGCCTCTCTCTCATGAATACTGAAGCAAAACATTCATTTAGGGCCTCCCCTATCGCCTCAGACTCTAGACACAAGTTTCCTCCACTATCCCTGATCGGCCCTACTCTCACTCTGATCATCCTCTTATTTCTCACATAAGTGTAGAACGCCTGGGGTTTTCTCTAATCCTTCCCGCCAGGGATTTTTCATGCCCCCTTCCAGCTCTCCTCAGTCCATTTTTGAGTTTCTTCCTGGCTACCTTGTAACCCTCTAGAGCCATGCCAGATCTTTACTTCCTCAGCCTTACGGAAGCTTCCTTCTTCCTCTTGACGAGAAGCTCCACTTCACTTGTCATCCAAGGCTCCTTCACCTTCCCATTCCTTCCTCGTCTCAGTGGGACAAAACTATCCAGCACTCGCAGCAAGTGCTCCTCAAACAATCCCCACATTACTGTTGTGCATTTTTGTAGACTGACCGAAATGAATGATGAGCCACAAAACATCTACTTTAAATAATTTATTATGAAACAACTGTATGATAAGATAACTGCGATGAACAAAATAATAAATTACTAACACTAATTAACTATTGCAGAGCTACTGCAAAATGCTTCTGTCCTCCAGCACGACCTACTCCAACTTCCCAGCCACAGGGTCACGTGGTGGGTTTACACGGCCACCTAGTGGCCGGAGGTCGTGTGTAACATTATGTACAGAATTGCTTTATGCATATTGCCACAAGAATGGCTGAGGGAGGGGGACGGGGTGTTTTGCACTGAGGCAATACATGTCTGGAATATTTTTTAAAAATCATTAAAAACAGATACTCTAGATTTAAATAGAATATGCAGCGCAGCAAAAGGTGATTCAGCCCAACCAATGCATGCTGACATGATGCGCCATTCAAAGAACAAAGACAAAGAACAAAGAAATGTACAGCACAGGACAAGGCCCTTCGGCCCTCCAAGCCCGTGCCGACCATGCTGCCCGTCTAAACTACAATCTTCTACACTTCCTGGGTCCGTATCCTTCTATTCCCATCCTATTCATGTATTTGTCAAGATGCCCCTTAAACGTCACTATCGTCCCTGCTTCCACCACCTCCTCCGGTAGCGAGTTCCAGGCACCCACTATCCTCTGCGTAAAAAACTTGCCTTGTACATCTACTCTAAACCTTGCCCCTCTCACCTTAAACCTATGCCCCCTAGTAATTGACCCCTCTACCCTGGGGAAAAGCCTCTGACTATCCACTCTGTCTAAGCCCCTCATGATTTTGTAGACATCTATCAGGTCGCCCCTCAACCTCCGTCGTTCCAGTGAGAACAAACCGAGTTTATTCAACCGCTCCTCATAGCTAATGCCCTCCATACCAGGCAACATTCTGGTAAATCTCTTCTGCACCCTCTCTAAAGCCTCCACATCCTTCTGGTAGTGTGGCGACCAGAATTGAACACTATACTCCAAGTGTGGCCTAACTAAGGTTCTATACAGCTGCAACATGACTTGCCAATTCTTATACTCAGTGCCCCGGCCCATGAAGGCAAGCGTGCCGTATGCCTTCTTGACTC
The DNA here is from genome assembly GCF_047496885.1 of Scyliorhinus torazame. NCBI lineage: Eukaryota > Metazoa > Chordata > Chondrichthyes > Carcharhiniformes > Scyliorhinidae > Scyliorhinus > Scyliorhinus torazame. The sequence goes on from NC_092716.1 coordinate 263,006,672, forward strand.
AATTCTATGTGGCTCATTATCACTTTCCCGTGCGTGGATGCATGTCATAGTATGTCATAGCATGTCATATCATGTCATGTGCAAATTGGCTGCTGGAAGCCCCACATCACAGAAGTAACTACACTGTGAAGAAAGGCTGTAATATGCTTTGGGACACCCTGAGGTGGTGAAAGGCGCTATGCAAATTCTACTCACCTGCTGGATGGAAAATGGAGCGTATCCCCAATCAGATACACTGACCTTGGCCTATTCTCTACATTCCATGAAGCCTTTCTCTTGGAGCTCACGTTCATGGAATCAAACTCAGAAACACTACCTCTATCCACCACTGGGTTGAAGCAATTCCGCTGAAATATTTGTTATATTTCTGTAGATATATAATAATGCAGAACAGAATTCTCCGCCAGGGCAGAGGACCAGGTGACTAGATGAGCGAGCAACACGCGACGGTTAATGTTCACATTTAAGGGCTCATTTTGTGAATGTGTTTCGGAAATCTGCCCACGAAACACGCGTCAGAAAATCACAGCAAACCTGCATCATCTTTCCAAAAATATCAGTGAACAGACAGAAAATCATTGGCATTGCACATGTTGCTGTCCCTTTGTGCATAGCTCAAAGTAAAACAATTGTCAAAAATCAGCCGTTCAGTTTGACTGTATCCTGACTCCCTCCCCAGTCTGTAAAGTGCAAGTTACAGCAAACTCCCTTCCCAGCAATGAGCACGACTTGCTCGTGAAGTAAGGTCAACCACCTCGCAGCATATACATCAGAGGTGAAACGCACAAGGCTTACCTCCTGAGCCAGGCTTCACTCAGTAGGTGTAGGAGCTGGAGATACTGGTGTGGAACTAAGATTAGGGTTAGGGTTAGTGCGGATGATGGAATCTGAAACAAAAACAGAAAATGCTGGACAATCTCAGCAGCTCTGTGGAGAGAGGACAACATGGTCTTGGTTGGTTTTTGAACTTTTTCTTAACTCTTGCAGGGGATTTGGGCGTCGCTATGGGCCAGCATTTGTTCCCCATCCCTAACTGCCCTTGGTGAGCTGCTTTCTTGAACCATTGCAATCCATGTGGTGTAGGAACACCCTCTGTGCTGTTAGTGAGGGAGCTCCAGGATTTTGACCCAGCGACAATGAAGGAGCAGCCAACATATTTCCAAGTCAGGGTGGTGAGTGACCTTGAGGGGAACCTCCAGGTGGTGGGGTTCCCAGGTATCTGCTGCTCTTGTCCTTCTAGATGGTAGTGGTCGTGGGTTTGGAAGGTGCTGCCTAAGGAATCCTGGTGAGTTTATAGAATCATAGAATTTACACTGCAGAAGGAGGCCATTCAGCCCATCGAGTCTGCACCGGCTCTTGGAAAGAGCACATTACCCCAGCCCACACCTCCACCCTATCCTCACACTTCCACCCTATCCCAATAACCCCACTTAACCCAACCTGCTTTGGACACTAAGGGCAATTTATCATGGTCAATCCACCCAACCTGCACATCTTTGGACTGTGGGAGGAAACCGGAGCACCCGGAGGAAACCCATGCAGACACGAGGAGAACGTGCAGACTCCGCACAAACAGTGACCGAAACCAGGAATCGAACCTGGGACCCTGGAGCTGTGAAACAACAGTGCTAACTGCTGTGCCACCCTGCTGCCCACTGCAGTTACTGCCATGCACCTTGTAGATGGCACACACGGCTGCCACTGTTTGTCGGTGGTGGAGGGAGAGAATGTTTGTGGAAGGAGGAGCAATCAAGCGGACTGCTTTGAGTTTTGCTGAAGCTGCACTCATCCAGGTAAGTGGGCAGTATTCCATTACACTCCTGACTTGTGCCTTGAAGATGGTGAACAGGTTTTGGGCGGTCAATAGATAGGTTACTCACTGGGGAATACCCAGCCTCTGACCTGCTCTGGTAGGTCTCACCAAGGCTCCACTCTGGGTGTACGGTTCCCTCTTTTTTGCCATTATGTCTTAACCTGGCATTGTGTGTCTCACACTGACCGAAATTAGTTGACATGTGTCCTGCCATCTAAATCCTCTTTGGGTGAAAAGTCACATTAGGGTGCTTGGAAACTGTTTGGTTTTGGACATAGTTTGAACCTACAACCTGACTGCAGAGCAGGTTAGAACATTACATCAGGATCACAGATGGACACAATCAAGGAGCAAAGATTTTTTTCAGAACGGATTCCTCTCCCGCAGGATCTGGTCTCATTTAGCAAATGTTTCTGTAATTCCCGTTCTGTTAAATTGCATACAGGTGCAGAATGTCCACCGTGTCTTTCCAGATATCTTCATCCACTAATTGTTGTACAAAGATCATTTAAACAGCACAATCAGCTCTCTGGGGATTCGCTAACAGACTCGTAAAGCAGTCAAACACAGACTTCCTGCAATCATGTTTCTATTGTATTTTTCCAGTGTTGTTTTCCAGGGCAAGGTCACGGAAGATGTTCAGATGTGGGACCGGATTCTCAGTTTCTGCGGCTAAGTGCCGATGCCGGCGTGGGAACAGTGGCGTTTTACCAAGTCAAAATCGACGCTGACCCCTCACCAATTCTGGGACCGGTGAGGGGCTAGCAGCCACGCCAGGTGGAACTACCGGCTCACACGCCAAAACCGCTGGGAACGTGGCCGCGCATGCCGATGACCTGCAGCAGTCGCGCTGTACAACATGGCGTTGGCTGTGCGCGGACCCGACCTGCTAAATACTGCCCCACAGGACAACCCCTGACCACCCCCTGGCCACGCCCCACCAGACCCCCCGCCCCCGTGGCCGGCTGTGGCATCGCTGGACACAGTCCGCAGTCGCCACACGGGTTCCCGACCGCTGAGACCACACGTTAACCACGCGGTCAGGATCTCGGCCCATCGGGGGCGGAGCATCGGGGGAGGGCCTTCAGGTGATGCGCCAACGCCATTGCAACGGCACGCGACGCGATGATGCCATTTCGGAGGGGGCGGAAAATCGAAAATCGACCTCAAACCAATATCGGCGTCGGGTAACGGCGAATCCTGCCCACTGAATTGGCTACTCGAAATTAATTTTTTAAAAAACTAACAGGACTGGACAGGGTAAATGCAGAAAGGATGTTCCCGATGGTGGGTGTGTCCAGAACCAGGGGTCACAGTCTGAGGGTACGGGGGAGACCATTTAGGACCGAGATGAGGAGAAATCTCTTCACTCAGAGAGTGGTCGGCTTGTGGAATTCGTTACCACAGGAGGTAGATAAGGCCAAAAACATTGAAGCAGTTAGATATGGACACTGGGCCGAGGGGATCAGAGGGTATTGGGGGGAGGGTGGGATCAGGGTATTGAAATTCATGATCAGCCATGATCATAACGAATGGGGGTGCAGGCTCGAAGGGCCGAATGATCTCCTCCTGCTTCTATTTAATATGTTTCTGTGTAATATGTTCCCATACAGGATGGAACAAATACGTCCAAAGAATCTTGGATGTCAAGGGACATTCAGGATTGGATAAGGAAAAAGTGGGAAGCTTATAGCAAATACACAGGGCTCCAAACAATGGAAGCCCTATTGCAGTATAGAAAGTGTGAGTGTGTATGTGGGGGGGGGGGAGGGGCAGTTACTGAAAAGAGAAATTAGAGCGAAGGTGGGGGCATGGAAAACACTGGTGGACAAAATAAAGGAAAACTCCAAGGTGTTTTATAAGCATATTGAGGGGAACCAGGGACAGAGCGGGGCCCATTAGCGATCAAAGTGGAAATCTGTGTGTGGAGCCGTTCTTTGCTGTGACTGTACGATGCTCCCGAATGGCAACCTCTTAGATTAAGCTTTTGATCATCTGATCTAATATTTCCTTGTATGGCTTGGTCTCAAATTTTATTCAATAAGGCTCCTGTGAAGTGTCCTGAGATGTTTTATTGCAAACAATGTACGATATAAATTTAAGTTGTTGCCATTGAACTCTGCCTTAAATTCCAGGCCTTGTCGCCCGCGTAAAAGCGGCGCCGCATAGATGACGCGGCCGGCGCCGCATAACGGACGTCACCCGTGCATGCGTGGTTGCCGTCCTCTCTAAGTCCGCCCCGCAAGAAGATGGGGGACGGATCTTGCGGGGCCGCGGAAGGAAGGAGGTCCTCCTTCAGAGAGGACGGCCTGACGATCGGTGGGCACCGATCACGGGCCACCCCACATTCCAGGTGAAGCCCGGTGCAGGATCCCCCCTCGCCCCCCCACAGGCCGCCCCCCCACCCCCAGAGTTCACGCACCGCCCACGACTGCAGCGACCAGGTGTGGACGGCGCCAGGGGGAACCCGCCGTTTTGGCCTGGCCGCTCGGCCCATCCCGGCCTCAGAATAGCGGGGGTGCCGGAGAATCGCCATTTTCGGTATCTCCGGCGATTCTCCGGCCTGCGGCCCGTGAAACGCGACAGGGCCGTTCCTGCCGCTTGGGAGAATCGCGGGAGGGCGTCGGACCAGTATCCCCGGAAATATTAGCGGCCCAGGCGATTCTCCCAACCGGCATGGGAGTGGAGAATCGCGCCCATGATGTTTTGTATCAATTAAGATTAAATACATACAAGTCGAGAACACTGATTGGATGGTTACTTGAGTACCTATAAAGAGACACTGACAGAGGGTATGATCAAGCTAGGAGTGACATACCTGTAATGATTCATGCTGTGACTAATGTAATGATTATACTGTAAATGGCAGAATCTTTAGGAACATTAACATGCAGAGGGATCTGGGCGTGCAGGTCCACAGTTCCCTAAAAGTGGCAACACAGGTGGCCAAGGTGATTAAGAAGGCATATGGCACGCTTGCCTTCATCAGCCGGGGCATTGAGTACAGGAGTTGGGAAATCATGTTGCAGCTGTATAAAACCTTGGTTAGGCCGCATTTGGATCATTGTGCCCAGTTCTGGTCACCCCATATTATCAGAAGGATGTGGAAGCTTTGGAGAGAGTGCAAAGAAGGTTCACCAGGATGTTGCCTGGTCTCCAGGGTGTTGGCTATGAGGAGAGGTTGAATAAACTAGGATTATTTTCACTGGAAAGACGGAGGCTGAGGGGAGACCTGATAATGAAATTAAATGAAATTGAAATGAAATGAAATGAAAATCGCTTATTGTCACATGTAGGCTTCAAATGAAGTTACTGTGAAAAGCCCCTAGTTGCCACATTCCGCCGCCTGTTCGGGGAGGCTGGAACGGGAATTGAACCGTGCTGCTGGCCTGCCTTGGTCTGCTTTAAAAGCCAGCGATTTAGCCCTGTGCTAAACCAGCCCCTCTGATAGAGATTATGGGCGGGATTCTCCGACCCGCCGCCGGGTCGGAGAATCGCCGCGGGTCGGCATGAATCCCGCCCCTGCCGGCCTCCGAATTCTCCCACTCCCAAAAACTGGCGTGGCGAGCGTCACACCGCCCGCCTCGGAGAATGGCGGTGTCCGGCGCGACTCAATGGGCCCCGGGGCCGCTCGAATTCTCCGGCCCGCGATGGGCCGAAGTCCCGCCCACCTGTAGCCGGTCCCGCCGGCGTAAATTGGAGTTGGTCCCTTACTGGCGGGACCTGGCGGCGCGGGCGGCCTCCGGGGTTATTGGGGGGTCATGGGAGGGATCTGGCCCCGGGATGTGCCCCCACGGTGGCCTGGCCCACGGTCGGGGCCCACCGATCCGCGGGCGGGCCTGTGCCGTGGGGGCACTCTATTCCTTCTGCACCGGAGGCCGTGGTCATCCGCCATTCCCAGTGCGGAAGTGACTCCATGTGCGCATGCGCAGGGATGATGCCGGCACGCACTGACCCTCCCACGCATGCGCGGTCCCGCAGCGGCCGGCGGAATCCCTTCGGCCCCGGCTGGTTAGGCGCCAAAGGCCTTCCACGCTGGCCGGTGCGGCACAAACCACTCCGGCGCCGTACTAGCCCCTGAAGGTGCGGAGGATTCCGCACCTTTGGGGCGGCCCGATGTGAGAGTGGTTCCCGCCGCTCCACTGCGCAGTTTCTGCCCACCCCGCTGATTCCCGGTCAATCCCACCCGATAGCATTTTACAGCAAAAAAAGAGCCCCTTCAGCGCATCGTGTCAGTGTCGGCCATCGAGCACCTATCGACTCTAATCCCCCAAATATTAGAGGCACAGACAGGGTGGATAGTCAGAGGCTTTTTCCAAGGGTAGAAGTGTCAATTACACGGGGCACAGGTTCACGGTGAGAGGGGGAAAGTTTAAGGGAGATGTGTGGGGTAAGTTTTTCACACAGAGAGCGGTGGGTGCCTGGAACGTGCTGCCAGAGGGGGTGGCGGAAGCAGCACATTAGCAACATTTTAGAAGCATCTGGATGGGTCCATGAATAGGGAGGAAATAGAGGGATACGGACCGAGTGAGGGCAGAAGGTTTTTTTTTAGTAAGGGCAGCATGGTCGGCACAGGCTTGGAGGGCCGAAGGGCCTGTTCCTGTGCTGTACTTTTCTTTGTTCTTTGTTCTTTGTAAATCTATAGCAAGTAAAGATTGACTCGAGTTTTACCCTTCACCAACTGGCTATCAGGAGTATAACACGTTACTCCTTTCGTCTGTACTTTTGTACGTAAAGTGGCTTGGGCCATTTTCTATATTAAAAGTGCAATATGAATGCAAGTTCTTATAAAAGATAAATAGTTTGAAGTGGTTTTCACAGACGTTTACCAAACCCTTATTATGATAGTCGTGGTTTATTGGACAAAATAAGAGAAGAAAAATATTTTAAAAATATTTCAGGGCACCGCACGATCCAGGGCACCGCACAATCCAGGGCACCGCACGATCCAGGGCATCGCACGATCCAGGGCACCGCACGATCCAGGGCACCGCACGATCCAGGGCACCGCACGATCCAGGGCATCGCACGATCCAGGGCACCGCACGATCCAGGGCATCGCACGATCCAGGGCACCGCACGATCCAGGGCATCGCACGATCCAGGGCATCGCACGATCCAGGGCACCGCACGATCCAGGGCACAGCACGATCCAGGGCACCGCACGATCCAGGGCATCGCACGATCCAGGGCACCGCACGATCCAGGGCATCGCACGATCCAGGGCACCGCACGATCCAGGGCATCGCACGATCCAGGGCATCGCACGATCCAGGGCACCGCACGATCCAGGGCACAGCACGATCCAGGGCAAAGCTGAAGTCAGACTAAAAAACCCAAGATGATAAAGCTGGCTTAAGTTTTTTTAAAGATCCCTGTGGCTATGTGTTCAAATTTGAAGAGGCCACGGGCGGGTTTCTCCCCTACCCGGCGGGGCGGGGGTTCCGGCGGGACGGAGCGGCGGGAACCACTCCGGCGTCGGGCCGCCCCAAAGGTGCGAAATCCTCTGCACCTTCAGGGGCTAGGCCGGCCCCGGAGTGCTTTGCGCCGCGCCGGCCAGCGGGGAAGGGGCTTAGCGCCACGCCACCCGGCGCCGAAGGGCCTCCGCTGGCCGGCACGTGTTGGCGCATGCGCAGAGGGCTTCGTTTCCGCACTGGGAATGGCGGACCGCTACAGTATAGAGTGCTCCCACGGCACAGGCCCGCCCACAGATCAGTGGGCCCCGATCGCGGGCCAGGCCACCGTGGGGGCACCTCCCGGGGCCAGATCCCCCCCGCCCCGCCCAAGAACCCCCGAGCCTGCCCGCGCACCAGGTCCCGCCGGTAAGGGACCTACTCCAATTTACACCGGCGGGACTGGCAAAAGCTGGGCGGGAATTCAGCCCATCGCGGGCTGGAGAATTCGGGCAGCCCCGGCGCCCATTGAGTCGCGCCGGACCCCGCCATTCTCCGAGGCGGGCGGCGCAACTCACGCCAGGCCAATTTTTGGGGGGCCGGAGAATTAGGAGGACAGCGGGGGCGGGATTCACGCCGACCCCCGGCTATTCTCCAACCCGGCGGGGGGTCTGAGAATCCCACCCCAGATCTCTTTTAAAGAGATTGGGATGAAGATAAAGCATAAATTGCATGAGATCTACTTGTCTGAAATAGCCTTTACCAGCAATTGTACAGAGGAATTTTGATGCAGAAATTTGAACGAATCTGAAGCTCGCGCAAGAAAAAGCAACTGCAGCCAAATCTGACTTCCGACCACAACAGTAAGCGTTATTCAACTAATACACACAACCTGGAGACACTAATCCCTTAATCAGCACTCACACCCACAGGTTGTAACGAGGGCATCGCAGTCGCTCCGCGGTGTGAAGATGAAGCTTTAAAAATATCATCTTCCTCCCATCCCGTCCAATATACAATGGCACGTAACAACGTGGTGATTACCACCATGTAAATAACTAGAAATCATATCCATCTGGATTTCAGTTAAGTCAGAGACAAAAACCTTTTCCTTTCTTAAGACAACACTTTCTATCCGTTACTTATAGTTGTTGGTAACTTACGTTATTCAACTGCATAATAACTTTGGCAACAAGGGCAGGTAAGAAGCTGGGATTCTGTGACCTTCCGAATTCCAAAATAAAACCATAGAATCCGTTTTGTGCAGGCGGCCATTTGGCCCATCAAGTCTGCACCGAGCCTCTGAAAGAGCACTCGACCAAGAGGCAATCCTCCACCCTATCCCCATAATCCCACCGAACCGGCACATCTTTGGACTGTGGGAGGAAACCGGAGCACCCGGAGGAAACCCATGCACACACGGGGAGAGCGTACAGACTCTGCACAGTCACCCAAGGCTGGAATTGAACCCGGGTCCCTGGCACTGTGAGGCTGCAGTGCTAACCACTGTGACACCCTGCTGCCCACCAACTTAAGTCAGGGATGGATGGCATACTCTCGACCCACCTGGATGAGTGCAGCACCAGCTACAGTCTAGAGGCTCCACGCCATCCAATAAAATGTAGTCCGCTGGATCGGCACCTTATCCACCACCTTAATCATTCACTTCCTCCGACACTGATGTGCAGTGGCAGCCATGTGTACCATCCACCAGATGCACTTCAGCAACCCTCCAAGTTTCCTTCAATGGCACCTTCAAAACATGTGACCTCCGCCATCTAGTAGGACAAGAGCAGCAGACACCTCGGAACACCGCAATCCTCTCGTTCCCCTCCAAACCACATACCACCCTGACTTGGAATTATGTCAATGTTCCTTCATTGTCATTGGGTCAAACACCTGGAACTCTCTCCCTAACAGCACAGTGGGTGTACATTCAACAAATGGACTTCAGTAGTTCAAGAAGGCAACTGACCACCACCTTCTCAATGCCAGTACGCGATGGGGAGTAAATGCTAGCTGAGTCAGAGACGCACATAACTCAAGAATTAATAATTTTTTAAAACTGATAACTTGTTTTTGTAATAAAACATAATGAACCTACCACAATGATCAGTGCACATTCCTCAGAACAGGTGATTTTGTAACCCTTCCGGAACTCTTTGTAATAAGGACAATGATTGGTTTCATTCCAACAAGATAAATTATTTACCTTCAGTGGACATGACCGCACTGTGCCAATGGGGCACATTGTGCATTCCACATATTGGTAAACCACATCTCCCCTAATTGTAACTGGAGTGATCACTCGCTGTGTGCGATGTATTAGGATCTTCCAAAATAAACATACCCGACTTTAACACACTCCCTCTCCATCGGTGACCTGGGCCGGGACTCTCCCTTCCGGGGACTAAGTCCCCACGCCGGCGGGAAAACTGCCGCCAACCACTCCAGCGTCAACAGCCCCCGAAAGAACTTTCGGGGTCTAGGGGGATGCCGGAGGGGTTGGCGCCGCTCCAGCCGGCGCCAAAGGGCCGGCGCAGGTTCGCGCATGTGCGGAACGGCAGGCGTGAACTCGCGCATGCGCAGACTGGCCGGCGTATTTCCGCGCATGCGCAGGGGTTTCTCTTCACCACGACGGCCCCCGGGCAGTATGGCGGAGCCCTACAGGGGCCTGGCGTGGAGGAAAGAAGTCCATCCACGGAACAAGCCCGCCCGCAGATCGATAGGCCCCGATCGCGGCCCAGGCCATCGTGGGGGCCCCCCGGGGTCGGATCTCTCCGCGCCCCGCGCGCCCCCCCCCCACCCCCCCGAGGACCGCCCCCGCACACTTACCTGCCAGATCCCGCCATGCATGAAGTGAGTAATTCACATCAGCGGGACTGGCCAGAACTGGACGGCCGTTCGGCCCATCGGGGCCAGGAGAATCGCCGGAGGGGCTGCTGACAACGTCCCCCGACCGGCATGGCGGGAATCCCGCCGCTGACCGAAAGACGGCGCCGGAGAATAGGGCAGCCGGCGTCGGGACGGTATTCGCACCTCCTCCCGGGGATTCTCCGACCCTCCAATCCCGGTCCTTGTTTGGGGCGGCCTCTGTCACTGGTTGAAAGATTGGTGGCTACTCCAGACCGTCTTCAAGAGCCTCAGGGTGTTAAATGCCAATCTGCCCATCTACTGCCTGCTGTCGGGGTCATGGGGCTTTCAAAACCTCTTATAGGATCCTGCCTATAAGAGCTGCCAGCCAATCAGAGGCCGGGCGGCTATTCTGTCCTAACATTTACTTCATCCCAAACATTCAGACAAAAATGAATGAAGAACAGCATCAATGATCCCTCCTGCCTTCCCCTCCTGCCTTCCCCTCCTGCCTTCCCCTCCTGCCTTCCCCTCCTGCCTTCCCCTCCTGCCTTCCCCTCCTGCCCAAATCCTTTTCAGGTTTTCTTTCTCACCCGTTGATCTTATTCACAAGCAATGGGTTAGTATCGAGCTTTCGCGATGTTGTAGTATGCTGGTTAATGACACGGTTAAACACATTGATCACTGTGTTATCAATTTCAAGCTGTTCTTTTTCAGAAGGAGTGAACTATCACCGTGTTAGCTGCTCTCCTGCTCCATGTATCCGTCCACTGAATCGGATTTATTAAGATTTAGGTTTAATCTGGTGCTTGGAATCCAGCCTCAAATATACTTGACTTTGGTCATTCTTAATGAGATTTGCAAAGTCAGCAGCGAATTCTCACATTGAAAAAGCAAGATTTGTATTTATACAGCGTAGTAACCCTGACGAGACCCAAGGGGGAGTGGCCCAATTGATCTCTTGTTGAGGGGCAGAGGCCCAGCATCTGGGGCTCGTGAATCTAATGCTTAAAGCCGGCCCTGATTGGGCCCGACATGATTGGTAGTTCCCCCTGGGACTTGCGTGCCATATGTCGCGGGGCGGTATTTGCTTTTGTTTACCAAAATTAGTTTTCATTTGTTGTAACCTTCTTGGGATTCCTGAAGATTTTCTATATAGACAAGTAGCTGGAGTTAAGATCCAACTACCATCTAGTAGAATATGTTACGACACCCTGGGCAGATGCACAGTCAATTCCATTCCCGCATGACGGAATCACAACGCAAGTGAATTAACCAACAATTTGTATAAAAATACCTCAATTATTCCGCCCATGGCTGACCAATAATTAATCTCCAGGTTTGTAAGTTTAAACACAATGACTGTTTATTTATAACTAAAATATGAAATATACAGTGTACACTGCAGCTTAATGTTGAGCTAATACCTCACAGCGCCGGGGACCCAGGTTCGATTCCGACCTTGGGTCACTGTCTGTGCGGAGTCTGCACGTTCTCCCCGTGTGTGCGTGGGTTTCCTCCGGGTGCTTCAATTTCCTCCCACAGTCCAAAGATGTGCAGGTTAGGTGGATTAGACGTGCTAAGTAGCCCCGTAGTATCCAAAAAGGTTATGTGGGGTTGCTGGGTTAAGATGTGAGCCTAGGTAGGGTGTAGAATTGGTGCAGACTCGATGGGCCGAATGGCCTCCTTTTGCATTGTAGTGTAGTGATTCTATGACATGTCATCGACAATTTTAAGCTTTACTTTTTATTGCCCAAGATCAAATATATTTGTGTGTGGATTTGTTTATTTTCTTATCCTGGGAGAGGTTGAGTCAATTTAAATAGCCCAGCGACAACCTTTTGTTTTTTTTTAAACTGAAGAAGATGAGGTTATTCCTGATATACACTTGTCCTGAAGGTTAAACGATAGCTTGATGTCTCAGTCGCAAGATTCACCCACACTACCACAAACACAAAAACTAGGTGCAGTTGAAGGTAAAACAGTAACTATAGCAATGGAATTTTACTCAGTTTATATTTCACTGCAGCCCTCATGTTTCTTGATAGAGTTGCTGTTTTGGCTGGAAGTGAAGATCTTGGAAAGTAGGGATTTCTCCATGAAGGTCTGCCAGAGGTTTAGAATTCAGGTAAGCTTGAAGATGGGACAGTTCCGAGGAGAGAGTCCTTGGGCGGAATTCTCCGTAATCGGCGCGATGTCCGCCGACCGGCGCCAAAAACGGCACAAATCAGTCCGGCATCGCGCCGCCCCAAAGGGGCGGAATCCTCTGCATTTTGAGCGGCCGAGCCCTAATTTGAGGGGCTAGGCCCGCGCCGGACTGATTTCCGCCCCGCCAGCTGGCGGGAAAGGCCTTTGGTGCCCCGCCAGCTGGCGCGGAAATGACATTGCCGGGCGACGCATGCGCGGGAGCGTCAGTGGCCGCTCACGGCATCCCCGCGCATGCGCAGTGGAGGGTGGAGGGGGTCTCTTCCACCTCTGCCATGGTGGAGACCATGGCGAAGGCGGAAGGAAAAGAGTGCCCCCACGGCACAGGCCCGCCTGCGGATTGGTGGGCCCCAATCGCAGGCCAGGCCACCGTGGGGGCGTCCCCCCCGTGGCCGGATCCCAGAGTGGGATCTTGGAGGGGGATCTCGGAGGGGGATCTCGGAGCGGGAATTCGGACTGGGATCTCGGAGCGGGAATTCGGACTGGGATCTCGGAGGGGGATCTCGGAGGGGGAATTCGGACTGGGATCTCGGAGGCGGATCACGGAGACGGATCTCGGAACGGGATCTCGGAGTGCGGGATATCGGAGAGCAGGATCTCGGAGAGGGGATCTAGGAGACGGATCTCGGAGACGGATCTCAGAGACAGATCTCGGAGGGCGATCTCGGAGGGGGATCTCGGAGCGGGATCTCGGAGCGGGATCTCGGAGCGGGTTCTCGGAGCGGCATCTTGGAGCGGGATTGCGGAACGGGATCTCGGAGCGGGATCTCGGAGCGGGATTTCAGAACGGGATCTTGGAGCGGGATCTCGGAGCGGGGTCTCGGAGACGTATCTCGGAACGGGATCTCGGAGCGGGATCTCGGAGCGGGATCTCGGAGGGGGATCTCGGAGGGGAATCTCGGAGGGGGATCTCGGAGCGAGATCTCGGAGCGTGACCTCTGAGAGTGATCTCGGAGCGGGATCTCAGATGGAGATCTCGGAGGGGTTCTCGCATCGGGATCTCGCAGCGGGATCACACAGCAGGATCACGCAGCGGGATCTCAGAGCGGGATCTCGGAGGGGATCTCGGAGGGGGATCTCGGAGGGGGATCTCAGAGGGGGATCTCAGAGGGGGATCTCGGAGCGAGATCTCGGAGGGGGATCTCAGAGGGGAATCTCAGAGGGGGATCTCGGAGGGGGATCTCGGAGCGTGACCTCCGAGCGGGATCTCGGAGCGAGATCTCAGAGCGGGATCTCGGAGGGGGATCTCGCAGCGGGATCTCGCAGCGGGATCTCGGAGGTGAGCACACAGACAGCCGTGAATCTCCAGCGTCCTCTCTACTCCGGGTGCAGCAGAGATGATGTGGAGGACACAGATAAATATATCTCGGGCTGGGGTTGTGGTTCAGTCACTCAATCTTGGGGGGAGGAGTCTGGCATGAAGGCATCACTTCCTTTTCCCTTTCTGGCTTGTGTCCAAATCCCTGCTGAGAGGGTGACCAACTTCAGTGGGAGCTGGAAAGTGGATGGGAGAAGGTGAATATTGAGCGTTAGCACTAGGGGCGACTGTGAGGTTCCTGGGTAGGATCCCGTGAGATGCCAGACTACAAGGGAAGAGTGGGATTCTCAGGAATTGGTGACATCCCTGCTTAATGAGGAATGAAGACCCCCTCACTTGGGGAAGCACAACTGAATCGTGAGTAAAACCCCACAATCAGGCAGCACTGTGAGGCCAATGGGGTTAAGCTGTTGGGATTTCAATTCTATTTGCTGAAGAATTATGGGTGGGATTCTCTGACCCCCCGCCGGGTCGGAAAATCGCCGGGGGGCAGCGTGAATCCTGCCCCGCCGCTGGCTGCCGAATTCTCCGGCGCCGGTTTTTGGGCGGGGCGGGGATCGTGCCATGTCAGTCGGGGGCCGTTGGCAGTGGCCCCCCCCCGGCGATTCTTGGGCCGGGCGGCCGCCCGTTTTCAGCCAGTCCCGCCGGCGTGAATTGGACAAATTCCATACCGGCGGGACCTGGCTTTGAGGGCAGCTTGCGGAGTCCTCGGGGGGGGGGGGCGCGGGGGGATCTGGCCCGGGGGTGGGGGGGGGGCCCACGGTGGCCTGGCCCGCGATCGGGGCCCACTGATCTGCGGGCGGGCCTGTGCCGTGGGGGCGCTCTTTCCCTCCGCTCCGGCCTGTGTAAGGCTCCGCGATGGCCGGCGCGGAGAACAAACCCCCGCGCACGCCCAGGAATCACGCCAGCGGTTCTGCACATGCACCAACTCGCGCAAGCCGGCGGAGGACCTTTGGCACCTGTTGGCGCGGCGCCAACCACTCCAGCGCCGGCCTAGTCCCCGGAAGTGCAAAGGATTCCGCACCTTGTGGGTGGCCCGACGCCAGAGTGGTTCACGCCGCTCTGTGGCGCTGGTACAGCCCGCCCCGCCGGATAGCGGAGAATCCCGCCCTATGTTTCTCAGGAATTAGTGTGTAGGTCTGTGAAATGAGAGAATGAGGGTGCCCTCCAGATATGCGCTTGTCATGCTAATTGCAGGCTTCACGCATTTAGCTGAGCCTCATCTGTCACAAGAGGCTATTTCACCAATCATTGACAAGCCAATTGTGCCAATGAAATATGCAGAGGTAAAGTTCACAACCACTTATTGAAATCCCAAGCACGTGAGGTTTGAGGAAAGACTGTGTGTCCTTTATGCTCGCTGCCCCCACTTTGCCCTCCACACAGGCATGATCCTACTCCTTCCTGGCTAGCTCAAGGGCTCTTCCCTCATCAGGAGGTGAGGGTGCAGAGCTCCTGCATGACTCCAGGTGGCTGTGCCCTGTAACGCCGGTTTTGCTGGGTTTTGCCCTGCGGGGATACCGATGGGGATTGTGAGATGGGCGTCTCGCCGGTTCAGGTGGCTGCAGCGTGGCAAGTGTGGGACTGGAGTGGGATCAGGGATGTGAGGAGCTGAGCAGAGATTTGGGGAAGGGGGGAACCAAGATTCTTCTGGGGGGAGGGGGGGAAGAGGGCCTCGTGACAGCTGTGCAACCTGTGGGATGACTGGGTGAGAGATCATGGAAGGGTGAGGAGTGGGCGAGGGGGTACATTGAGAGACTGAAGACTTTCCCTGGTCGCGTGAAGAAGGTCACATATTTTGTTACGGCCCTGCTGCCCCCTCCTCTGCTGCCCCCTCCCCTGCTGCCCCCTCCCCTGCTGCCCCCTCCTCTGCTGCCCCCTCCTCTGCTGCCCCCTCCCCTGCTTCCCCCTGCCCTGCTGCCCCCTCCCCTGCTTCCCCCTGCCCTGCTGCCCCCTCCCCTGCTGCCCCCTCCCCTGCTGCCCCCTCCCCTGCTGCCCCCTTCCCTGCTGCCCCCTCCCCTGCTTCCCCCTCCCCTGCTGCCCCCTCCCCTGCTGCCCCCACCCCTGCTGCCCCCTCCCCTGCTGCAGGGAGCTGGTGCTAACGAAGATGCTATACTCTCCCAGGCGGGAGTGGTCACCTTGCTGGTGGGCCGCTTCCTGGGGTGTGGGTACAGGACATCCCACCTCAGCTGGACTCCATCCAGAAGTCTGGCCAGGGAGCCCTGGGAGAGTCTTGGAGTCGTCCTGGTGCAATCTCACCTGTTGTGGATCTGGAACAAGTGGGGAGGTGTTTGTATGGAGCTCCGCAGTGATAACGTTTCCTCGGGGCGAGGGAATCGGTGGGAGGCCACGACAGCTCGCCGTGACTCACGTGTGGGGGTGGAGGGGCGGGGGGGGGGGAGGGGGCGGAGTTTGCTTGAGACAAAATTCTGTGAGAAATCCCGTCAACGCTGTCGGCAGGATTCACACCGTTTTTCTCACCGGAACATTTGCCATTTGGACATCATCATCACGGAAGTGGAAAACCACCTTTTTCGGCTGTTGTAGAGCAGCTTTGACATCGCTGCTGGAGAGATTTATCGTCCAGACCAACGGGCATTGTTACAGAAAGAGGTGCGAGAAGATCACAGATACAAATGATCCCAGGAGGCTTCCTCGAACTGCTGAGTGTAAGGTTGAGAACTGGACTCAGCAACCTCGCTGTGTTAATGTGTCAGAGGTTTGTGATAGATTTAGCACAGGCTTCGCTTCTTTCACTCAAATTTATAGGCATGCTATCATGCCACCTAGTGACAAAGTGTTGCAATTAAGTAAAATGACTTTGCAATAAAGTGCGACTGAGCTCTTTTCAATTGTTCGTCTCGCTGTAATGTGAGAGATTCCTTCTGTCGCTTTACAAGCAGAGCCATGGGATTTTCCCTTCGCTCTGCATTTCTCACTGAACAGAGGGATTGTGTTGTTCTTTCCCAGGATATGGGCATCACTGGGCATTTTTATTGCTGCGAATAGCCCCTAGTCACCACTTTCCGGCGCCTGTTCGGGTACACTGAGAGTTCAGAATGTCCAATTCACCCAACAAGCACGTCTTTTGGGACTTGTGGGAGGAAACCGGAACGCCCGGAGGAAACCCACGCAGACACGGGGAGAACGTGCAGACTCCGCACAGGCAGTGACCCAAGCGGGATTCGCACCTGGGACCCTGGAGCTGTGGAGGGCGACCTGATAGAGGTATACAAAATTATGAGGGGCATAGACAGAGTGGATAGTCAGAGGCTTTTCCCCAGGGTAGAGGGGTCAATTACTAGGGGGCATAGGTTTAAGGTGAGAGGGGCAAAGTTTAGAGTAGATGTACGAGGCAAGTTTTTTACGCAGAGGGTAGTGGGTGCCTGGAACTCGCTACTGGAGGAGGTAGTGGAGGCAGGGACGATAGGGACATTTAAGGGGCATCTTGACAAATATATGAATAGGATGGGAATAGAAGGATACGGACCCAGGAAGTGTAGAAGATTGTAGTTTAGTCGGGCAGTATGGTCGGCGCGGGCTTGGAGGGCCGAAGGGCCTGTTCCTGTGCTGTACATTTCTTTGTTCTTTGTTCTTTGAAACAACTGTGCTAGCCACTGTGCTACCGTGCCACCAACAAAGCAGTTAGTCGAATGCGTTGTTTAAAAGAAGGTAATTCTTTGTATAGATAAGCAACAAATTTTGACAATAACTGACTGAGCAGAACAGTCGTCACAGTAATAACAATGAAAACAGGAGCTGGAGTAAAACAGGTCTTGCTTATAGATCACCCTCTTGCAAACTGAAAACCCCCCGCCAAAGCCCGTACCCATCCAAAACCCCCAACAATGCCAGAGAAACGACTGCACAGGGGAAAGGCCCAGGGGAAAGAACACTCTGACTCAGAAAAACACCCTGCAACAATCTCTCATCCCTAATTGCCTCTGAGAAGGTGGTGCTGAGCTGACTTCTGAAAAGCTGCAGTTCCCGAGGTGTAGGTACGCCCACAGTGCTGATAGAGAGGGAGTTCACAGTGACGGAACGGCGATATATTTCCCAGTCAGGGTGGTGAGTGACTTGGAGGGGAACCTCCAGTTGGTGGGGTTCCCAGGTATCTGCTGCTCTCGTCCTCCTAGATGGTAGTGGCCGTGGGTTTGGAAGGTGCTGCCAAAGGAGCTTTGGTGAGTTTGGTAATGATGCTGCCAGACCAAACAGCTGTGATTTACACGCCTGTGAAGTGTCTTGGGATGTTTTACTGTCAAAGGTACTACATAAATGAGAGTTATTGAAATCAGTCTCAGAGATTAGTCAAAGCAGACAAGATTACTCACCTAAACGGGTGAAAATTCTTCCTTTTCTAATTTCACAGTCAAAATAGGAACAGCACAATATCTAATATTATCTAAATGCTATAATTATAATGATGTGGAGATGCCGGCGTTGGACTGGGGTGAGCACAGTACGAAGTCTTACAACACCAGGTTAAAGTCCAACAGGTTTGTTTCGATGTCACTAGCTTTCGGAGCGCTGCCCCTTCCGGAGCTCCGAAAGCTAGTGACATCGAAACAAACCTGTTGGACTTTAACCTGGTGTTGTAAGACTTCGTACTATAATTATAATGTTATATCAATATCTGATCTTGTGTTGTGACCCTTTCCCTGGCAGTGTTTGACAATCCAAATGCACATCGGGTGGATTTTCCACTGGTTTCCGCTGGTGGGATGGTTTGGTTCCGCCAACATCAACGCCACCCCACACCCCCCCATACCACTGATTCCCCAGAGGCAGAGAGTGCAAGCGACAGGAAATCCTGTTGCAGGGGCAGCATCGGAAGGTGGGGGCCCTTTGCTGCCTCAAAACACACTGCAGAAGGACGCGAAATTCCAATGTCGATCTACTTGTGCCCTTTCATTTACTTTGCTTGATGCACCATCAAAAACCTTAATGTTAAATGTGATTTCCCTTTCACAAAACCATGGTGACTCCCCTTCATTGTATTCTGATTGTATAAATGTCCAGCTATTGTTTCCTTGATAATGGATTCTAACATTTTCACAACAATTGATGTCAGGCTAACTGGCCAATCATGTCCTGCTCTCTGTCTCTTTTATTTCATGATTAGAGGTACATTTGCAGTTTTCAAATTTGCTAGGAGCTTTCCAGAATATAGGGGGCGAGATTCTCCACTCCCGCGCCGTTTGGGAGAATCGCATGGGCCACCAAAATTTCCCGGGACACCGGTCCGACGCCCTCCCGCGATTCTCCCAAGCGGCGGGAACGGCCCCGTCGAGTTCCGCGGGTCGCAGGTCGGAGAATCGGCGGAGACACCCAAAATGGCGATTCTCCGGCACCCCCGCTATTCTCAGGCCCGGATGGGTTCCCCCCGGCGCCGTCCACACCTGGTCGCTGCCGTCTGGAACAGCGCGAGAACGCTGGGGGGACGGCCTGCGGGGGTGGGGGGGGGGGGATCCTGCACCGGGGGGTACCTCAAATGTGGCATGGCCCGCGAGCGGTGCCCACCGATCGTCGGGCCGTCCTCTCTGAAGGAGGACCTCCTTCCTTCCGCGGCCCCGCAAGATCCGTCCGCCATCTTCTTGCGGGGCGGACTCGGAGAGGACGGCAACCACGCATGCGCGGGTGACGCCAGTTATGCGGCGCCAGCCATGTCATGTATGCGGCGGCGCCTTTACGCGGCGACAAGGCCTGGCGCGTGTAGATGACGCGGCCCCGATCCTAACCCATTATCGGGCCCTGAATCGGCCGGGACAGGGGCCGTCTCGCGCCGTTGTGAACCTCGACGGCGTGGGCACTTCGGCGCGGGAGTGGAGAATCCCGCCCAGGAAGTTTTGGGAAGATTACAACCAATTCATCCACTATCACTGCTTCTTTTAGGATCCTCGGATGCAGGTCATCAAGTCCAGGGATCTTGGCAGCTTTTTGCCCAGAAATTTACTTGGAACATTTTCTTTCTCTAGTGATGGTAATTATTTTAATTTCCTCCCTCTTCTTCGTCTCATGATATTCCACTATTTCAGGATGCTTTTGTGTCCTCTACTGTGAATGGTAGCCATGATGTGGAGATGCCGGCGTTGGACTGGGGTGAGCACAGTACGAAGTCTTACAACACCAGGTTAAAGTCCAACAGGTTTGTTTCGATGTCACTAGCTTTCGGAGCGCTGCTCCTTCCTCAGGTGAATGAAGAGGTCTGTTCCAGAAACACATATATAGACAAATTCAAAGATGCCAAACAATGCTAGGAATGCGAGCATTAGCAGGTGATTAAATCTTTACAGATTCAGAGATGGGGTAACCCCAGGTTAAAGAGGTGTGAATTGTACCAAGCCAGGACAGTTGGTAGGATTTTGCAGGCCAGATGGTGGGGGATGAATGTAATGTGACATGAATCCCAGGTCCCGGTTGAGGCCGCACTCATGTGTGCGGAACTTGGCTATAAGTTTCTGCTCGGCGATTCTGCGTTGTCGCGGGTCCTGAAGGCCGCCTTGGAGAACGCTTACCCGGAGATCAGAGGCTGAATGCCCTTGACTGCTGAAGTGTTCCCCGACTGGAAGGGAACATTCCTGCCTGGTGATTGTTGCGCGATGTCCGTTCATTCGTTGTCGCAGCGTCTGCATGGTCTCGCCAATGTACCACGCTTCGGGACATCCTTTCCTGCAGCGTATGAGGTAGACAACATTGGCCGAGTCGCACGAGAACGTACCGCGTACCTGGTGGGTGGTGTTCTCACATGTAATAGTGGTATCCATGTCAATGATCTGGCACGTCTTGCAGAGATTGCCATGGCAGGGTTGTGTGGTGTCGTGGTCACTGTTCTGAAGACTGGGTAGTTTGCTGCAAACAATGGTTCGTTTGAGGTTGCGCGGTTGTTTGAAGGCAAGTAGTGGGGGTGTGGGGATGACCTTGGCAAGATGTTCATCGTCATCAATGACGTGTTGAAGGCTGTGAAGAAGATGACGTAGTTTCTCCGCTCCGGGGAAGTACTGGACGACGAAGGGTATTCTGTCGGTTGTGTCCCATGTTTGTCTTCTGAGGAGGTCGGTGCGGTTTTTCGCTGTGGCGCGTTGGAACTGTCGATCGATGAGTCGAGTGCCATATCCCGTTCGTACGAGTGCATCTTTCAACGTCTGTAGATGTCTGTTATGCTCCTCCTCGTCTGAGCAGATCCTGTGTATACGGAGCGCTTGTCCATAGGGGATGTCTTCTTTAATGTGTTTAGGGTGGAAGCTGGAGAAGTGGAGCATCATGAGGTTATCCGTGGGTTTGCGGTAAAGCGAAGTGCTGAGGTGACCGTCCTTGATGGAGACGAGTGTGTCCAAGAATGCAACTGATTTTGGAGAGTAGTCCATGGTGAGTCTGATGGTTGGATGGAACTTATTAATGTCAACGTGTAGTCGTTTCAGTGATTCTTCGCCGTGGGTCCAAAGGAAAAAACTGTCATCGATGTATCTGGTGTATAACGTCGGTTGAAGGTCCTGTGCGGTGAGTAGGTCCTGTTCAAACTTGTGCATGAAGATGTTGGCGTATTGGGGTGCGAATTTGGTCCCCATGGCTGTTCCGTGCGTCTGGATGAAGAACTTGTTGTCGAAGGTGAAGACGTTGTGATCCAGAATGAAGCGGATGAGTTGCAGAATTGCGTCTGGAGATTGGCAGTTGTCGGTGTTGAGTACTGAGGCTGTTGCAGCAATGCCGTCGTCATGGGGGATGCTGGTGTAGAGTGCCGAGACGTCCATTGTGACGAGGAATGTTCCTGGTTCAACTGGTCCATGGGTGCTGAGTTTCTGTAGGAAGTCCGTCGTGTCGCGACAGAAGCTGGGCGTACCTTGTACGATGGGTTTCAAGATGCCCTCGATGTAGCCAGAGAGGTTCTCACACAAGGTCCCATTGCCTGAAACGATAGGGCGGCCTGGTGTGTTGGCCTTATGTATTTTTGGGAGGCAGTAGAGATCTCCAATGCGGGGAGTACGTGGGATGAGAGCACGTAGGGTGCTCTGAAGATCTGGATCCAAGGTCTTGATCAGTCTGTTAAGTTGGCGGATGTGTTCCTTGGTCGGATCTGCGGGTAACTGTCTGTAGTGTTCTTGGTTGTTCAGTTGGCAGTATACTTCTTTGCAGTAGTCCGTTCTGTTCAGTACGACAGTGGCCCCTCCTTTGTCTGCTGGTTTGATGACGATGCTGCAGTTGGTCTTGAGAGCGCGGATGGCATTGCGTTGTGCTTGGGTGACGTTCGGGGCTGTCTTGTGAATGCGACTGATGAATCTGGCATTGACGCGACTCCTGACGGCTTGAGCATACATGTCGAGTCTAAGGCAGCGGCCTTCCGGAGGGGTCCAATTCGACTCTTTCCTCTTCGGTTGCCGCACCGCAGATCTCTCGGTCTGCTGTTCCGGTTCATTGGTAGTCTGCTTGGGTTCGCTGTTGGCCTCTTGGGGTCTGTGGAAGAATTCCCGGAGCCTCATTCGTCTGATGAATTCCTCCGTGTCTGCCGCGAGACTGATGGGGTCCATTTTGGTGGTGGTGCAGAAATTGAGCCCTCTGCTGAGGACTTCGATTTTGTCTGGTTGAAGGGTGTAGTCTGACAAGTTGACAATAGATTTCCCTGTATTGTTTTCTACTGTGGCACCGGGGGTGGCTTGGTTGCTGCCGGTGGTGATGCCAAGTTTCTCAAGCTTTCTGTTCTTGGTATGCATATAGGTGGCATAGTATCGTTGTCTCATCTGTTTGGCGGTGTTCCGCAGCTGGTCTGCTGCGTCCTGAGCGCAAGTTGAGAATATGGCCTCTATCTTGGTTTCCAGGTTGCGTCGTCTGCTGTAGAGCTGGTGTACAAGGTGGTTGAGGAGTGTGAGAGAGGTGCGACGGCAGAGTCTCTCAGCGTAGTCTGTGTTGTAGGTCGACTTGAGTGGGTTTGTGATCTGTAGCCCTTTCGGGATCTTGTCTGCTTTCTTGCATCTTTGTAGAAACTTAATGTCAGTGTCTATATGCGCGATCTTCCTGGAGATCCTCTCCACTTTGAGCCGGCAGTTTGCGGTGTCGATGGTAGCCATGATGTGGAGATGCCGGCGTTGGACTGGGGTGAGCACAGTACGAAGTCTTACAACACCAGGTTAAAGTCCAACAGGTTTGTTTCGATGTCACTAGCTTTCAGAGCGCTGCTCCTTCCTCAGGTGAATGAAGAGGTATGTTCCAGAAACACATATATAGACAAATTCAAAGATGCCAAACAATGCTTGGAATACGAACATTAGCAGGTGATTAAATCTTTACAGATCCAGAGATGGGGTAACCCCAGGTTAAAGACGTGTGAATTACATCAAGCCAGGACAGTTGGTAGGATTTATTGCGCGTTTGAGATTTGTCCTACGACAAACGAACCATTGTTTGCAGCAAACTACCCAGTCTTCAGAACAGTGACCACGACACCACGGTCCAGATGGGATCTATCCCAGGTTACTGAGGGAAACGAGGGACGAAATAGCTGGGGCCTTAACAGATATCTTTGCAGCATCCTTGAGCACGGGTGAGGTCCCGGAGGACTGAAGAATTGCTAATGCTGTCCCTTTGTTTAAGAAGGGTAGCAGGGATAATCCAGGGAATTACAGACCTGTGAGCTTGACGTCAGTGGTAGGCAAACTGTTGGAGAAGATACTGAGGGATAGGATCTATTCACATTTGGAAGAAAATAGACTTATCAGTGATAGGCAGCATGGTTTTGTGCAGGGAAGGTCATGTCTTACAAACCTGAAGGAATTCTTTGAGGAAGTGACAAAGTTAATTGATGAGGGAAGGGCTGTAGATGTCATATACATGGACTTCAGTAAGGCATTTGATAAAGTTTCCCATGGCAGGTTGATGGAAAAAGTGAAGTCGTATGGGGTTCAGGGTGTACTAGTTAGATGGATAAAGAACTGGCTGGGCAACAGGAGACAGAGAGTAGTGGTGGAAGGGAGTGTCTCCAAATGGAGAAAGGTGACTAGTGGTGTTCCACAGGGATCCGTGCTCGGACCACTGTTGTTTGTGATATACATAAATGATCTGGACGAAGGTTTCGGTGGTCTGATTAGCAAGTTTGCAGATGATACTAAGATTGGTGGAGTTGCAGATAGCGAGGAGGACTGTCAGAGAATACAGCAAAATATAGATAGATTGGAGAGTTGGGCAGAGAAATGGCAGATGGAGTTCAATCCAGGCAAATGCGAGGTGATGCATTTTGGAAGATCTAATTCAAGAGCGGACTATACGGTCAATGGAAGAGTCCTGGGGAAAATTGATGCACAGAGAGATCTGGGAGTTCAGGTCCATTGTACCCTGAAGGTGGCAACGCAGGTCGATAGAGTGGTCAAGAAGGCATACAGCATGCTTGCCTTCATCGGACGGGGTATTGAGTACAAGAGTCAGCAGGTCATGTTACAGTTGTATAGGACTTTGATTAGGCCACATTTGGAATACTGCGGCAGTTCTGGTCGCCACATTACCAGAAAGATGTGGATGCTTTAGAGAGGGTGCAGAGGAGGTTCACCAGAATATTGGCTGGTATGGAGGGTGCTAGCTATGAAGAAAGGTTGAGTAGATTAGGATTGTTTTCGTTGGAAAGATGGAGGTTGAGGGGGGACCTGATTGAGGTCTAAAAAATTATGAGAGGTATGGACAGGGTGGATAGCAACAAGCTTTTTACAAGAATGGGGGTGTCGATTACAAGGGGTCACGATTTCAAGGTGAGAGGGGGAAAGTTTAAGGGAGATGTGTGTGGAAAGTTTTTTACGCAGAGGGTGGTGGGTGCCTGGAACGCTTTGCCAGCGGAGGTGGTAGAGGCGGGCACAATAGCATCATTCAAGATGCATCTAGACAGATATATGAACGGGCGGGGAACAGAGGGAAGTAGATCCTTGGAAAATAGAAGACAGGTTTAGATAAAGGATCTGGATCGGCGCAGGCTGGGAGGGCCGAAGGGCCTGTTCCTGTGCTGTAATTTTCTTTGTTCTTTGTTCTCGAAGCTTCTACTGTCTGTTTTATATTTCTTGATAGTTTTCTCCCACACTTCAATTTCCCCCTCTTTATTTTTATTTTGGTTATCCTTTGCTGGTTTCTGAAATGTTCTCAATCTTTTGGCCAACCATTCAACATCATAGCATTTGACTCACTTTCTTTCAATGCAATACCACCCGTAGCTTCTTTAGTTAGCCATGGATGGTACTTCCTTCTCATAGGGTCTTGTTTCTGAACAAATATATACATTTGTTGAGAGTTATGAAATATCTTCTTAAATGTTGGCCAGTGCTTCTCTACCACCTTGCCTTTTAACCTACTTTCCATTCTACTTTAGTGAACACTAAAGTTACGATAACTTAGCAAAGGCACACATAAAATAATTAAGATTAATGTAAGATTGTATCTCCAGTTCCAGCTTTTCAGGATGAAAGCTCCTAGAGGTTTTCACCAAGTCACGAATGAGGCTTTGGCTGCCAGCATACAACTTACCCAATTTTCATCCCGTTAAAATCAAAGCTCACCGTCCGCAACTCCATTGGTAGAAATCCTGCCTGTTTAGTCAGAATATTGTGTGTTCAAAGCCCAGTCTACAAACTTGAGCACGTTGCACTGGCTGAGGTGTCATCTTTCAGATCAGATATTAAATTGAGGCCCTATCTGTACTCTCAGGTGAACATAAAATCATGATATTATTTTGAAGAAGAGCATTGGCGTTCTCCTCAGTGTCCTGATCAGTATTTATCATTCAACCAACAAAAATAAAACAAATCATCCAGCCATTAGCACATTGCTACTGGTACAAATTGCCAGCCACATTTCTGACAGTTGAATCCCTACATTGCAGAAGGAGGCCATTTGGCCCATCGAGTCTGCACTGACCCTCTGAAAGAGCACCCTACCGAGGCCCACTGCCTCATCCACCCCGTAAGACATCGGGAGAACTGCACCTCATTGGCTTGTGAAAGGCGGTACATAAATGCAGATCTTTCCTTCTTTGCAGTGTTTTAGTTAGGAAGTGCAACATCCCCTTGATTGTTGAGGGATGCATTGGTTTGATGCATCGAGCACTGAGCCACCAAAGACTCTTGGCGACCCTTTCACCTTCATCCTCAACTATTCCACCAAGGCTGATGGAAGATGTGCGCTGCCTATTTTTCCAGCCTTCATGTAACACGTTCGATTTATTTTTCCCAGTCGTAAAAAGTCAAATTTGCCGAGTGCTGAGAATGAAGGTACGAGAGTGCCTGCTGCTTTCCAGTAAGTGGAGCATTAATCTTCATGTGAATGAAATCTCTTCAAATTGTGCTGTCAAAGCAGATATTGTATCTTCAGGGGAAATTAGTGCATTTTACAATTCTCAGTAACTTCTGTTGGAGCAAAAGGTTGAGAGAAGTAATAAATATTTCCAAACCAAGATGAAATGTAATCGGTTAAACCCTGTACATTATCAATGAACAATTTTGCGGAATATTGAACGAGGAACTCCTTATTGTTCCGCGAAATGCTGGAAAAATTCCAGTCACTAGAAATTTAACAGCTGCTTTGAAAATCAGTCAAGGTGTTTTTCACAGATTTATTAAAAAGAACACACAAATAAAATGAATATTTACTGGCACAGATACAGTCTTCACTGTATAGAAAATCCATGACTGTAACCAGGCAAGCTTGTACCCTTTTCCAGAACCAATCCGCACTCAACAGAATCGATTATTTTAAGAAGAGAATTT
This sequence comes from Scyliorhinus torazame, assembly GCF_047496885.1. Lineage (NCBI taxonomy): Eukaryota > Metazoa > Chordata > Chondrichthyes > Carcharhiniformes > Scyliorhinidae > Scyliorhinus > Scyliorhinus torazame. Next base: position 263,032,982 of record NC_092716.1, read on the forward strand.
TCAAGTGGCACGATAAGAACATGAGAACTAGGAGCAGGAGTCGGCCATCTGGCCCCTCGAGCCTGCTCCACCATTCAATGAGATCATGGCTGATCCTTTGTGGACTCAGCTCCACTTTCCCACCCAAATACCATAACCCTTTATTCCTTTTAGGAAATCCTTTTAGGATCTAGGAAAGGACTCTCTCCTATTGAATTAAGAATGGCAATAGGCCATTGGTCCCTCGAGCCTGCTCCCCATTCATTAAGATGGCAGCTGATTTGAACCCCAAATTCCACCGACCCCTGATAGACTTTGGCTCACCTGCTAGTCAAGGCGCCATTAGCCAGGTACTCAGCGGGGACCCCTTATTCGCCCAAGAGCTACCCGGTCACCATGGGGTGTTCCTCGAAGATGCCAGGGATCTCCGACTGCCCCAGGGGAAGCATGCACACACGAGCATGATCTTCAGGCGGTGGTCGCTCACAAGTTGGACGTTCAGGGAGTGGAACCCCTTCCTGTTGATGAGGGGCACTCCATGGCGCCCCGGTGTGCACAAGGCGACAGGCGTGCCACCTATTATCCCCAAGATCTGGGGCATCCCAGCGATGGCGGAGAATTCTGACGCCCGGGCACCTTGTTGGGCTTGGTTCAGGTCAAAGTGTATATAGTCAGCTGACTGGGCAAACATCATCGGTGACTTCACGGATGCCTTGTGGGCTGTTGGATGGGAAATACCACACAACCTGCTCGAGACCTGGAATGATCCTGAAGCATAAAGGTTGGATTGGATTTGTTTATTGTCACGTGTACCGAGGTACAGTGAAAAGTATTTTTCTGTGAGCAGCTCAACAGATCATTAAGTACATGAAAATAAAAGGGAATAAAAGAAAATACATAATAGGGCAACACAACATATACAATGTAACTACATAAGCACTGGCATCGGATGAAGCATACAGGGTGTAGTATTAATGAGGTCAGTCCATAAGAGGGTCGTTTAGGAGTCTGGTAACTGTGGGGAAGAAGCTGTTTTTGAGTCTGCTCGTGCGTGTTCTCAGACTTCTGTATCTCCTGCCCGATGGAAGAAGTTGGAAGAGTGAATAAGCCGGGTGGGAGGGGTCTTTGATTATGCTGCCCGCTTTCCCCAGGCAGCGGGAGGTGTGGATGGAGTCAATGGATGGGAGGCAGGTTCGTGTGATGGACTGGGCGGTGTTCACGACTCTCTGAAGTTTCTTGCGGTCCTGGGCCGAGCAGTTGCCATACCAGGCTGTGATGCAGCCCGATAGGATGCTTTCTATGGTGCATCTGTAAAAGTTGGTAAGGGTTAATGTGGGCATGCTGAATTTCCTTAGTTTCCTGAGGAAGTATAGGTGCTGTTGTGCTTTCTTGATGGTAGCGTCGACGTGGGTGGACCAGGACAGATTTTTGGAGATATGCCCCCCGAGGAATTTGAAACTGCTAACCATCTCCACCTCGGCCCGTTGATGCTGACAGGGGTGTGTACAGTACTTTGCTTCCTGAAGTCAATGACCAGCTCTTTAGTTTTGCTGGCATTGAGGGAGAGATTGTTGTCGCTACACCACTCCACTAGGTTCTCTATCTCCCTCCTGTATTCTGTCTCGTCGTTATTCGAGATCCGGCCCACTATGGTCGTATCGTCAGCAAACTTGTAGATGGAGTTGGAACCAAATTTTGCCACGCAGTCGTGTGTGTACAGGGAGTAGAGTAGGGGGCTAAGTACGCAGCCTTGCGGGGCGCCGGTGTTGAGGACTATTGTGGAGGAGGTGTTGTTGTTCATTCTTACTGATTGTGGTCTGTTGGTCAGAAAATCGAGGATCCAGTTGCAGAGTGAGGAGCCAAGTCCTAGGTTTTGGAGCTTTGATATGAGCTTGGCTGGGATGATGGTGTTGAAGGCGGAGCTGTAGTCAATAAATAGAGGTTCAGGGTTGCGGTAACCTTGACTGCCACCGGGAGCGGGTATCCTCCTCCACTTGGTGCCAAATCCGCAAGGACATGGCACAGGAGCCGCCAGCATCACAAGCTGTCCGTCATCTGTTTGAATGACCAGCAGACAGGAGAGAGGTGGTAACTTACCCTTGCAGCTCAGTGAAGGTCCTTGGACTTCTTCTGACTTTGGACGGTTGTCTCCCTCCATGCTGCCCGCACTGACAGCGCTGCCGCTGGCCCCCTCCCAGGCGGTATTGGTGGCCCTGTTGCTGGTCCTGCAGCCCCCTCATGGGAGCTGGATGATCCGGCTCACTTTGATGGCGTTGAGAAGCCTGGCCAGGTTAGCATTGCAAAAGCGAGGAGCGGGTCTGCGCGCTGCCATGCTTGGGAGTGGTGAGGGAGCGTTTAAAAGCAGCTCCCACTTGTTAGCAACACGCTGCTGAGATGCAAGTCTGGCGAATCAGGCGGTGAGACAGCCGGTAATGGTGGTAATCCCGTGGGGCTAATTTTTGGCATGAAGTGCCGTTGAATACCGGCCACGATCTCGCTTACACGGCTGTCGAGGAGCACCCCGCAAATCAGGCGTAGAATGATTCGGTTGAATCGCACCCTTCGTGTGTTTTTTCACTGTGAGGTTATCAGGTCAGATTCACAAGATATTCCTGTTATTTTGTTGTAATCATTTTAATTATTAAATAATTCAATTGTTGGAACTTAAATGAAACAGTTCTTTGGTTGAATGATTTCAATTTGAACAGACCGATAATTCAAGTGAATCAAGCTCAAGTTAATAAAGAAATCTCTTGCATTTTTATAGCGCCTTTAATGACATCTCAAAGCACGTTACAGCCATTGAAGAACTTTTGTAGGGTAGTCACTGTTGTAGTGTAGAAAAAGCAACAACTAATTTACACACCTCAAACTGTCTCAAACAGCAACGTGTCAGGACCAGAGAATCTGTTCGTTCAGTAAAGTTGGTTGAAGGATAGATGACAGCAACAATGATACAGTCTGAGGTAAGAGCGGATGTCCTCGCCTTTGCCTTGCTGATAGCCCAGAGACGAATATTGCCTCGTTGGAGGTCTCCCACTCTGCTTGGCTGGGTGACTTAATGCCATTTCTGCATTTGGAGAAGGTCAGGTTCACCATCAGGGGGTCGGTGGAGAGGTTCTATCAGTAGCACAGTGGTTATCACTGTTGCTTCTCAGCGCCAGGGTGCTGGGTTCGATTCCCGGCTTGGGTCACTGTCTGTGCGGAGTCTCCACATTCTCCCCGTGTCTGCGTGGGTTTCCTCCGGGTGCTCCGGTTTCCTCCCACAAGTCCCGAAAGACGTGCTGTTAGGTGAATTGGACATTTTGAATTCTCCCTCTGCGTACCCGAACAGGTGCCGGAATGTGGCGACTCGGGGCTTTTCACAATAACTTCATTGCAGTGTTAATGTCAGCCTACTTGTGACACTAATAAAGATTATTATCTGAAATGGAACCATTTATTTCCATTTTAACGAATTGGCCACGATTAGTTGTTAGGGGTTCTTTGAATTGAAGTTAATTAAGTATTGTATGTCATTCTCTCCCCTTTCTTTTGTTTTTATTTCTGCTGTTTTGCTTCTTTCTTTTTGTTGATTGTTGGTTTGCATGGACTATTATGAAAATCTTTTGATAAACATACTTTAAGAAACCATAAATTATATTTATATTTTTTATTTATCCATGGGATATGGGCATTGCTGGCTCGACCAGCATTTATTGGCAATTATCGCATCGTTAATATAATAAAATGTTTCTAGTGTTTCACATAAGTATTATAACATAAAATATGATTATCATAGATTATCATAGAATTTACAGTGCAGGTGGAGGCCATTCGGCCCATCGAGTCTGCACCGGATCTTGGAAAGAGCACCCTACCCAAGGTCAACACCTCCACCCTATCCCCATAACCCAGTGACCCCACCCAATACTAAGGGCAATTTTGGACACTAAGGGCAATTTATCATGGCCAGTCCACCTAACTTGCACATCTTTGGACTGTGGGAGGAAACCGGAGCACCCGGAGGAAACCCACGCAGACACGGGAGGATGTGCAGACTCCGCACAGACAGTGACCCAAGCCGGAATCAAACCTGGGACCCTGGAGCTGTGAAGCAATTGTGCTATCCACAATGCTACCGTGCTGCCCCTTTTATTTTTTTACACCCCCTCCCTCCACCCCAAGGATTGTCACGTGAGAGTACCTTTAAGAAATGGGTGTTTATCAAATAGCTCTAATGGGTGTACCTTTAAGACATGGGTGTTTATCAAAAAGCTGCAGTGATGTCAGAGTGTGGATGGAGCTGGGCTGTCTGCCTGTTTTCACTTTTGTTTTTGAGCTGGCAGCTACAATGTGTGTTTAGTTTCCTTTTCAGAGTTGGAGCTGCATCCAGCCAAACAAGGTGCAATTTTGCTCTCTCTCTGTATGAAAAAAATGTCTTCAGAGCACTTGTAATTTAAAAGTGATAATAATAATAATTGCTTATTGTCACAAGTAGGCTTCAATGAAGTTACTGTGAAAAGCCCCTTGGCGCCACATTCCGGCGCCTGTTCGGGGAGGTCGGTACGGAAATTGATTCCGCACTGCAGGCATTGTTCTGTATTACAAGCCAGCTGTTTAGCCCACGGTGCTAAACAAGCCCCTGACAACTGCTCTCAGTAGAGAATTTAAACCTGATGTCTTTGTTAAAGAGGGTATTTGTCTTATGGATGTTGCTTGGAAAGATTAAGGGTTACTTATAGAGTACTGTATTCTTTGGGGGAAGTATTTGAGTTGATAGTTGCTAAGATGTTTACTGTGCATTTATAAAATGTTAACGGGATTCATATAATAAACATTGTTTTGTTTTAAAAGTACTTTAAATCTCTTGTTGCGTCACACCTGTAGAGTGGGCCCTTGTGCTCCCCATAACCAAAATCTATTAAAGGTTGTGGGTCAGGTGAACTCCATGATACACGTTGGGGTTCTCTGTACCCTGGCCCGTAATAATACTACATGTGAGGATGAATATTATTTGTTTCTACGACTGTGTGCATGTGTGTAGTGATTTAGTTTAGCTCGGGAAAGGTTAACAGGACAACGTTTCTTGGAGAGCAGAGAGATAAAAGGGTAAAGATGCTAAATACAAGGATTTGCAATAAGAGACCATGGTGAAACAGATTCAGAAGTAAATATGTTAGCTTTAGAAATTTGCATTCGCAGATAGGTAGGGACTTGGCTTTTTAGTTGTTAAGTTTCAAAGTAGGGTAAGGAACTTCTTTCACAACTAACAAAGATTTCATAAATAAACAAGGTAAGGTTATACAAACATGCATGTGAACGTAGAGCATGAGCAGACCATTCACCCCCTGCTGCCTGCTCTGCCATTTAATACGTGGCATCTGTTTTAGCTCAGTTGGCCGGGCAGCTGGTTTGTGATGCAGAGCGAGGCCAGCAGCGTGAGTTCAATTCCCGTACCAGCTGAGGTTATTCATGGAGGCCCCACCTTCTCAACCTTGCTCCTCGTCTGAGGTGTGGTGACCCTCGGGTTAAATCACCACCAGTCAGCTCGCCCCCTCAAAGGGGAAAGCAGCCTGTGGACATCTGGGACTGTGGAGACTTAACTTTTCCATTTAATATGGTTGATCTGACAGTAAACTCAAATCTCCAGCTCGCCTCCTCAGAAAATCCAGCACCCCATTGCTGACCAAGAATCTATCCACCTCTGTCTTAAAAATATCCATAGATTCTCTCTTGCTGGAAGGAGAGTTCCAAAGACATAGATTTCGACTCATCGCTGTTTTAAATAAGTGACCTTTTATTACATTTTATTTGATGCAAAAGGTGGTCAAGAGCAGAGTTCAAAGTGGCGCTGAAGACAATGGAATCGATTCTGAAAGGGAAACGGATATTTAAGGAGAGGAGTTGAATATAATTTTTGACCGTGGAAAAGACATCTTGGGACCAGCATGGTTGCAAAATCTGAAGCATATCCTAGAATTTCAGAAAACAGTCTTATTTCTGAATTTTCTTGGCTTTCCACAACAGAGTGGAAGCGAGTGAGAAGTCAAGATGTATTCTTTTACTAGAGTGACAGCTGCTTTTGCCTTGGGTAATATTACTGAGTATTTTACAGTTATAAAACAAAGTGTTGCCTAGAAGGTGCTTACTTGTGTGTTCTGACATGGGTACAAGTTACTGTTTTTTGCTGGACCAGGCGAGAAAGGTAACATCCAGCTTGTTGGCTGCACCGCCATCTTTGTTCGTCATATTGTCCAGTACGTAGAAGAAACGAATCCTGCCGCACATCATCATGCTGGCAGGGCAGGGCCTGAAGGTGCTGGCAACGTCGGCTTTCCAGAGATCAGGGCACCGGTTTTTAAGGCCCCCCCCCCCCCCCACCTCCCGTCACTTGTACCCACGCTTGTTGCAGGCACAAAATACCAAGATCTTTTTTGGGGAGGGTCGTAGTTCAAACCGTTTTATCTTTGTTTCATTGATCATTTAAATTTTCTTTTCTTCTTGTTAATAAATATTTTGATTTTTAAAATCGCAGAACTGTTACTGGAATCCTGTGCCCTTGGGGCCAGTAAGTGTTTTAGCCGCGGTTCAGATCACAAGAGAAAGAGTTATGATCGGCAAGACAAGTTTCCCTCTGGAGTGTGGCTTGCTCAACAAATATCACCTGCTGTGGTCCTAACGACGCAAGGAGATATTAGGTGAGTGGACAAAAAGCTTGACCAAAGAGATAAGTTTTGACTTGTGCCTTAAAGGAGGAGAGTGAGTTGGCCAGGAGGAGACGAGTTCAATCATCCTGCTGCAATATCCTTTCTGTAATCTCCAATCTCGATTCTGAATTGACTGAGAAATGCTTCAAAAACAACTATAACACTAAACAGAAGAGCAGGAACCATGGGCTGTTGGTTGGGGTAAGGGGGTGCAGGGGGAGGGGGGGGTCAAACTTATGTACAAACAGTCACCAGAAGTGCAGTCAGATGGATGCAGTCAGCATCTATTGATTCAACCACATAACAGGGTCAATGCAGGCATGTTAGCCAAGGGCCCTGTTGTTCTAGCAATAAGACCGCATCTAACCCACATGGCATCAGCAGATCCAAACACTTTTCTTCATTATTATCATTCATCCAATTTCCATTCAATCAGGTGAATGTGTATTGGTATTTTATTACCTAAGGTAAGTGTCAGCTCCGTCTCTACGTCAATCCATTGCAAGTTCAAGCCTTATTTCAGGATTTGAGGTCAGAAAGTGAAGTTGACCCTCCAACACAGTCCTGCGAGAGTGCTGCACTGTTGCAGGCACTGCTTATTAGATGAGATGCTAAATTAATTCCCTGGCGGATGTCAAAGCTCCCAAGGCATTATTTCAAAGTGGGGCAACAGAGTTGTCCCCAGGTATCTGGCCAATATTTATACCTCGGCCAACATCACAAAAGACAGATTATCTGATCGTTATTACACTATTGTTTATGAGGGCTTGCTGTATTCAGAGTGGCTATTGTATTCCCTACACTTCAACAATGCTGCACTTCAAAGTACTTCATTGTCTCAAGTGTGGGCTGCGATTGTGAAATGTGATATGAATAGTTGCTTGGTGTTCTCGCGCCTGAATACTGTTGAAAAGAGAGACATGTCTTTGACTTGCAGTCATCAGGACAAATTAGCTGATTGGCTGGCAAGTGAACTCTGACTGGCTGAGGCATTTCGATAGAAAAAACAACAGGGAAGAATAGGTTCCGTTCGCTCCATGGGTCATAGAGTCATAGATGTTTACAGCAGGGAAACAGGCCCTTCGGCCCAACTTGTCCATGCCGCCCAGTTTCTATCACTAAGCTAGTCCCAATTGCCCTCATTTGGCCCATATCTTTCTATACCCAGCTTTCCCATATAACTGTCTAAATGCTTTTGAAAAGACAAAATAGTACCCTCCTCTACTACTGCGTCTGGCAGCTTGTTCCAGACACTCAACACCCTCTGTGTGAAACAATTGCCCCTCTGGACCCTTTTGTATCTCTCCCCTCTCACCTTTAACCTGTGCCCTCGAGATCTAGACTCCCCTATCTTTGGGGAAAGATGTTGACTATCTCCTTATCGATGCCCCTCATCATTTTATAGACCTCTATAAGATCACCTCTAAGTCTCCGACACTCCATGGAAAAAAAGTCCCAGCCTATCCAGCCTCTCCTTATAACTCAAACCATCAAGTGCCGGTGGCATCCTAGTAAATCTTTTCTGCGCTCTTTCGAGTTTAATCATGTCCTTTCCAGAACTGTACACAGGGTCAGGGGAGTTGTTGTTGAGCAGAAAGGATGAGGTGGGAGTTATTGATCTGGCAGGGGCACAGCGGAGTGGCTGAGCAGGATGGGAAGAGGTTTTGGATGGAGGGGGGGGAGATTTGGGGGAGGGGAGGTGTTGTTGAGGTGGAGCGTGGGGTATTGCGGGCAGGACAATGTTGGAAGGAGTGGTTTAAAACTGCTGGGTTTGCCCTGAAAAAGGAAAGACCTGCCTTTTTATATCTGTGGGTGCGGCAGGATTCAGGCCTCAGGGATCAGATAGTTAAGCCCCGCCTCCCAACAAAGAAAATAAACATTTAAAAGGAGCGTGACAGCTGTCAAAACTCAGTCGAAGCTCCACAGCGCCATCGCTGCCTCAGAACGTTCCCTCCCACAACCTCTTCCCTCATTCCCACTGGGGATTGCAACCCACATTTGGGAAACTCTGAAATCGAGAGTTCAGGTGATGGACCAAGCAGAATAAAGCTGAGAAACGGCACCAGTGGAGCACAAACACTGGCAGTGACTGGGAGGGCCAAAGGATGGGTTTCTGTGCAGTATATCGATATAAACCTCACAATCCTGCGAAACATGATAGATAGAGAGAATTGCAGAAAGAAAGATAGGTTTTTTGTTTAAATGAACACCAAAGGGAATCAAACAAGAACAAAGAACAAAGAAAAGTACAGCACAGGAACAGGCCCTTCGGCCCTCCAAGCCAGTGCTGATCATACTGCCCGACTAAACTACAATCTTCTACACTTCCTGGGTCCGTATCCCTCTATTCCCATCCTATTCATGTATTTGTCAAGATGCCCCTTAAATGTCACTATCGTCCCTGCTTCCACCACCTCCTCCGGTAGCGAGTTCCAGGCACCCACTACCCTCTGTGTAAAAAACTTGCCTCGTACATCTACTCTAAACTTTGCCCCTCTCACCTTAAACCTATGCGCCCTAGTAATTGACCCCTCTACCCTGGGGAAAAGCCTCTGACTATCCACTCTGTCTAAGCCCCTCATAATTTTGTATACCTCTATCAGGTCGCCCCTCAACCTCCGTCGTTCCAGTGAGAACAAACCGAGTTTATTCAACCGCTCCTCACAGCTAATGCCCTCCATACCAGGCAACATTCTGGTAAATCTCTTCTGCACCCTCTCTAAAGCCTCCACATCCTTCTGGTAGTGTGGCGACCAGAATTGAACACTATACTCCAAGTGTGGCCTAACTAAGGTTCTATACAGCTGCAACATGACTTGCCAATTCTTATACTCAATGCCCCGGCCAATGAAGGCAAGCGTGCCGTATGCCTTCTTGACTCAATTCTATGTGGCTCATTATCACTTTCCCGTGCGTGGATGCATGTCATAGTATGTCATAGCATGTCATATCATGTCATGTGCAAATTGGCTGCTGGAAGCCCCACATCACAGAAGTAACTACACTGTGAAGAAAGGCTGTAATATGCTTTGGGACACCCTGAGGTGGTGAAAGGCGCTATGCAAATTCTACTCACCTGCTGGATGGAAAATGGAGCGTATCCCCAATCAGATACACTGACCTTGGCCTATTCTCTACATTCCATGAAGCCTTTCTCAATTTGAATTTGGAAAGGTTTCCATATGTGAAAGATAGAAATATAGAAAATAGGAGCTGGAGGTGGCCATTCGGCCCCTCGAGCCTGCTCCACCATTCAATATGATCATGGCTGATCATCCAACTCAATCGCCTAATCCCGGCTTCCCCCAATAACCTTTGATCCCCTTCGCCCCTAGTGCTAGAGTAACTGTTTTTGGCCTTATCTACTTCCTGTGGTAACAAATTCCACAGGCCGACCACTCTCTGGGTGAAGACATTTCTCCTCATCTCTGTCCTAAATGGTCGACCCCGTATCCTCAGACTGTGACCCCTGGTTCTGGACACAACCCACCATCGGGAACATCCTTCCTGCATCTGCCCTGTCCAGTCCTGTTAGAGTTTATAGGTTTCTATGAGACCCCCTCATTCTTCTGAACTCCAGTGAATACAATCCGGTTCAATCTCTCCTCATATGGCAGTCCTGCCATCCCAGGAATCAGTCTGGTAAATCTTTGCTGCAGACCCTCTCAAGTAAGAACATCCTTCCTCAGATAAAGAAACCAAAACTGCCCACAATACTCCAGGTGCGGCCTCACCAAGGCCCTGTACAATTGCAGCAACACATCCCTGCTCCTGTACTCGAATCCTCTCACTAGTAGGGCCAACATACCATTTGCCTTCTTTATCACCTGCTGCACCTCATGCTTACCTTCAGTGACTGCTACGAGGACACCCAGGTTTCGTTACACATTCCCCGGGCGGGATTCTCCCAGCACCGCACCGGGCCGGGGCGCGGCCTGTGGGGGGGGGGGGGCTGGCCTCGCGCTCACCGGGCCTATTTTCTTACGCACCGGCCCCTGAACTCCCGCGCCATGTTGCGTCGGGGCCGGCACGTTGAGGGAGGCCACTGCACATGCGCGGGTTGGCGCGGCGCACAGTTCGCGCCGGGATGGGAGGCTGGAGTGGGTGAACCACGCCAGCGCTGTGCTGGCCCACTGTAGGGGCCAGAATCGGTACTCCCAGCAGCCATTTCACACCGTCGTGAAACGCAACTGCGTATCCGATGGCGCGGACACTCTGCCGCCGAATGGGAGAATCTCGCCCCCCTTTCCTAATTTATGGCCATTCAGATAATAGTCTGCCTTCGTGTTTATGCTACCAAAGTGGATAACCTCGCATTTATCCACATTATACTGCATCTGCCATGCATTTTCCAGTCACTTGTCCAAATCACAATGACGGATCTCTGCATCCTCCTCACATCTCACCCTCCCACCCAGCTTTGTAACATCTGCAAATTTGGAGATATGACATTTTGTTCCCTTATCTAAATCATTAATATATATGGTGAATAGCTGGGGTTCCAGCACCGTTCCTTGCGGTACCCCACTAATCACTGCCTGCCAATTTGATAAGGACCCATTAAGTCCTACTCTTTGTTTCCTGTCTGCCAACCAGATTTCTATCCATCTCCATACACTATCCCAAATCCCATGCGTTTTAATTTTACACGCTAATCTCTTATGCGGGACTTTGTCAAAAGCCTTCTGACAGTCCAAATAAACCACATCCACTGGCTCCCCCTTGTCAACTCTGCTAGTTACATCCACGAAGAATTCCAGTAGATTTGTCAAGCATGACTTCCCCTTCAGAAATCCATGCTGACTCTGTCCGATCCTGCCACTGTTTTCAAAGTGCTCTGCGACAAAATCTTTGATAATGGATTCTTGAATGTAACTGATATGAAAGCAACTGCTACCAGGGATAGCATGAAGCTGTAATTCAATCGCAAAGAATAGCTTGAGTGATGTATAGAGCCATCAGGCCCCTCAAACTGAAATACAGCTTTATATCGCTCACAGGTATTTGCTGTTTGATGTAAAACAATACCCTTCAGCAGATGCACACCTGTGACCTGGACAAAATTGAATGGCAACAGACTCATGGAACTGGCAGCATGTCAAGGAATTCTCTGTAGAATTTGAGGTTTGGTCATTTGAAATGAGTCAGCGATAATATTCAATAACAAAAGAACAAATTACCTGGAGCAGTCGGAGAGCAGCTAAAATCAAATAAAAGGTTGTTTTTTTCACTGGCAGTGTCACGAAGATGAGTGATGTGTGAGAAGGACAACCTCTGTGATATCTGACCTGAAGGACAATTGTGTGACTGATACACAATCACCCAGGCTACATTCATTAAACAAGCGCCAGGCTAGTGCCTCTGCGCTGCCATGCGTGGTTTTCAATCTCACCACGCCTCACATTCCACTCAGCACAATACATCTATGGAAAACACAGCCCCTCTGGTGGCTGATTATTTATATTATGGGAACACACACAGAGGTAATGTTTTGTTGTTTGACTCACGCCAATAAAACGTGAAAAGTAAGGTTGGGAAATGAACAGTGAAGCAATTCTAAATGCGGCTCTGCACCAAGGTGTAGTTTTACCATAACCAGTGCAAAGACCAGGCAGTATCTCCCAGAGCTAGACTCAAATCTCTTGCTAAAGACCAATTAAATGCACACAAGCAGTTATGGCACAGAAAGACACCATTGGGGGCGCATCGTGTCTATGTCACTAAAAAAAAAAATCGCTTATCAAACCTAGGCTTTGATTCTCCGTTCCTTCGTGCCAGTGGGATTATCCGTCCTCGCTAGCAGTGGCAGTGAGGTGGACTCGCAGCGGAGAATCCCGCCCCAAAGCCACTTTCCAGCTCTTGGTCCACAGTCCTTGATGTTATGGAATTTCGAATGCATATTCAAGCATAATTTCCACCTTTAGCACATGTCCAAGGGCCCACCCCCTTTTGGTCAAACGTTTTCTCCTCTCTGACCCTGCTACCAGGTTAAATCTTATACCCTTGGTTTAATTTCTCTGCCAAGGGAAATAGTTACTTCGTATCCACTCTATTAGGCTTCTTGCAATTTTATTCACCTCAGTTAAATCTCCCAAACAAATCAACTCCAACCAATCCTATCTTTCCTCATTGCTAAAATTCTCCATTTCTGGAAACATGCTTGTAAATTTGCTATGTATCTTTGCTAATATGATCACATCGGTTATATTTTAAATAATGACTGATCTAAAATATATATATTATTCTTGAATCCATCAGGATGATAAAATGACCAATAGTCTTCTTGTTGAAAGATGAACTATTTAATGAGTAATAAAATAATAAACTGTGACTCCTTTTACTCAATACTAAACTAACAATAAAGAAATAAAATACAATGCAGATAACTATATAGCTATACACTATTATAACAAATTAGTTCTAATTTCTCTCACTCCAGCTATTCTATCTCCTGCTTGTTCACTGTTCTGAATCACATCATCATGTGGCTTAGGGGCAGCACGGTAGCATTGTGGATAGCACAATTTTTTCACAGCTCCAGGGTCCCAGGTTCGATTCCGGCTTGGGTCACTGTCTGTGCGGAGTCTGCACATCCTCCCCGTGTGTGCGTGGGTTTCCTCCGGGTGCTGCGGTTCCCTCCACCAGTCCAAAGATGTGCAGGTTAGGTGGATTGGCCGTGTTAAATTGCCCTTAGCGTCCAAAATTGCCCTTAGTGTTGGGTGGGGTTACTGGGTTATGGGGATAGGGTGGAGGTGTTGACCTTGAGTAGGGTGCTCTTTCCAAGAGCTGGTGCAGACTCGATGGGCCGAATGGCCTCCTTCTGCACTGTAAATTCTGAAAAAAAAAGGTGGGAATCCAGTCCTTATAGTATCTGACTGTGAGACATCTAGTGTTGAAATGACTGTACTACATTCACATACATTGATCATGTATATTGCTATCTGAATATCACTACAACATCCTTTCTGTAACATGGTGACCAGAACTGCACACTGTACCCTGGCTCACCAGTGTTTTCGGCGGTTATAACATAACTTTCATGCTCTTCTCAATGTCTCAGCCAAAAAAGAAAGTATCCCACACCTTCTAAACCAGTTGCCCTGTTATCTCCAGGAATCTGAGAACTTGCACTCCAAAATCCTCTGTTCCACCACATTTCGCAATATCCAGCCACTTCTGATTTATTGGTCATGGATTCCATTGCTTTGTTTGTCCTCCTCAGAAGTATTACCTCTCACTTTCAGATTAAAACCCATTTGCCACTTTCCTGCCACCTAGCCTTTGATACCTTCCTGCAGTCTGCAGCTTTCTGCCTCACTATCAGCTACTTGGCCAATATTTCTATCACCTACAAACCTTTAATCATTTAAATAGGAATCATGATTCCAAGATAATCATCAAATCATCGCTTCAGAGTGATCCTACAGTGGTATTCCACAGGGCCTCAGCTATACATAATATTCATTAATATCATCAATAACACAATAAACAGCCATGCAAGTAAGTTTGTTGATGAAGCAAAAGGTGCTGGTAGAGTAGGCCATGTAGCGGCACGGTAGCACAGTGGTTAGCACTGTTGTTTCACAGCTCCAGGGTCCCAGGTCCGATTCCCGGCTTGGGTCACTGTCTGTGCGGAGTCTGCACGTTCTCCCCGTGTCTGCGTGGGTTTCCTCCGGGTGCTCCGGTTTCCTTCCACAGTCCAAGGATTTGCAGGTTGGGTGGACTGGCCATGATAAATTGCCATTAGTATCCAAAAAGGTTAGGTGGGGTTACTGGGTTACGGGGATGGTGTGGGCTTGGGTAGGGTGCTCTTTCCAAGAGCTGGTGCAGACTCGATGGGCCGAATGGCCTCCTTCTGCACTGTAAATTCTATGATTCCATGAGCATAAAATTGCAAAGATGCATTGACAGATTGAGTGGGGAACAGAATCAGAGCAGACTGATTTCAATGTGGGCAAGTAGGAGGTCATCCATATTGGATTAAAAAGGATAGATTGAAACATTTATATAAATGGTGAAAAGCTAAGAACAATAGAGGTCCAAAATGATTTAAGCATCTGTGTACACACTAAGAATTATATCTTAATACTATACTAAGACAAAGTAACCAAGTACAAACAGCTAATGAGATACGTACTCCGCGGACCTTGCGAACCCTTCTCGATCCCCTCCAGACTCGGCCACACTACAGGCCTGCGCCGCGCGACGACCCGCTCACACCGGGGGCTCCCCATGCTATTTCTGTGGGCAAGGCCAGCACTCACGGCAGCGTTGCCCGGCCCGCTCCGCTATCTGCAGCGAATGCGGAAAGAAGGGGCACTTCGCGAAGGTCTGCCTGGCTGGGCCCAAAGGCCAGAAACAAAATTCTCATCGGGCCCAGAAATCGAACACCCGGGCCCACAGGCCCCGCAATGTGGCTGCGCGGCGGCCAGACACGCCTACTTCCGACGTGTCATCGGCCTTGTGCGAGTCATGGGGGCGGCCATCTTGGCAGCGGCCATCTTCAAAACCCAAAACGTGCGACTGACAGCGGCGGCCATTTTGTGAGTCCGATTCAACCGAGGACTCTGACTGCCCGCAACTAGGAGCGATCATGCTCGGTCAATCTGCCCGCAACTAGGAGCGATCACGCTCGGTCAATCTGCCCGCAACTAGGAGCGATCACGCTCGGTCAATCTGCCTGCAACAAGGAGCGATCACGCTCGGTCAATCTCGGCCGAAGCACCTGCGAAATGATGCAGGTTTAAATCAACGGCCGCAACACCCCTTGCCTTTTTGACCTGGCACCGCGTGGCACTGGGGGAGGAGACCCCCAGGTTACGGTGGTCCTGAACTTTTATGCCACGGGGTCATTCCAGGCGCCGAGTGGGGACCTGTCCGGCATCTCGCACGAATCGGTGCACCGGTGCATCCTGGCAGTGACAGACGCCTTACATGCCACTGCGGGCCGCTACATCCAGTCCCCTGTGCACCGGGCCAGCCAGGATGCCCGGGCAGCGGGCTTCGCTGTGGCGGCCGGGATGCCCATGGTCCAGTGGACGATCGATGGGATGCACGTCTGCGGATCACAGGGCCGTGTTCACGAATAGGAAGGGAACCTATTCGATGAACATGCAGATGGTCTGTGACCACCGCATGATGATCCTGCACGTCTGCGCCCGGTACCCGGGCAGTGTACATGACTCATTCATATTGGCACAATCTTTCATCCCCCCCCGCCCTGCCCCCCTCCCCCCGGCTGAGGGGCTGGTTGCTTGGCGACAGGGGTTACCCATTGTGGTTGTGGCTAATGACGCCTACATGGAGGCCACAGACTGATGTGGAGAACCGCTACAACGATGCCCATGCAGCGACCAGAGGTGTGCCAGAGAGGTGCTTTGGGCTGCCAAGGATGCACTTCAGGTGCCTGGATCGCTCTGGAGGGGCCCGCCAGTGCCCGTCAGATAGGGTCAGCCGCATCGTTGTGGTCTGCTGCCTCCTGCACAACATAGCCCAGCAGAGGGGCGATGTGCTGCAGGCAGAGGAGGGCGGAGTGGAGTGACGAATGTGATATAAAATAGTTACTTTAGAGATACTAGTTAATGTAATGTAGAAATAAGCCACTTTGATTCTGGCAGTTAGGGACAAAGGGGTTTGAGACCGCATGGAAAAAGCAGGAAGAGGTGTGTCTATGAGAGTGATGCTGCATTGATAGGGGCCAGAGAAAGGGATTGGAAGTGAGCCAATCAGAATAGATCGAACCGGTCAGGAGGGACATAGGCTGACCTATGTCCGTCGAGTATGTGAAACTTGATACCATTTGAATTGATTTGCAGAGATCCCTTTGTTTCTTTGTTCATTCGCTTTCTGGGATATAGGAAACTGGATGTCTCTTATATTTCTATGAAATGAATCAAGCTTGCAAGCTAAATAAATAAGTTCTTTTTACGTGCGAATCCATCTCAACTTTTATTGAGGCCAGACTGACAGAGAAAGAAATTTGGGGATCAACATTTGGTGCCGAAAACCGGGATTTCTCTGGGCGATCCTGATCCAACTGCGAAATCAGAATTAGACTGATTATGAACAGGAGGATGGGGAACAAAGGGCCCTCAATGTAGAACTGGAAAACGACCGCGCATTGATTGTTCCCCTCTTTTTATCGTCTGATTAGTCTGGTCACTCGCGGTTGGCACAGAAAAACCGCCTCGACGAAATCACAGGTCAGTCTGGGGATTAGCACTTTAATTGATGGGATTTCATATTGTTGTTTCGGCTTGGGTTAGGGTTTTGGGCTGATGGGACTTCATTAATGAAGGTTCAGTCTATTATAAGGGTTCAGAGGCTGATGTGACTTCATTGATGAAGGTTCAGTCTATTATAAGGGTTCAGAGGCTGATGTGACTTCATTGATGAAGGTTCAGTCTATTATAAGGGTTCAGAGGCTGATGTGACTTCATTGATGAAGGTTCAGTCTATTATAAGGGTTCAGAGGCTGATGTGACTTCATTGATGAAGGTTCAGTCTATTATATGGGTTCAGAGGCTGATGTGACTTTATTAATGAAGGTTCAGTCCAGTATAACTGTTTTTAAATCTGAAGATGGTTCAACTCTATGTGTGAGTGTTTTAAATATATAGTTGATTAAGCTAAAATTGTCTCCTTGGACTGTAAAGTTCCGAGGTCTAGTTGAGATTGTGAGGAATGCTGCATATTGGTTGAAGCAGAAGTCTCTCAAAGGGTTAACAGCAGCAGGCGGAGTTGAAAACAGACAGTGCTTCTCACTCAGGCTTTGAGATAACAGCAGCAGCCGTAGTGTAATCGGATACCTTTCCTTTGAGTCAGTGAACACCAGCAAAGTTACGTTTTGAATTAATTAAAGGAAACCAGTGGGTTTCTCCACCTCTTTGATAAAAGTTATTATTTTCGAAAGCAATTGATTGAAATTGCCAGAATCTTAAGTTTTACTTACTTGAAATAAGGTTTATCTCATTTTATCTGGAGATTAATAGAAACTTAAAGAAGATCATGGACACCATTTTAAAAAGTGTCAATCTAGAGATGATAGTTGATTTTGCTAATACTTATGTGTATGTAAAAGAAAAAAAACTTGTTAAAAGAAAAATTGTTAAGATAAAGAAATAATTAAGTTGTAAATGTTATACAAGTTTGTGTTAAGCAAATTGTAAATTTAGTTCTGAGTTGAGATCAGAGCTAAGCTTGCAAGTTGCAGTAATTCAATTTGAATTTTCAAACATTTTTAAGTTTTAAAAAAAAAGAGAGCAAATAGAGAAAAGAAGGACACAGATCTTGAATGCGTTGAATAGCACATTTCAAAGGCCCATAAATCTTTCTGTTATCTTAGACCTAAAACCTAGGAAGATTGACGAGCCAGAGGAATTTCTGGAGCGTTTTAATGAAATCTACCGGGGGCAGTCAGGCGATTTGCTGTATCAAAATGGTCAGAATTCCCCTCAATACTGTGCTATGTTAATGCATTGCCTACCACCTTCTGTGGTTACTGCTGTGAAATGTAATAACATGAATTGGACAGATAACGACCCTTCCCAGATGGCAAGGGCAGTCAGATTTTACTGGAAGGAGGGTGTAGGCCAAGAAGGAGGCTCAGTTACAAAGGTTAAGACTGAGTATGTAATGAAAAAGGATGATCTGCGACCCCAACAAGCGGCAGAAATGGTAGTTTACCAGCAGGAGCTCCAATATAGTGACTTTGGGTGGGTGGATCAGCGAAGAGGAGGATGAGACAACAGTGCTATATTTCTATCACCCCCCCAGTGGTGGACGTTAGACATTGAACAGTCACTGCATCACGTTACCCTGGCCTATGACAGAACTGGACGAAACAGGGAGTTGGAGGACAAATACCGGCCATTACTTGAGACCGAATGGCCAGTCAAGGTTACAGCCACAGTCACGGGAAAAGAAGGTACAGCCGATTTTGTTACAATATCACCACATTTATGGCCACAGTCAGCTTCGGTAAGCCCTCATATTACACGTCAGGTCCATGACCAGTACCATGCCAGGGATATGGGGCGAATGGTCAGCATCTTACCGCAGCTCGTCAGAATAGGTATGAGATATACCTTTTGAACAATCCACGTCTGACATTTAAATACTGTACCACTATCAATCCAGCCTGTTTTCTTAGTGGTCCCCCTGTCCATGAAGACGCACCTGGCCACGACGGTTTAGCCTTGATTCAGGAAACTACCACAATAAGGGGCGATTTGAGTGACATTTCGTCAGAACAACCTGACATGATTATGTGTGGTCAAATATCCCACCGGGGTTTAGTTAATGACCTACTGCAGGCCCTCCTTATGCCCGCGCAGATTTCCGTTATTAAATGCGCTGCCCACACGAATGGTACAACCCCAGTTGACGTTGGTAATGAACGAGCAGATCGTGCAGCGCGCACAGCCGCACAAATTCAGCAAGTGATGGTGCCTAAAATGTTAAGTCAGACTAAACGATCTACTATGAATATGTCTGCTTCTGACAAGCCAATGCCAACCATCCAAGACGTCATAAGGTTACAGGAGGACGCTCCTGAGAGTGATAAACAAATGTGGAAACGGTTAGGTTGTACATATGATTCTGTTTCCTCTTTATGGACCACGCCTGCACATCAGACTTGTATGTCTGATGTGCTGGCTTTATGGGTCATTGAATGTGTACACTTTGCAACTCATTGTGGGGCTCGAGGGACTAGTGATTTGTTGCTGGACACTTGGTGGCACCCTAAAATGCAGGGGTTGGCCCAAAGTATCAGTAATCGGTGTTTGATTTGTCAGCAATATAACACCGGAAAAGGTATCCCTTGTGGGAAGGGGCAAACCCCGTTGCCCAGTGGTCCCTTTGAGACGCTCCAAATGGATTACATTGAGTTGGAAAGGTGTCAATGTTACAAATATGTTTTGGTCATTGTGGATGTGTTCAGCAGATGGGTCGAGGCGTATCCGACTATCTATAGTAAAGCTGCTCCTGTGGTTAAAGTCTTGATGAGGGAAATCATTCCCCGGTACGGTATACCAGCTCAGTTAAGTTCTGATAATGGGCCTCATTTTATTGGACAAATTAACAAGGAGTTTTGCTCCCAGTTGGGCATACGCCAGCAGTTACACTGTGCTTACAGACCGCAGGCGGCCGGGTTGGTTGAGAGACACAATCAGACCCTCAAAACTAAATTGGCAAAATTAAGAGCAGACACGGGACTGACATGGCTTAAGTTGCTCCCCGTTGCCCTCTTCCAGCTGCGGGTTACACCTGCGGGACCAGCCCGGCTCTCTCCCGCCGAGATTCTTTATGGCAGGCCTCTTAGAACTCCCTGGAGCCTGCAGGTTCCCAGACGGGTTCAGTTTCATCAGATGACTGAAGAAATGACCACCTATGTTCTAGCCCTTACGCAAGTGCTCAAGGAACTCCATGGCCCAGTCCGCGCGGCTCACCAGCCATTGCCCCAGTACCTAGCTCACTTTCAGTCCAGCCCGGTAGTTATGTCATGGTCAAAAAATTGGACTAGGAAGGGGTCGGAGCCGCGATGGGACGGGCCCTTCCAAGTTCTCCTTACCACCCCCACAGCAGTTAAAGTGGAGGGGCGAAGTGCTTGGTTCCACCTACATCACTGTAAATTGAGTCCATCTCCACTACTGTAAAAGGTCGGATACTAACCTGCCTCCCTTCTCCAGTGCTATTTTACAGGTGTGGAGCATGATGGAGTGGCTACGCATCGTCTGTCTGATATTTGGCCTCACTTCGCTTGGCGTGTTATTGGCGATGGATATGGAAAAGGGGAATATTATGTATCTGTGTAGCCCCAACCAATCTACAAGGATACATCACCTATGCAAAGGTGATGTTCTTCGCTGCCCCCATATACGAGGACATGGTATCGACTCATGGAAGGTCATCAAAGTTAAGGAGAATGCAGGAGTCATGAAGCAGCTGCACCGGTCCCGGCGATGGGAAGGGAACATTATATGGACATTGCCTTGTTTTTGGAATACATGTAAATTTGATTTTGGATGTGTTAAGAGTGGTGCAAGAAAGGTAAAATCAGGCTGTCAGAAGAGTGTAGGAAGAGACCATGAGAAAGAGAAAGGGACTAGAGAGAGGACGGGGCGTATGAGAAGGGAAGTACAGCTAGAACGTAGGTTACCGGGAGATACACTTAAGTTAGTTAAAGGCCAAACTGAGGAAAACCCGGGTAGTAAACCTTGGGAGCCCTCGGGGCAATAACCAAGGAGTTGTCTCAGCTACGGTTGTTTGCAATGCAGAACCGGCATGCTCTTGACTATCTTCTGGCCCGTGAGGGTGGGGTATGCGCCATAGTACAGGGCAAGTGTATCATGGGTGTTCAGGACTTGACCGCTAACATTACTAAATTTATGGATCGCATACGGGATCACTTGGACGGGATGCAGGATCCTGACTCTTGGGGTAACTGGGGATTTGGAGGATGGAAGGACTGGTTGATAAATATGGCCATGTATCTAGTGGTAGCTATCGGCTGCATCTTTGTGGGCCTGGCCATCCTTAAATGTGTGATGGGTAGAATGCGGGGTGCACTAGATCAGATCACCGCCCCAATCACCGGAAAAAAAAATTTAACTGTTAAAATCCATGAGGGTGAGGCAGATGAAGGGGGGCTAAGACAGGAATTGGAAATGTAGCGACGGATCTTTTTAGATGAGGAACCGTAGCTATGGATTGGATAGTTCGGTTATCATGGAATGATAAAAGGAGGGAATGACGAATGTGATATAAAATAGTTACTTTAGAGATACTAGTTAATGTAATGTAGAAATAAGCCACTTTGATTCTGGCAGTTAGGGACAAAGGGGTTTGAGACCGCATGGAAAAAGCAGGAAGAGGTGTGTCTATGAGAGTGATGCTGCATTGATAGGGGCCAGAGAAAGGGATTGGAAGTGAGCCAATCAGAATAGATCGAACCGGTCAGGAGGGACATAGGCTGACCCATGTCCGTCGAGTATGTGAAACTTGATACCATTTGAATTGATTTGCAGAGATCCCTTTGTTTCTTTGTTCATTCGCTTTCTGGGATATAGGAAACTGGATGTCTCTTATATTTCTATGAAATGAATCAAGCTTGCAAGCTAAATAAATAACTTCTTTTTACGTGCGAATCCATCTCAACTTTTATTGAGGCCAGACTGACAGAGAAAGAAATTTGGGGATCAACAGGAGGAGCAGCAGGAAGAGGCGCAGACCTCCCCAGATGAGGAGGATGGGGGCAATGGTCAGGACAGACGGGCTGGACATGGACGGGAGGCTGCCCACCGTTACCGGCTGGGCCAGCGAGCTTGGGACAGGCTGATAGCCGCCCTGTTCACAGGTTAGGGGGGGCGTGGGAATCGCCGAGTATGGGCACAGACTGCTGCTATGGGTCTGGGTTTACAGAACCCCAAAGTGTTTCATGGAGTTCAACCGACCCACAACTTTTAATAGATTGTGGTGTGGGAGGCACACAGCGTACTCTCCAGGTGTGACACAGCAGAAATGGACAAGTGGTTTTTAAAACAAAACAATGTGTATTCTATGAACTCAAGTTAACCTTTTAAAAACAAACATTGAATATCTTAACACCCATTACTTCAAAGTTAACCCCAAAAGACTACAACACTAAATAATCCTTCAAACTGTTCCTTTAAACATCCAAAAGACTTCAAACCATCAAAAATAGGAGCACATTAGGTTACATTCAATATATTTATAGTCTTTGGATTGCAGAAATCCACAGACCAGCCCTGTGTTTCTTCCTGCAGCTCACAGCAAAACACACAGACACTCCCAGCTGCCTCCTCAAACTGAAACCAAAAGCAGAAGTGAGCTCAGCTCCCCCCACCCTCTGACATCACTTCAGTAATATGATCAGCTCCATTTCTTAAAGGTACATTGCATAAACATCCATTTCTTAAAGGTACTCTCACATGACACTGCACACTACAGCACCAGCCTACCACCCTCACCCCACCCACCCAACACCAATCACCCTCACCCCACCCACCCAACACCAATCACCCTCACCCCACCCACCCTACACCAACCACCCTCACCCCACCCGCATGCACACCACCCCTCCATTGCACATCCACCTGCGGCACAACTGGCCGGGCTCACACAGTCACCGGTGGAAGCGGGTCTATTGCAGGCCATGGAGGATGATGACAACTCGCCCTGCGATGAGCTCTGGGCTCTACATCGTTTGACAATGTCTGACCCATGGCCACAGTACAACCCTCCACCCAGACCATCCCTGCATGCGGCCATGACAGTGCAGCGCACGGTCTCGTTGTCTGCCCGGGGGGATGGCGAGGGTGACCCGGGGGGAAAGGGGGGGCACACTCACCTGAGGCCAACGTTCTATCACGCCTCACACACACACTGACGCTCACCTCACACCACACCCCCGCAAGTATCGGACAGAGCACAAAGGCAGCTTCTGTAGGTGTGAAAGTGATTTTAATAACAAACAGTTCATACACGTGCCCGAGCCCCAGAACTAATCTGTGCCCTGCACCTGTGCCAACTTACTCAGTGTCTAATTTTTTGGCCTTACGTGCCCTATGACTACGCCTAGGTGGTTCCCCAGACGGTGCAGCAGAACTGGAGGTGGACTCCTGTGATTCCTGCCCTGTGACTAGGGACCCCTTTGGCGGCCGTTTCCTGGGGCGGCCCGGCCTACATGGGCCAGGCTGCGGCTCGGGCGACTGGGATGGCGAGCTGCCAGCCTGTCCTGCCCATTGCCCACCAGAAGCACCTGGGACGGAAGGGGGGAGTCCGAGGTGTGGCGGTGTTCCGGGACCTCCCCTACAGGGGGACCCGGAAAGGGCCCCAGCACCTCCTCGTCCCTCAGGGTGCCCGATGGCCCCCGGACCTCTACATGGGTTGGGGATGCGAACGGACCGAGCACCCGACGCCCCCCCGACACCTGGCGCTGCCAGTCGTGGAGGCCCGCCCTGGTATCAACAAGGGTCTGCACGTTTGCAGCCATGGAGCTCAGGGAGTTGGCAATCCCTGACTGTGTCTGGGCGACGCCGGCCAGCACCTGCGCAATGGCGCCGATGCCGTCAGCGATGGCCTGCTGAGACTGGGCCATGGCCTGCTGAGACTGGGCCACGGCGTTGAGCGCCTCTGCGATCTGCTGCTGGCGCTGGCTCATGGCTTCCTGTGAGAGGGCAGCCATGTCCTGGGCCACGGACGCTGCCTGCACAGAACGATCCAGGCCTTGCAAACTGTGACCCATGTCTGACACCGTCGCACCCATTGCCTCCACCGCGGACGCCAGCCGTGCGGTGTCGGCCTGGGTGGCACGCATGACCGGCACCACTCCCAGCTCCTGCACGCGGATGGACTCCTCCACCTGCGACTGCAGCTGCCGCAAGCCGGCCGTCACCCCCTTCGATCGTCCCTTGGTCCGTGACTGCATCGGGTCTATGGGTGGGTGTGGTAACTCCAGGAACCCGGGACCCGTCTGGGCGGCAGATGGTTGCCTGCGGCGGGCTGCCCACCGACCGCCCGGCCCCTTGGCTGCTCCTACCTCCACCTGCTGTACCGGGACGGCTGTGTTGTGCGCACCAGAAAGTGTCCAAGATGCCTCATCACTAAAGTGCCCAACCGAGGTGAGTGTCTCTGCGGTGGAGGGGGTAGGAGATAACAGTGGTGTAGTGTCGTTCTCCTCATCAGACCCGAAGTCCGGGGTCGCCCGGAGTGGTGATTCCTGTCAATCCGTCCCGTGTGTGGGTGTCCTGGGCGTCAGTGTCCTGGGCGTCAGTGTCCTGGGCGTCGGTGTCCTGGGCGTCGGTGTCCTGGGCGTCGGTGTCCTGGGCATCGGTGTCCTGGGTATCGGTGTCCTGGGCGTCACTGTCCTGGGCGTCACTGTCCTGGGCGTCAGTGTCCTGGGCGTCAGTGTCCTGGGCGTCAGTGTCCTGGGCGTCAGTGTCCTGGGCGTCACTGTCCTGGGCGTCAGTGTCCTGGGCGTCAGTGTCCTGGGCGTCAGTGTCCTGGGCGTCAGTGTCCTGGGCGTCACTGTCCTGGGCTTCAGTGTCCTGGGCGTCACTGTCCTGGACGTCAGTGTCCAGGGTGTCAGTGTCCTGGGCATCAGTGTCCTGGGCGTCACTGTCCTGGGCGTCGGTGTCCTGGGCATCGGTGTCCTGGGCGTCACTATCCTGGACGTCAGTGTCCTGGGCGTCAGTGTCCCGGGCGTCAGTGTCCTGGGCGTCGGTGTCCTGGGCGTCGGTGTCCTGGGCGTCGGTGTCCTGGGCGTCGGTGTCCTGGGCGTCGGTGCCCTGGGCGTCGGTGTCCTGGGCGTCGGTGTCCTGGGCGTCAGTGTCCTGGGCATCGGTGTCCTGGGCGTCAGTGTCCTGGGCGTCGGTACCCTGGGCGTCAGTGTCCTGGGCGTCAGTGTCCTGGGCATCAGTGTCCTGGGCGTCAATGTCCTCAGCGTCAGTGTCCTGAGCGTCAGTGTCCTGAGCGTCAGTGTCCTGGGCGTCAGTGTCCTGGGCGTCAGTGTCCTGAGCTTCAGTGTCCTGGGCGTCAGTGTCCTGGGCGTCAGTGTCCTGGGCGTCAGTGTCCTGGGCGTCAGTGTCCTGGGCGTCAGTGTCCTGTGCGTCAGTGTCCTGGGCGTCCGTGTCCAGGGCGTCAATGTCCTCAGCGTCAGTGTCCTGAGCGTCAGTGTCCTGGGCGTCAGTGTCCTGGGCGTCAGTGTCCTGGGCATCAGTGTCCTGGGCATCAGTGTCCTGGGCGTCAATGTCCTCAGCGTCAGTGTCCTGAGCGTCAGTGTCCTGGGCGTCAGTGTCCTGGGCGTCAGTGTCCTGGGCGTCAATGTCCTGTGCGTCAGTGTCCTGAGCTTCAGTGTCCTGGGTGTCAGTGTCCTGGGCGTCAGTGTCCTGTGCGTCAGTGTCCTGTGTGTCAGTGTCCTGGGCGTCGGTGTCCTGGGCGTCAGTGTCCTGGGCGTCAGTGTCCTGGGCACCGGCGTCCTGGGCGTCAGTGTCCTGGGCGTCAGTGTCCTGTGTGTCAGTGTCCTGGGCGTCGGTGTCCTGGGCGTCAGTGTCCTGGGCGTCGGGGTCCTGTGCATCGGTGTCCTGAGCGTCAGTGTCCTGTGCGTCACTGTCCTGTGCGTCAGTGTCCTGTGTGTCAGTGTCCTGGGCGTCGGTGTCCTGGGCGTCAGTGTCCTGGGCGTCAGTGTCCTGGGCACCGGTGTCCTGGGCGTCAGTGTCCTGGGCGTCGGTACCCTGGCGTCAGTGTCCTGGGCGTCAGTGTCCTGGGCATCAGTGTCCTGGGCGTCAATGTCCTGAGCGTCAGTGTCCTGAGCGTCAGTGTCCTGATCGTCAGTGTCCGGGGCGTCGGTGTCCTGGGCTCAGTGTCCTGGGCTCAGTGACCTGGGCGTCAGTGTCCTGGGCGTGTCCTGGGCGTCAGTGTCCTGGGCGTCTGTGTCCTGGGCGTCAGTGTCCTGTGCGTCAGTGTCCTGTGCGCCGGTGTCCTGTGCGTCGGTGTCCTGGGCGTCAGTGTCCTGTGCGTCAGTGTCCTGTGCGTCAGTGTCCTGTGCGTCAGTGTCTTGAGCGTCAGTGTCCTGATCGTCAGTGTCCGGGGCGTCGGTGTCCTGGGCTCAGTGTCCTGGGCTCAGTGACCTGGGCGTAAGTGTCCTGGGCGCCAGTGTCCTGGGCGTCAGTGTCCTGGGCGTCAGTGTCCTGGGCGTCAGTGTCCTGGGCGTCAGTGTCCTGTGCGTCAGTGTCCTGGGCGTCAGTGTCCTGGGCGTCAGTGTCCTGGGCGTGGGTGCCCTGGGCATCAGTGTCCTGGGCGTGTCCTGGGCGTCAGTGTCCTGGGCGTCTGTGTCCTGGGCGTCAGTGTCCTGTGCGTCGGTGTCCTGGGCGTCAGTGTCCTGTGCGTCAGTGTCCTGGGCGTGTCCTGGGCGACAGTGTCCTGGGCGTCTGTGTCCTGTGCGCCGGTGTCCTGTGCGTCGGTGTCCTGGGCGTCAGTGTCCTGTGCGTCAGTGTCCTGTGCGCCAGTGTCCTGGGAGTCAATGTCCTGGGCGTCAGTGTCCTGGGCGTCAGTGTCCTGAGCGTCAATGTCCTGGGCGTCAGTGTCCTGGGCGTCAGTGTCCTGGGCGTCAGTGTCCTGGGCGTCAGTGTCCTGGGCGTCAGTGTCCTGGGCGTCAGTGTCCTGGGCGTCAGTGTCCTGTGCGTCAGTGTCCTCGGCGTCAGTGTCCTGGGCATCAGTGTCCTGGGCGTCAGTGTCCTGGGCGTCAGTGTCCTGGGCGTCAGTGTCCTGGGCGTCAGTGTCCTGGGCGTCTGTGTCCTGGGCGTCTGTGTCCTGGGCGTCAGTGTCCTGGGCGTCAGTATCCTGGGCGTCTGTGTCCTGGGCGTCTGTGTCCTGGGCGTCAGTGTCCTGAGCGTCAGTGTCCTGTGCGTCAGTGTCCTGGGCGTCAGTGTCCTGGGCGTCAGTGTCCTGGGCGTCGGTGTCCTGGGCGTCAGTGTCCTGGGCGTCAGTGTCCTGGGCGTCAGTGTGCTGTGCGTCAGTGTCCTGGGCGTCAGTGTCCTGTGCGCCAGTGTCCTGGGCGTCGGTGTCCTGGGAGTCGGTGTCTGGGAGTCGGTGTCCTGGGCTCAGTGACCTGTGCGTCAGTGTCCTGGGCGTCAGTGTCCTGGGCGTCAGTGTCCTGGGCGTCAGTGTCCTGGGCGTCAGTGTCCTGTGCGTCAGTGTCCTGGGCGTCAGTGTCCTGGGCGTCAGTGTCCTGGGCGTCAGTGTCCTGGGCGTGGGTGCCCTGGGCGTCAGTGTCCTGGGCGTCAGTGTCCTGGGCGTGGGTGCCCTGGGCGTCAGTGTCCTGGGCGTGTCCTGGGCGTCAGTGTCCTGGGCGTCTGTGTCCTGGGCGTCTGTGTCCTGGGCGTCACTGTCCTGGGCGTCTGTGTCCTGGGCGTTTGTGTCCTGGGCGTCTGTGTCCTGGGCGTCAGTGTCCTGAGCGTCAGTGTCCTGGGCGTCAGTGTCCTGTGCGTCAGTGTCCTGGGCGTCAGTGTCCTGGGCGTAAGTGTCCTGGGCTTCGGTGTCCTGGGCGTGTCCTGGGCGACAGTGTCCTGGGCGTCTGTGTCCTGTGCGCCGGTGTCCTGTGCGTCGGTGTCCTGGGCGTCAGTGTCCTGGGCGTCAGTGTCCTGTGCGTCAGTGTCCTGTGCGCCAGTGTCCTGGGAGTCAATGTCCTGGGCGTCAGTGTCCTGGGCGTCAGTGTCCTGAGCGTCAATGTCCTGGGCGTCAGTGTCCTGGGCGTCAGTGTCCTGGGCGTCAGTGTCCTGGGCGTCAGTGTCCTGGGCGTCAGTGTCCTGGGCGTCAGTGTCCTGGGCGTCAGTGTCCTGTGCGTCAGTGTCCTCGGCGTCAGTGTCCTGGGCATCAGTGTCCTGGGCGTCAGTGTCCTGGGCGTCAGTGTCCTGGGCGTCAGTGTCCTGGGCGTCAGTGTCCTGGGCGTCAGTGTCCTGGGCGTCTGTGTCCTGGGCGTCTGTGTCCTGGGCGTCAGTGTCCTGGGCGTCAGTATCCTGGGCGTCTGTGTCCTGGGCGTCTGTGTCCTGGGCGTCTGTGTCCTGGGCGTCAGTGTCCTGAGCGTCAGTGTCCTGTGCGTCAGTGTCCTGGGCGTCAGTGTCCTGGGCGTCAGTGTCCTGGGCGTCGGTGTCCTGGGCGTCAGTGTCCTGGGCGTCAGTGTGCTGTGCGTCAGTGTCCTGGGCGTCAGTGTCCTGTGCGCCAGTGTCCTGGGCGTCGGTGTCCTGGGAGTCGGTGTCTGGGAGTCGGTGTCCTGGGCTCAGTGACCTGTGCGTCAGTGTCCTGGGCGTCAGTGTCCTGGGCGTCAGTGTCCTGGGCGTCAGTGTCCTGGGCGTCAGTGTCCTGGGCGTCAGTGTCCTGGGCGTCAGTGTCCTGTGCGTCAGTGTCCTGGGCGTCAGTGTCCTGGGCGTCAGTGTCCTGGGCGTCAGTGTCCTGGGCGTGGGTGCCCTGGGCGTCAGTGTCCTGGGCGTCAGTGTCCTGGGCGTGGGTGCCCTGGGCGTCAGTGTCCTGGGCGTGTCCTGGGCGTCAGTGTCCTGGGCGTCTGTGTCCTGGGCGTCTGTGTCCTGGGCGTCACTGTCCTGGGCGTCTGTGTCCTGGGCGTCTGTGTCCTGGGCGTCTGTGTCCTGGGCGTCAGTGTCCTGAGCGTCAGTGTCCTGGGCGTCAGTGTCCTGTGCGTCAGTGTCCTGGGCGTCAGTGTCCTGGGCGTAAGTGTCCTGGGCTTCGGTGTCCTGGGCGTCAGTGTCCTGGGCGTCAGTGTCCTGGGCGTCAGTGTCCTGGGCGTCAGTGTCCTGGGCGTCGGTGTCCTGGGCGCCGGTGTCCTGGGCGTCGGTGTCCTGGGCGTCGGTGTCCTGGGCGTCAGTGTCCTGGACGTCAGTGTCCTGGGCAGCGGTGTCCTGGGCGTCGGTGTCCTGGGCGTCAGTGTCCTGGGCGTCGGTGTCCTGGGCGCCGGTGTCCTGGGCGTCGGTGTCCTGGGCGTCGGTGTCCTGGGCGTCAGTGTCCTGGGCGTCAGTGTCCTGGGCGTCAGTGTCCTGGGCGTCAGTGTCCTGTGCGTCAGTGTCCTGGGCGTCAGTGTCCTGGGCGTCAGTGTCCTGGGCGTGGGTCCCCTGGGCATCAGTGTCCTGGGCGTGTCCTGGGCGTCAGTGTCCTGGGCGTCTGTGTCCTGGGCGTCAGTGTCCTGTGCGTCGGTGTCCTGGGCGTCAGTGTCCTGTGCGTCAATGTCCTGGGCGTGTCCTGGGCGACAGTGTCCTGGGCGTCTGTGTCCTGTGCGCCGGTGTCCTGTGCGTCGGTCTCCTGGGCGTCAGTGTCCTGTGCGTCAGTGTCCTGTGCGCCAGTGTCCTGGGAGTCAATGTCCTGGGCGTCAGTGTCCTGGGCGTCAGTGTCCTGAGCGTCAATGTCCTGGGCGTCAGTGTCCTGGGCGTCAATGTCCTGAGCGTCAGTGTCCTGGGCGTCAGTGTCCTGGGCGTCAGTGTCCTGGGCGTCAGTGTCCTGGGCGTCAGTGTCCTGGGCGTCAGTGTCCTGGGCGTCAGTGTCCTGTGCGTCAGTGTCCTCGGCGTCAGTGTCCTGGGCGTCAGTGTCCTGGGCGTCAGTGTCCTGGGCGTGGGTGCCCTGGGCGTCAGTGTCCTGGGCGTCTGTGTCCTGGGCGTCTGTGTCCTGGGCGTCTGTGTCCTGGGCGTCAGTGCCCTGGGCGTCAGTGTCCTGGGCGTCAGTGTCCTGGGCGTCTGTGTCCTGGGCGTCTGTGTCCTGGGCGTCTGTGTCCTGGGCGTCAGTGTCCTGGGCGTCTGTGTCCTGGGCGTCTGTGTCCTGGGCGTCTGTGTCCTGGGCGTCAGTGTCCTGAGCGTCAGTGTCCTGGGCGTCAGTGTCCTGGGCGTCAGTGTCCTGTGCGTCAGTGTCCTGAGCGTCAGTGTCCTGGGCGTCAGTGTCCTGTGCGTCAGTGTCCTGAGCGTCAGTGTCCTGGGCGTAAGTGTCCTGGGCGTCGCTGTCCTGGGCGTCAGTGTCCTGAGCGTCAGTGTCCTGGGCGTAAGTGTCCTGGGCGTCGGTGTCCTGGGCGTCAGTGTCCTGTGCGTCAGTGTCCTGGGCGTCAGTGTCCTGTGTGTCAGTGTCCTGTGCGTCAGTGTCCTGGGCGTCAGTGTCCTGGGCGTCGGTGTCCTGGGCGCCGGTGTCCTGGGCGTCAGTGTCCTGGGCGTCAGTGTCCTGGGCGTCAGTGTCCTGAGCGTCAGTGTCCTGGGCGTCAGTGTCCTGGGCGTCAGTGTCCTGGGCGTCAGTGTCCTGGGCGTCGGTGTCCTGGGCGCCGGTGTCCTGGGCGCCGGTGTCCTGGGCGTCAGTGTCCTGGGCGTCAGTGTCCTGGGCGTCAGTGTCCTGGGCGTCAGTGTCCTGAGCGTCGGTGTCCTGGGCGCCGGTGTCCTGGGCGTCAGTGTCCTGGGCGTCAGTGTCCTGGGCGTCAGTGTCCTGGGCACCGGTGTCCTGGGCGTCAGTGTCCTGGGCGTCGGTGTCCTGGGCGTCGGTACCCTGGCGTCAGTGTCCTGGGCGTCAGTGTCCTGGGCGTCAGTGTCCTGGGCACCGGTGTCCTGGGCGTCAGTGTCCTGGGCGTCGGTACCCTGGCGTCAGTGTCCTGGGCGTCAGTGTCCTGGGCGTCAGTGTCCTGGGCGTCGGTGTCCTGGGCGCCGGTGTCCTGGGCGTCAGTGTCCTGGGCGTCAGTGTCCTGGGCGTCAGTGTCCTGTGCGTCGGTGTCCTGGGCGTCAGTGTCCTGGGCGTCAGTGTCCTGGGCGTCAGTGTCCTGTGCGTCGGTGTCCGGGGCGTCAGTGTCCTGGGCGTCAGTGTCCTGGGCGTCAGTGTCCTGGGCACCGGTGTCCTGGGCGTCAGTGTCCTGGGCGTCGGTACCCTGGCGTCAGTGTCCTGGGCGTCAGTGTCCTGGGCATCAGTGTCCTGGGCGTCAATGTCCTGTGCGTCAGTGTCCTGGGCGTCAGTGTCCTGATCGTCAGTGACCGGGGCGTCGGTGTCCTGGGCTCAGTGTCCTGGGCTCAGTGACCTGGGCGTAAGTGTCCTGGGCGTCAGTGTCCTGGGCGTCAGTGTCCTCGGCGTCAGTGTCCTGGGCGTCAGTGTCCTGATCGTCAGTGTCCGGCGCGTCAGTGTCCTGTGCGTCAGTGTCCTGGGCGTCAGTGTCCTGTGCGTCAGTGTCCTGGGTGTGGGTGCCCTGGGCGTCAGTGTCCTGGGCGTGTCCTGGGCGTCAGTGTCCTGGGCGTCTGTGTCGTGGGCGTCAGTGTCCTGTGCGTCAGTGTCCTGTGCGCCGGTGTCCTGTGCGTCAGTGTCCTGAGCGTCAGTGTCCGGGGCGTCGGTGTCCTGGGCGTCGGTGTCCTGGGCGTCAGTGTCATGTGCGTCAGTGTCCTGTGCGTCAGTGTCCTGAGCGTCAGTGTCCGGGGCGTCGGTGTCCTGGGCTCAGTGTCCTGGGCTCAGTGACCTGGGCGTAAGTGTCCTGGGCGTCAGTGTCCTGGGCGTCAGTGTCCTGGGCGTCAGTGTCCTGTGCGTCAGTGTCCTGGGCGTCAGTGTCCTGTGCGTCAGTGTCCTGGGCGTCAGTGTCCTGGGCGTCAGTGTCCTGGGCGTGGGTGCCCTGGGCGTCAGTTTCCTGGGCGTGTCCTGGGCGTCAGTGTCCTGGGCGTCTGTGTCCTGGGAGTCAGTGTCCTGTGCGTCGGTGTCCTGGGCGTCAGTGTCCTGTGCGTCAGTGTCCTGGGCGTGTCCTGGGCGACAGTGTCCTGGGCGTCTGTGTCCTGTGCGCCGGTGTCCTGGGCGTCAGTGTCCTGGGCGTCAATGTCCTGAGCGTCAGTGTCCTGTGCGTCGGTGTCCTGGGCGTCAGTGTCCTGTGCGTCAGTGTCCTGTGCGTCAGTGTCCTGTGCGCCAGTGTCCTGAGCGTCAATGTCCTGGGCGTCAGTGTCCTGGGCGTCAATGTCCTGAGCGTCAATGTCCTGGGCGACAGTGTCCTGGGCGTCAGTGTCCTGGGCGTCAGTGTCCTGGGCGTCAGTGTCCTGGGCGTCAATGTCCTGGGCGTCGGTGTCCTGGGCGTCGGTGTCCTGGGAGTCGGTGTCCTGGGCTCAGTGACCTGTGCGTCAGTGTCCTGGGCGTCAGTGTCCTGGGCGTCAGTGTCCTGGGCGTCAGTGTCCTGGGCGTGGGTGCCCTGGGCGTCAGTGTCCTGGGCGTGTCCTGGGCGTCAGTGTCCTGGGCGTCTGTGTCCTGAGCGTCAGTGTCCTGGGCGTCAGTGTCCTGTGTGCCGGTGTCCTGTGCGTCGGTGTCCTGGGCGTCAGTGTCCTGGGCGTCGATGACCTGGGCGTCAGTGTCCTGAGCGTCAGTGTCCTGGGCGTCAGTGTCCTGGGCGTCAGTGTCCTGGGCGTCAGTGTCCTGGGCGTCAGTGTCCTGGGCGTTAGTGTCCTGGGCGTCAATGTCCTGGGCGTCTGTGTCCTGGGCGTCAGTGTCCTGGGCGTCGGTGTCCTGGGAGTCGGTGTCCTGTGCGTCGGTGTCCTGGGAGTCGGTGTCCTGGGAGTCGGTGTCCTGGGAGTCGGTGTCCTGGGCGTCAGTGTCCTGGGCGTCGGTGTCCTGGGCGTCGGTGTCCTGGGAGTCGGTGTCCTGGGAGTCGGTGTCCTGGGAGTCGGTGTCCTGGGCTCAGTGACCTGTGCGTCAGTGTCCTGGGCGTCAGTGTCCTGGGCGTCAGTGTCCTGGGCGTCAGTGTCCAGGGTGTCAGTGTCCTGGGCGTCAGTGTCCTGGGCGTCAGTGTCCTGGGCGTGGGTGCCCTGGGCGTCAGTGTCCTGGGCGTGTCCTGGGCGTCAGTGTCCTGGGCGTCAGTGTCCTGAGCGTCAGTGTCCTGGGCGTCAGTGTCCTGTGCGTCAGTGTCCTGTGTGCCGGTGTCCTGTGCGTCGGTGTCCTGGGCGTCAGTGTCCTGGGCGTCGATGACCTGGGTGTCAGTGTCCTGAGCGTCAGTGTCCTGAGCGTCAGTGTCCTGGACGTCAGTGTCCTGGACGTCAGTGTCCTGGGTGTCAGTGTCCTGTGCGTCAGTGTCCTGGGCGTCAGTGTCCTGGGCGTCAGTGTCCTGGGCGTCAGTGTCCAGGGCGCCAGTGTCCTGTGCGTCTGTGTCCTGGGCGTCAGTGTCCTGAGCGTCAGTGTCCTGAGCGTCAGTGTCCTGGGCGTCAGTGTCCTGGGCGTCAGTGTCCTGGGCGTCAGTGTCCTGGGCGTCAGTGTCCTGTGCGTCAGTGTCCTGGGCGTCAGTGTCCTGGGCGTCAGTGTCCTGGGCGTCAGTGTCCAGGGCGCCAGTGTCCTGTGCGTCTGTGTCCTGGGCGTCAGTGTCCTGAGCGTCAGTGTCCTGAGCGTCAGTGTCCTGGGCGTCAGTGTCCTGAGCGTCAGTGTCCTGGGCGTCAGTGTCCAGGGCGCCAGTGTCCTGTGCGTCAGTGTCCTGGGCGTCAGTGTCCTGTGCGTCAGTGTCCTGGGCGTCAGTGTCCTGGGCGTCAGTGTCCTGGGCGTCAGTGTCCTGGGCGTCAGTGTCCTGTGCGTCAGTGTCCTGGGCGTCAGTGTCCTGGGCGTCAGTGTCCTGGGCGTGGGTGCCCTGGGCGTCAGTGTCCTGGGCGTGTCCTGGGCGTCAGTGTCCTGGGCGTCAGTGTCCTGGGCGTCAGTGTCCTGTGCGTCAGTGTCCTGTGCGCCGGTGTCCTGTGCGTCGGTGTCCTGGGCGTCAGTGTCCTGTGCGTCAGTGTCCTGTGCGTCAGTGTCCTGTGCGTCAGTGTCCTGAGCGTCAGTGTCCTGATCGTCAGTGTCCGGGGCGTCGGTGTCCTGGGCTCAGTGTCCTGGGCTCAGTGACCTGGGCGTAAGTGTCCTGGGCGTCAGTGTCCTGGGCGTCAGTGTCCTGGGCGTCAGTGTCCTGGGCGTCAGTGTCCTGGGCGTCAGTGTCCTTGGCGTCAGTGTCCTGGGCGTCAGTGTCCTGGGCGTGGGTGCCCTGGGCGTCAGTTTCCTGGGCGTGTCCTGGGCGTCAGTGTCCTGGGCGTCTGTGTCCTGGGCGTCAGTGTCCTGTGCGTCGGTGTCCTGTGCGTCAGTGTCCTGAGCGTCAGTGTCCTGGGCGTCAGTGTCCTGTGCGTCAGTGTCCTGAGCGTCAGTGTCCTGGGCGTAAGTGTCCTGGGCGTCGCTGTCCTGGGCGTCAGTGTCCTGAGCGTCAGTGTCCTGGGCGTAAGTGTCCTGGGCGTCGGTGTCCTGGGCGTCAGTGTCCTGTGCGTCAGTGTCCTGGGCGTCAGTGTCCTGTGTGTCAGTGTCCTGTGCGTCAGTGTCCTGGGCGTCAGTGTCCTGGGCGTCGGTGTCCTGGGCGCCGGTGTCCTGGGCGTCAGTGTCCTGGGCGTCAGTGTCCTGGGCGTCAGTGTCCTGAGCGTCAGTGTCCTGGGCGTCAGTGTCCTGGGCGTCAGTGTCCTGGGCGTCAGTGTCCTGGGCACCGGTGTCCTGGGCGTCAGTGTCCTGGGCGTCGGTGTCCTGGGCGTCGGTACCCTGGCGTCAGTGTCCTGGGCGTCAGTGTCCTGGGCGTCAGTGTCCTGGGCACCGGTGTCCTGGGCGTCAGTGTCCTGGGCGTCGGTACCCTGGCGTCAGTGTCCTGGGCGTCAGTGTCCTGAGCGTCAATGTCCTGGGCGTCAGTGTCCTGGGCGTCAGTGTCCTGGGCGTCAGTGTCCTGGGCGTCAGTGTCCTGTGCGTCAGTGTCCTGTGCGCCAGTGTCCTGGGAGTCAATGTCCTGGGCGTCAGTGTCCTGGGCGTCAGTGTCCTGAGCGTCAATGTCCTGGGCGTCAGTGTCCTGGGTGTCGGTGTCCTGGGAGTCGGTGTCCTGGGAGTCGGTGTCCTGGACTCAGTGACCTGTGCGTCAGTGTCCTGGGCGTCAGTGTCCTGGGCGTCAGTGTCCTGGGCGTCAGTGTCCTGGGCGTCAGTGTCCTGGGCGTCAGTGTCCTGGGCGTGTCCTGGGCGTCAGTGTCCTGGGCGTGTCCTGGGCGTCAGTGTCCTGGGCGTCTGTCCTGGGCGTCTGTGTCCTGGGCGTCAGTGTCCTGAGCGTCAGTGTCCTGGGCGTCAGTGTCCTGTGCGTCAGTGTCCTGTACGCCGGTGTCCTGTGCGTCGGTGTCCTGGGCGTCAGTGTCCTGGGCGTCGATGACCTGGGCGTCAGCGTCCTGAGCGTCAGTGTCCTGAGCGTCAGTGTCCTGGACGTCAGTGTCCTGGCTGTCAGTGTCCTGTGCGTCAGTGTCCTGGGCGTCAGTGTCCTGGGCGTCAGTGTCCTGGGCGTCAGTGTCCAGGGCGCCAGTGTCCTGTGCGTCTGTGTCCTGGGCGTCAGTGTCCTGAGCGTCAGTGTCCTGAGCGTCAGTGTCCTGGGCGTCCGTGTCCTGGGCGTCAGTGTCCTGGGTGTCAGTGTCCTGTGCGTCAGTGTCCTGGGCGTCAGTGTCCTGGGCGTCAGTGTCCTGGGCGTCAGTGTCCAGGGCGCCAGTGTCCTGTGCGTCTGTGTCTTGGGCGTCAGTGTCCTGAGCGTCAGTGTCCTGAGCGTCAGTGTCCTGGGCGTCAGTGTCCTGAGCGTCAGTGTCCTGGGCGTCAGTGTCCAGGGCGCCAGTGTCCTGTGCGTCTGTGTCCTGGGCGTCAGTGTCCGGAGCGTCAGTGTCCTGAGCGTCAGTGTCCTGTGCGTCGGTGTCCTGGGCGTCAGTGTCCTGAGCGTCAGTGTCCTGAGCGTCAGTGTCCTGGGCGTCAGTGTCCTGGGCGTCAGTGTCCTGGTCGTCAGTGTCCTGTGTGTCAGTGTCCTGAGCGGCAGTGTCCTGTGCGTCAGTGTCCTGGGCGTCAGTGTCCTGAGCGTCAGTGACCTGAGCGTCAGTGTACTGGGCGTCAGTGTCCTGTGCGCCAGTGTCCTGGGCGTCAATGTCCTCTGCGTCAGTGTCCTGGGCGTCAGTGTCCTGGGCGTCAGTGTCCTGAGCGTCAGTGTCCTGGGCATCAGTGTCCTGGGCGTCAGTGTCCTGGGCGTCAGTGTCCTGAGCGTCAGTGTCCTGGGCGTCAGTGTCCTGAGCGTCAGTGTCCTGGGCATCAGTGTCCTGGGCGCCAGTGTCCTGGGCGTCAATGTCCTCTGCGTCAGTGTCCTGGGCGTCAGTGTCCTGGGCGTCAGTGTCCTGGGCGTCAGTGTCCTGGGCGTCAGTGTCCTGGGCGTCAGTGTCCTGAGCGTCAGTGTCCTGAGCGTCAGTGTCCTGAGCGTCAGTGTCCTGGGCGTCAGTGTCCTGGGCGTCAGTGTCCTGAGCGTCAGTGTCCTGAGCGTCAGTGTCCTGGGCGTCAGTGTCCTGAGCGTCAGTGTCCTGGGCATCGGTGTCCTGGGCGTCGGTGTCCCGTGCGTCAGTGTCCTGTGCGTCAGTTTCCGGGCCTCAGTGTCCTGGGCCTTAGTGTCCAGGGCGTCAGTGTCCTGGGCGTCAGTGTCCTGGGCGTCAGTGTCCTGGGCGTCAGTGTCCTGGGCGTCAGTGTCCAGGGCGTCAGTGTCCTGGGCGTCAGTGTCCTGCGCGTCAGTGTCCTGGGCGTCAGTGTCCAGGGCGTCAGTGTCCTGATCGTCAGTGACCTGGGCGTCAGTGTCCTGGGCGTCAGTGTCCTGGGCGTGGGTACCCTGGGCGTCAGAGTCCTGGGCGTGTCCTGGGCGTCAGTGTCCTGGGCGTCAGTGTCCTGGGCGTGGGTGCCCTGGGCGTCAGTGTCCTGAGCGTCAGTGTCCTGGGCGTCAGTGTCCTGTGCGTCAGTGTCCTGTGCGTCAATGTCCTGGGCGTCAGTGTCCTGGGCGTCAGTGTCCTGTGCGTCAGTGTCCTGGGCGTCAGTGTCCTGGGCGTCAGTGTCCTGGGCGTCAGTGTCCTGGGCGTCAGTGTCCTGGGGGTCAGTGTCCTGGGCGTCAGTGTCCTGGACGTAAATGTCCTGGGCATCTGTGTCCTGGGCGTCAGTGTCCTGTGCGTCAGTGTCCTGGGCGTCAGTGTCCTGGACGTAAATGTCCTGGGCATCTGTGTCCTGGGCGTCAGTGTCCTGGGCGCCAGTGTCCTGGGCGCCACTGTCCTGGGCGTCAGTGTCCTGGGCGTCAGTGTCCTGGGCGTCGGTGTCCTGGGCGTCGGTGTCCTGTGCGTCAGTGTCCTGGGCGTCAGTGTCATGTGCATCAGTGTCCTGGGCGCCACTGTCCTGGGCGCCAGTGTCCTGGGCACCACTGTCCTGGGCGTCAGTGTCCTGGGCGTCGGTGTCCTGGGCGTCAGTGTCCTGTGCGTCAGTGTCCTGGGCGTCAATGTCCTGGGCGTCAGTGTCCTGGGCGTCAGTGTCCTGGGCGTCAGTGTCCTGTGCGTCAGTGTCCTGTGCGTCAGTGTCCTGGGCGTCAGTGTCCTGGGCGTCAGTGTCCTGTGCGTCAGTGTCCTGGGCGTCAGTGTCCTGTGCGTCAGTGTCCTGGGCGTCAGTGTCCTGGACGTAAATGTCCTGGGCATCTGTGTCCTGGGCGTCTGAGTCCTGGGCGTCTGTGTCCTGGGCGTCAGTGTCCTGGGGGTCAGTGTCCTGAGCGTCAGTGTCCTGGGCGCCAGTGTCCTGGGCGCCACTGTCCTGGGAGCCAGTGTCCTGGGCGTCAGTGTCCTGGGCGTCAGTGTCCTGGGTGTCAGTGTCCTGGGCGTCAGTGTCCTGGGCGTCAGTGTCCTGGGCGTCAGTGTCCTGAGCGTCAGTGTCCTGGGCGTATGTGTCCTGGGCGTCAGTGTCCTGGGCGTCAGTGTCCTGAGCGTCAGTGTCCTGGGCGTATGTGTCCTGGGCGTCAGTGTCCTGAGCGTCAGTGTCCTGGGTGTCAGTGTCCTGGGCGTCAGTGTCCTGGGCGTCAGTGTCCTTGGCATCAGTGTCCTGGGCGCCAGTGTCCTGGCGGGCAGCGAGCGTGACGTTAACGGGCAGCGAGCGTGATGTTAACGGGCAGCCAGCGTGACGTTAACGGGCAGCGAGTGTGACGTTAACGGGCAGCCAGTGTGACGTTAATGGGCAGCGAGCGTGACGTTAACGGGCAGCCAGTGTGATGTTAACGGGCAGCGAGCGTGACGTTAATGTGCAGCCACTGTGACATTAATGGGCAGCCAGCGTGACGTTAACGGGCAGCGAGCGTGACGTTAACGGGCAGCGATCGTGACGTTAATGTGCAGCCAGTGTGACGTTAATGGGCAGCCAGCGTGACGTTAACGGGCAGCGAGCGTGACGTTAACGGGCAGCGAGTGTGACGTTAACGGGCAGCCAGTGTGACGTTAACGGGCAGCGATCGTGACGTTAATGGGCAGCCAGTGTGACATTAACGGGCAGCGAGCGTGACGTTAACGGGCAACGAGCGTGTCGATAACAGGCAGCGAGCGTGACGATAACAGGCAGCGAGCGTGACGGTAACGGGCAGCGAGCGTGACATTAACGGGCAGCCAGCGTGACGTTAATGGGCAATGAGCGTGACGTTAACGGGTAGCGAGGGTGACATTAACGGGCAGCCAGCGTGACGGTAACGGGCAGCGAGCGTGACATTAACGGGCAGCCAGCGTGACGTTAACGGGCAACGAGCGTGACGTTAACGGGCAACGAGCGTGACGATAACACGCAGCGGGCGTGACAGTAACGGGCAGCGCGCGTGACATTAACGGGCAGCCAGCGTGACGTTAACGGGCAACGAGCGTGACGAATACAGTCAGCGAGCGTGATGATAACAGGCAGCGATCGTGACGGTAACGGGCAGCGAGCGTGACGTTAACGGGCAACGAGCGTGACGGTAACGGGCAGCGAGCGTGACATTAACGGGCAACGAGCGTGACGGTAACGGGCAGCCAGCGTGACGTTAACGGGCAGCGAGCGTGACATTAACGGGCAGCCAGCGTGACGTTAACGGGCAACGAGCGTGACGTTAACGGGCAACGAGCGTGACGACAACAGGCAGCGAGCGTGACGTTAACGGACAACCAGCGTGACGTTAACGGGCAGCGAGTGTGACATTAACGGGCAGCGAGCGTGACGATAACGGGGCAGCCAGTGTGACGTTAATGGGCAGCGAGCGTGACATTAACGGGCAGCGAGCGTGACGTTAACGGGCAGCGAGCGTGACTTTAACGGGCAGCCAGCGTGACATTAACGGGCAGCGAGCGTGACGTTAACGGACAGCGAGCGTGACGTTAACGGGCAGCGAGCGTGACGTTAACGGACAGCGAGCGTGACGTTAACGGACAGCGAGCGTGACGTTAACGGGCAGCGAGCGTGACGTTAACGGACAGCGAGCGTGACGTTAACGGACAACCAGCGTGACGTTAACGGACAGCGAGCGTGACGTTAACGGACAACCAGCGTGACGTTAACGGGCGGCGAGCGTGACGTTAACGGGCAGCGAGTGTGACATTAACGGGCAGCGAGTGTGACGTTAACGGGCAACGAGCGTGACGTTAACGGGCAACGAGCGTGACGACAACAGGCAGCGAGCGTGACGTTAACGGACAACCAGCGTGACGTTAACGGGCAGCGAGTGTGACATTAACGGGCAGCCAGCGTGACGATAATGGGCAGCGAGCGTGACATTAACGGGCAGCCAGCGTGACGAATACAGTCAGCGAGCGTGACGATGACAGGCAGCCAGTGTGACGTTAACGGACAACCAGCGTGACGTTAACGGGCAGCGAGGGTGACATTAACGGGCAGCCAGCTTGACGTTAACGGGCAGCCAGCATGACGTTAACCGGCAGCGAGCGTGACGTTAACGGGCAGCCAGCATGACGTTAACGGGCAGCGAGCGTGACATTAACGGGCAGCCAGCTTGACGTTAATGGGCAGCGAGCGTGACGTTAACGGACAACCAGCGTGACGTTAACCGGCAGCGAGCGTGACGTTAACGGGCAGCCAGCTTGACGTTAACGGGCAGCGAGCGTGACGTTAACGGGCAGCCAGCATGACGTTAACCGGCAGCGAGCGTGACGTTAACGGGCAGCGAGCGTGACGTTAACGGGCAGCGAGCGTGACATTAACGGGCAGCGAGTGTGACATTAACGGGCAGCCAGCTTGACGTTAACAGGCAGCCAGCGAGACGTTAACGGGCAGCGAGCGTGACGTTAACGGGCAGCGAGTGTGACGTTAACGGGCAGCCAGTGTGACTTTAACGGGCAGCGAGCGTGACGTTAACGGGCGGCCAGTGTGACTTTAACGGGCAGCGAGCGTGACGTTAAATGGCAGGGAGGGTAACGTTAACGGGCAGCGAGCGTGATGTTAACGGGCAGCGAGCGTGACGATAACGGGGCAGCCAGTGTGACGTTAACGGGCAGCGAGCGTGACATTAACGGGCAGCGAGCGTGACGTTAACGGGCAGCGAGCGTGACTTTAACGGGCAGCCAGCGTGACATTAACGGGCAGCGAGCGTGACGTTAACGGACAGCGAGCGTGACGTTAACGGGCAGCGAGCGTGACGTTAACGGACAGCGAGCGTGACGTTAACGGACAGCGAGCGTGACGTTAACGGGCAGCGAGCGTGACGTTAACGGACAGCGAGCGTGACGTTAACGGACAACCAGCGTGACGTTAACGGACAGCGAGCGTGACGTTAACGGACAACCAGCGTGACGTTAACGGGCGGCGAGCGTGACGTTAACGGGCAGCCAGCGTGACGTTAACGGACAGCGAGCGTGACGTTAACGGGCAGCCAGTGTGACGTTAACGGACAACCAGCGTGACGTTAACGGGCAGCGAGTGTGACATTAACGGGCAGCCAGTGTGACGTTAACGGACAACCAGCGTGACGTTAACGGGCAGCGAGTGTGACATTAACGGGCAGCCAGCTTGACGTTAACGGGCAGCCAGCATGACGTTAACCGGCAGCGAGCGTGACATTAACGGGCAGCGAGGGTGACATTAACGGGCAGCCAGCTTGACGTTAACGGGCAGCCAGCATGACGTTAACCGGCAGCGAGCGTGACATTAACGGGCAGCGAGGGTGACATTAACGGGCAGCCAGCTTGACGTTAATGGGCAGCGAGCGTGACGTTAACGGACAACCAGCGTGACGTTAACGGGCAGCGAGCGTGACGTTAACGGGCAGCCAGCATGACGTTAACCGGCAGCGAGCGTGACGTTAACGGGCAGCGAGCGTGACGTTAACGGGCAGCGAGCGTGACATTAACGGGCAGCGAGTGTGACATTAACGGGCAACCAGCTTGACGTTAACAGGCAGCCAGCGAGACGTTAACGGGCAGCGAGCGTGACGTTAACGGGCAGCGAGTGTGACGTTAACGGGCAGCCAGTGTGACTTTACCGGGCAGCGAGCGTGACGTTAACGGGCGGCCAGTGTGACTTTAACGGGCAGCGAGCGTGACGTTAAATGGCAGGGAGGGTAACGTTAACG
The DNA here is from genome assembly GCF_047496885.1 of Scyliorhinus torazame. Taxonomy (NCBI): domain Eukaryota; kingdom Metazoa; phylum Chordata; class Chondrichthyes; order Carcharhiniformes; family Scyliorhinidae; genus Scyliorhinus; species Scyliorhinus torazame. Next base: position 263,074,547 of record NC_092716.1, read on the forward strand.
GGCAGCGAGCGTGATGTTAACGGGCAGCGAGCGTGACGATAACGGGGCAGCCAGTGTGACGTTAACGGGCAGCGAGCGTGACATTAACGGGCAGCGAGCGTGACGTTAACGGGCAGCGAGCGTGACTTTAACGGGCAGCCAGCGTGACGTTAACGGGCAGCGAGCGTGACGTTAACGGACAGCGAGCGTGACGTTAACGGGCAGCGAGCGTGACATTAACGGGCAGCGAGCGTGACATTAACGGGCAGCGAGCGTGACATTAACGGGCTGCGAGCGTGACATTAACGGACAGCGAGCGTGACATTAACGGGCAGCGAGCGTGACATTAACGGGCAGCGAGCGTGACATTAACGGGCAGCGAGCGTGACTTTAACGGGCAGCGAGCGTGACATTAACGGACAGCGAGCGTGTCATTAACGGACAGCCAGCGTGACGTTAATGGGCAGCGAGCGTGACGTTCACGGGCAGCCAGCGTGACGTTAACAGGCTGCGAGCGTGACATTAACGGGCAGCGAGCGTGACGTTAACGGACAGCGAGCGTGACGTTAACGGGCAGCGAGCGTGACGTTAACGGACAACGAGCGTGTCATTAACGGACAGCCAGTGTGACGTTAACGGGCTGCGAGCGTGACATTAACGGGCAGCCAGCGTGACGTTAACAGGCTGCGAGCGTGACATTAACGGACAGCGAGCGTGACATTAACGGGCAGCGAGCGTGACGTTAACGGACAGCGAGCGTGACATTAACGGGCAGCCAGCGTGACATTAACGGGCTGCGAGCGTGACGTTAACGGGCAGCCAGCGTGACGTTAACGGGCAGCGAGCGTGACGATAACGGGCAGCGAGCGTGACGTTAACGGACAGCGAGCGTGACATTAACGGACAGCGAGCGTGACATTAACGGGCAGCGAGCGTGACATTAACGGGCTGCGAGCGTGACTTTAACGGGCAGCGAGCGTGACATTAACGGGCTGCGAGCGTGACGTTAACGGGCAGCGAGCGTGACATTAACGGACAGCGAGCGTGACGTTAACGGGCAGCGAGCGTGACATTAACGGACAGCGAGCGTGACATTAACGGGCAGCGAGCGTGACATTAACGGGCAGCGAGCGTGACATTAACGGGCAGCGAGCGTGACATTAACGGGCAGCGAGCGTGACATTAACGGGCAGCGAGCGTGACATTAACGGGCAGCGAGCATGACATTAACGGGCAGCGAGCGTGACATTAACGGGCAGCGAGCGTGACATTAACGGGCAGCGAGCGTGACATTAACGGGCAGCGAGCGTGACATTAACGGGCAGCGAGCGTGACATTAACGGGCAGCGAGCGTGACGTTAACGGACAGCGAGCGTGACTTTAACGGGCAGCGAGCGTGACATTAACGGGCAGCGAGCGTGACATTAACGGGCTGCGAGCGTGACATTAACGGGCAGCGAGCGTGACATTAACGGGCAGCGAGCGTGACATTAACGGGCAGCGAGCGTGACTTTAACGGGCAGCGAGCGTGACATTAACGGGCAGCGAGCGTGACATTAACGGGCAGCGAGCGTGACATTAACGGGCAGCGAGCGTGACTTTAACGGGCAGCGAGCGTGACTTTAACGGGCAGCGAGCGTGACATTAACGGGCAGCGAGCGTGACATTAACGGGCAGCGAGCGTGACATTAACGGGCTGCGAGCGTGACTTTAACGGGCAGCGAGCGTGACATTAACGGGCAGCGAGCGTGACATTAACGGGCAGCCAGCGTGACATTAACGGGCTGCGAGCGTGACTTTAACGGGCAGCGAGCGTGACATTAACGGGCAGCGAGCGTGACATTAACGGGCAGCGAGCGTGACATTACCGGGCAGCGAGCGTGACATTAACGGGCAGCCAGCGTGACATTAACGGGCTGCGAGCGTGACTTTAACGGGCAGCGAGCGTGACTTTAACGGGCTGCGAGCGTGACTTTAACGGGCAGCGAGCGTGACTTTAACGGGCAGCGAGCGTGACTTTAACGGGCAGCGAGCGTGACTTTAACGGGCAGCGAGCGTGACTTTAACGGGCAGCGAGCGTGACTTTAACGGGCAGCGAGCGTGACATTAACGGGCTGCGAGCGTGACTTTAACGGGCAGCGAGCGTGACATTAACGGGCTGCGAGCGTGACGTTAACGGGCAGCGAGCGTGACATTAACGGGCAGCCAGTGTGACGTTAACGGGCAGCCAGCGTGACGTTAACAGGCAGCGAGCGTGACTTTAACGGGCAGCGAGCGTGACGTTAACGGACAGCGAGCGTGACGTTAACGGGCAGCCAGCGTGACGTTAACGGGCAGCCAGCGTGACGTTAACAGGCAGCGAGCGTGACTTTAACGGGCAGCGAGCGTGACATTAACGGGCAGCGAGCGTGACTTTAACGGGCAGCGAGCGTGACATTAACGGGCTGCGAGCGTGACTTTAACGGGCAGCGAGCGTGACGTTAACGGGCAGCCAGCGTGACATTAACGGGCTGCGAGCGTGACATTAACGGGCTGCGAGCGTGACTTTAACGGGCAGCGAGCGTGACGTTAACGGGCAGCCAGCGTGACATTAACGGGCAGCCAGCGTGACGTTAACGGGCAGCCAGTGTGACGTTAACGGGCAGCCAGTGTGACGTTAACGGGCAGCCAGTGTGACGTTAACGGGCAGCCAGCGTGACGTTAACAGGCAGCGAGCGTGACTTTAACGGGCAGCCAGTGTGACGTTAACGGGCAGCCAGTGTGACGTTAACGGGCAGCCAGCGTGACGTTAACAGGCAGCGAGCGTGACTTTAACGGGCAGCCAGTGTGACGTTAACGGGCAGCCAGCGTGACGTTAACGGGCAGCGAGCGTGACATTAACGGGCAGCGAGTGTGACGTTAACTGGCAGCCAGCGTGACGTTAACTGGCAGCCAGCGTGATGTTTACGGGCAACGAGCGTAACGATAACAGGCAGCGAGCGTCACGGTAACGGGCAGCGAGCGTGACATTGACGGGCAGCCAGCGTGACGTTAAGGGGCAACGAGCGTGACATTAACGGGCAGCCAGCGTGACGTTAACGGGCAACGAGCGTGACGATAACACGCAGCGAGCGTGACGGTAACGGGCAGCGCGCGTGACATTAACGGGCCGCCAGCGTGACGTTAACGGGAGCGAGCGTGACGTTAACGGGCAGCCAGCGTGACGTTAATGGGCAGCCAGCGTGACGTTAACGGGCAGCCAGCGTGACGTTAACGGGCAGCTAGCGTGATGTTGACGGGCAACGAGCGTAACGATAACAGGCAGCGAGCGTGACGGTAACGGGCAGCGAGCGTGACATTAACGGGCAGCGAGGGTGACATTAAGGGGCAGCCAGCGTGACATTAACGGGCAGCGAGGGTGACATTAAGGGGCAGCCAGCGTGACATTAACGGGCAGCGAGGGTGACATTAAGGGGCAGCCAGCGTGACGTTAACGGGCAGCTAGCGTGACATTAACGGACAGCGAGCGTGACGTTAACGGGCAGCGAGCGTGACGTTAACGGGCTGCGAGCGTGACGTTAACGGGCAGCGAGCGTGATATTAACGGGCAGCCAGTGTGACGTTAACGGGCAGCGAGCGTGACGTTAACGGGCAGCCAGTGTGACATTAACGGGCAGCGAGCGTGACGTTAATGGGCAGCGAGTGTGACGTTAACGGGCAGCGAGCGTGACGTTAATGGGCAGCGAGTGTGACGTTAACGGGCAGCCAGTGTGACGTTAACGGGCAGCCAGTGTGACGTTAATGTGCAGCGAGCGTGACATTAACGGGCAGCCAGTGTGACGTTAACGGGTAGCGAGCGTGACGTTAACGGGCTGCGAGCGTGACGTTAACGGGCAGCCAGCGTGATGTTAACCAGCTACGAGCGTGACATTGACGGGCAGCGAGCGTGACGTTAACGGGCAGCGAGCATGACGTTAACGGGCAGCCAGCGTGACATTGACGGGCAGCGAGCGTGACGTTAACGGGCAGCGAGCATGACGTTAACGGGCAGCCAGCGTGACATTAACAGGCTGCGAGCGTGACGTTAACGGGCAGCGAGCGTGACGTTAAAGGGCAGCGAGCGTGACGTTAACGGGCAGCCAGTGTGATGTTAACGGGCTGCGAGTTTGACATTAACGGGCAGCGAGCGTGACGTTAAAGGGCAGCGAGCGTGACATTAACGGGCAGCGAGCGTGACATTAACGGTCAGGGAGCGTGATGTTAATGGACAGCGAGTGTGACGTTAACGGGCAGCCAGTGTGACATTAACGGGCAGCGAGCGTGACGTTAATGGGCAGCGAGCGTGACGTTAATGGGCAGCGAGTGTGACGTTAACGGGCAGCCAGTGTGACGTTAACGGGCAGCCAGTGTGACGTTAATGTGCAGCGAGCGTGACATTAACGGGCAGCCAGTGTGACGTTAACGGGTAGCGAGCGTGACGTTAACGGGCTGCGAGCGTGACGTTAACGGGCAGCCAGCGTGATGTTAACCAGCTACGAGCGTGACATTGACGGGCAGCGAGCGTGACGTTAACGGGCAGCGAGCATGACGTTAACGGGCAGCCAGCGTGACATTGACGGGCAGCGAGCGTGACGTTAACGGGCAGCGAGCATGACGTTAACGGGCAGCCAGCGTGACATTAACAGGCTGCGAGCGTGACGTTAACGGGCAGCGAGCGTGACGTTAAAGGGCAGCGAGCGTGACGTTAACGGGCAGCCAGTGTGATGTTAACGGGCTGCGAGTGTGACATTAACGGGCAGCGAGCGTGACGTTAAAGGGCAGCGAGCGTGACATTAACGGGCAGCGAGCGTGACATTAACGGTCAGGGAGCGTGATGTTAATGGACAGCGAGCGTGACGTTAACAGGCAGCGAGCGTGACATTAACGGGCAGCGAGCGTGACGTTAACGGGCAGCGAGCGTGACTTTAACGGTCAGCAAGCGTGACATTAACGGGCAGCGAGCGTGACATTAACGGGCAGCGAGCGTGACGTTAACAGGCAGCGAGCGTGACATTAACGGGCAGCGAGCGTGACGTTAACGGGCAGCGAGCGTGACTTTAACGGTCAGAAGCGTGACATTAACGGGCAGCGAGTGTGACATTAACGGGCAGCGAGCGTGACGTTAACGGGCAGCCAGCCTGACGTTTATGGGCAACGAGTGTGACATTAACGGGCAGCCAGCGTGACATTAACGGGCAGCGAGCGTGACATTAACGGGCAGCGAGCGTGACGTTAACGGGCAGCGAGCGTGACTTTAACGGTCAGCAAGCGCGACGTTAACGGGCTGCGAGCGTGACTTTAACGGGCAGCGAGCGTGACGTTAACGGGCAGCCAGCCTGACGTTTATGGGCAACGAGCGTGACTTTAACGGTCAGCAAGCGCGACGTTAACGGGCAGCGAGCGTGACGTTAACAGGCAGCGAGCGTGACGATAACAGGCAGTGAGCGTGACTTTAACGGTCAGAAGCGTGACATTAACGGGCAGCCAGCGTGACATTAACGGGCAGCGAGCGTGACATTAACGGGCAGCGAGCGTGACGTTAACGGGCAGCGAGCGTGACTTTAACGGTCAGCAAGCGCGACGTTAACGGGCTGCGAGCGTGACTTTAACGGGCAGCGAGCGTGACATTAACGGACAGCGAGCGTGACATTAACGGGCAGCGAGCGTGACATTAACGGGCAGCGAGCGTGACATTAACGGGCAGCGAGCGTGACGTTAACGGGCAGCGAGCGTGACATTAACGGGCAGCGAGCGTGACATTAACGGGCAGCGAGCGTGACATTAACGGGCAGCGAGCGTGACATTAACGGGCAGCGAGCGTGACGTTAACGGACAGCGAGCGTGACATTAACGGGCAGCGAGCGTGACATTAACGGGCAGCGAGCGTGACGTTAACGGGCAGCGAGCGTGACATTAACGGGCAGCGAGCGTGACATTAACGGGCAGCGAGCGTGACATTAACGGACAGCGAGCGTGACATTAACGGGCAGCGAGCGTTACGTTAACGGACAGCGAGCGTGACATTAACGGACAGCGAGCGTGACGTTAACGGACAGCGAGCGTGACGTTAACGGGCAGCCAGTGTGACATTAACGGGCAGCGAGCGTGACGTTAATGGGCAGCGAGCGTGACGTTAATGGGCAGCGAGTGTGACGTTAACGGGCAGCCAGTGTGACGTTAACGGGCAGCCAGTGTGACGTTAATGTGCAGCGAGCGTGACATTAACGGGCAGCCAGTGTGACGTTAACGGGTAGCGAGCGTGACGTTAACGGGCTGCGAGCGTGACGTTAACGGGCAGCCAGCGTGATGTTAACCAGCTACGAGCGTGACATTGACGGGCAGCGAGCGTGACGTTAACGGGCAGCGAGCATGACGTTAACGGGCAGCCAGCGTGACATTGACGGGCAGCGAGCGTGACGTTAACGGGCAGCGAGCATGACGTTAACGGGCAGCCAGCGTGACATTAACAGGCTGCGAGCGTGACGTTAACGGGCAGCGAGCGTGACGTTAAAGGGCAGCGAGCGTGACGTTAACGGGCAGCCAGTGTGATGTTAACGGGCTGCGAGTGTGACATTAACGGGCAGCGAGCGTGACGTTAAAGGGCAGCGAGCGTGACATTAACGGGCAGCGAGCGTGACATTAACGGTCAGGGAGCGTGATGTTAATGGACAGCGAGCGTGACGTTAACAGGCAGCGAGCGTGACATTAACGGGCAGCGAGCGTGACGTTAACGGGCAGCGAGCGTGACTTTAACGGTCAGCAAGCGTGACATTAACGGGCAGCGAGCGTGACATTAACGGGCAGCGAGCGTGACGTTAACAGGCAGCGAGCGTGACATTAACGGGCAGCGAGCGTGACGTTAACGGGCAGCGAGCGTGACTTTAACGGTCAGAAGCGTGACATTAACGGGCAGCGAGTGTGACATTAACGGGCAGCGAGCGTGACGTTAACGGGCAGCCAGCCTGACGTTTATGGGCAACGAGTGTGACATTAACGGGCAGCCAGCGTGACATTAACGGGCAGCGAGCGTGACATTAACGGGCAGCGAGCGTGACGTTAACGGGCAGCGAGCGTGACTTTAACGGTCAGCAAGCGCGACGTTAACGGGCTGCGAGCGTGACTTTAACGGGCAGCGAGCGTGACGTTAACGGGCAGCCAGCCTGACGTTTATGGGCAACGAGCGTGACTTTAACGGTCAGCAAGCGCGACGTTAACGGGCAGCGAGCGTGACGTTAACAGGCAGCGAGCGTGACGATAACAGGCAGTGAGCGTGACTTTAACGGTCAGAAGCGTGACATTAACGGGCAGCCAGCGTGACATTAACGGGCAGCGAGCGTGACATTAACGGGCAGCGAGCGTGACGTTAACGGGCAGCGAGCGTGACTTTAACGGTCAGCAAGCGCGACGTTAACGGGCTGCGAGCGTGACTTTAACGGGCAGCGAGCGTGACATTAACGGACAGCGAGCGTGACATTAACGGGCAGCGAGCGTGACATTAACGGGCAGCGAGCGTGACATTAACGGGCAGCGAGCGTGACGTTAACGGGCAGCGAGCGTGACATTAACGGGCAGCGAGCGTGACATTAACGGGCAGCGAGCGTGACATTAACGGGCAGCGAGCGTGACATTAACGGGCAGCGAGCGTGACGTTAACGGACAGCGAGCGTGACATTAACGGGCAGCGAGCGTGACATTAACGGGCAGCGAGCGTGACGTTAACGGGCAGCGAGCGTGACATTAACGGGCAGCGAGCGTGACATTAACGGGCAGCGAGCGTGACATTAACGGACAGCGAGCGTGACATTAACGGGCAGCGAGCGTTACGTTAACGGACAGCGAGCGTGACATTAACGGACAGCGAGCGTGACGTTAACGGACAGCGAGCGTGACGTTAACGGGCAGCGAGCGTGACATTAACGGGCAGCGAGCGTGACATTAACGGGCTGCGAGCGTGACTTTAACGGGCAGCGAGCGTGACTTTAACGGGCAGCGAGCGTGACATTAACGGGCTGCGAGCGTGACTTTAACGGGCAGCGAGCGTGACATTAACGGGCAGCGAGCGTGACATTAACGGGCTGCGAGCGTGACTTTAACGGGCGGCGAGCGTGACATTAACGGGCTGCGAGCGTGACGTTAACGGGCAGCGAGCGTGACGTTAACGGACAGCGAGCGTGACGTTAACGGGCAGCCAGCGTGATGTTAACAGGCTGCGAGCGTGACATTAACGGGCAGCGAGCGTGACATTAACGGGCAGCGAGCGTGACATTAACGGGCTGCGAGCGTGACTTTAACGGGCAGCGAGCGTGACATTAACGGGCAGCGAGCGTGACTTTAACGGGCAGCGAGCGTGACTTTAACGGGCAGCGAGCGTGACATTAACGGGCTGCGAGCGTGACTTTAACGGGCAGCGAGCGTGACTTTAACGGGCAGCGAGCGTGACGTTAACGGGCAGCCAGCGTGACGTTAACAGGCAGCGAGCGTGACTTTAACGGGCAGCGAGCGTGACATTAACGGGCAGCGAGTGTGACGTTAACTGGCAGCCAGCGTGACGTTAACTGGCAGCCAGCGTGATGTTTACGGGCAACGAGCGTAACGATAACAGGCAGCGAGCGTCACGGTAACGGGCAGCGAGCGTGACATTGACGGGCAGCCAGCGTGACGTTAAGGGGCAACGAGCGTGACATTAACGGGCAGCCAGCGTGACGTTAACGGGCAACGAGCGTGACGATAACACGCAGCGAGCGTGACGGTAACGGGCAGCGCGCGTGACATTAACGGGCAGCCAGCGTGACGTTAACGGGAGCGAGCGTGACGTTAACGGGCAGCCAGCGTGACGTTAATGGGCAGCCAGCGTGACGTTAGCGGGCAGCCAGCGTGACGTTAACGGGCAGCTAGCGTGATGTTGACGGGCAACGAGCGTAACGATAACAGGCAGCGAGCGTGACGGTAACGGGCAGCGAGCGTGACATTAACGGGCAGCGAGGGTGACATTAAGGGGCAGCCAGCGTGACATTAACGGGCAGCGAGGGTGACATTAAGGGGCAGCCAGTGTGACGTTAACGGGCAGCGAGCGTGACGTTAACGGGCAGCCAGCGTGACGTTAACGGGCTGCGAGCGTGACGTTAACGGGCAGCGAGCGTGATATTAACGGGCAGCCAGTGTGACTTTAACGGGCAGCGAGCGTGATGTTAACGGGCAGCGAGCGTGATGTTAACGGGCAGCCAGCGTGACGTTAACGGGCAGCGAGCGTGACGTTAATGGGCAGCCAGTGTGACATTAACGGGCAGCGAGCGTGACGTTAACGGGCAGCGAGTGTGACGTTAATGGGCAGCCAGTGTGACATTAACGGGCAGCGAGCGTGACGTTAACGGGCAGCGAGTGTGACGTTAACGGGCAGCCAATGTGACGTTAACGGGCAGCGAGCGTGACGTTAACGGGCAGCCAGTGTGACGTTAACGGGCAGCGAGCGTGACATTGACGGGCAGCCAGCGTGACGTTAAGGGGCAACGAGCGTGACATTAACGGGCAGCCAGCGTGACGTTAACGGGCAACGAGCGTGACGATAACACGCAGCGAGCGTGACGGTAACGGGCAGCGCGCGTGACATTAACGGGCAGCCAGCGTGACGTTAACGGGAGCGAGCGTGACGTTAACGGGCAGCCAGCGTGACGTTAATGGGCAGCCAGCGTGACGTTAGCGGGCAGCCAGCGTGACGTTAACGGGCAGCTAGCGTGATGTTGACGGGCAACGAGCGTAACGATAACAGGCAGCGAGCGTGACGGTAACGGGCAGCGAGCGTGACATTAACGGGCAGCGAGGGTGACATTAAGGGGCAGCCAGCGTGACATTAACGGGCAGCGAGGGTGACATTAAGGGGCAGCCAGTGTGACGTTAACGGGCAGCGAGCGTGACGTTAACGGGCAGCCAGCGTGACGTTAACGGGCTGCGAGCGTGACGTTAACGGGCAGCGAGCGTGATATTAACGGGCAGCCAGTGTGACTTTAACGGGCAGCGAGCGTGATGTTAACGGGCAGCGAGCGTGATGTTAACGGGCAGCCAGCGTGACGTTAACGGGCAGCGAGCGTGACGTTAATGGGCAGCCAGTGTGACATTAACGGGCAGCGAGCGTGACGTTAACGGGCAGCGAGTGTGACGTTAATGGGCAGCCAGTGTGACATTAACGGGCAGCGAGCGTGACGTTAACGGGCAGCGAGTGTGACGTTAACGGGCAGCCAATGTGACGTTAACGGGCAGCGAGCGTGACGTTAACGGGCAGCCAGTGTGACGTTAACGGGCAGCGAGCGTGACGTTAACGGGCAGCCAGTGTGACGTTAACGGGCAGCGAGCGTGACGTTAACGGGCAGCCAGTGTGACATTAACGGGCAGCGAGCGTGACGTTAATGGGCAGCGAGTGTGACGTTAACGGGCAGCCAGTGTGACGTTAACGGGCAGCCAGTGTGACGTTAATGTGCAGCGAGCGTGACATTAACGGGCAGCCAGTGTGACGTTAACGGGTAGCGAGCGTGACGTTAACGGGCTGCGAGCGTGACGTTAACGGGCAGCCAGCGTGATGTTAACCAGCTACGAGCGTGACATTGACGGGCAGCGAGCGTGACGTTAACGGGCAGCCAGCGTGATGTTAACCAGCTACGAGCGTGACGTTAACGGGCAGCGAGCATGACGTTAACGGGCAGCCAGTGTGACGTTAACGGGCAGCCAGCGTGACATTAACAGGCTGCGAGCGTGACGTTAACGGGCAGCGAGCGTGACGTTAAAGGGCAGCGAGCGTGACGTTAACGGGCAGCCAGTGTGATGTTAACGGGCTGCGAGGGTGACATTAACGGGCAGCGAGCGTGACGTTAAAGGGCAGCGAGCGTGACATTAACGGGCAGCGAGCGTGACATTAACGGTCAGGGAGCGTGATGTTAATGGACAGCGAGCGTGACGTTAACAGGCAGCGAGCGTGACATTAACGGGCAGCGAGCGTGACGTTAACGGGCAGCGAGCGTGACTTTAACGGTCAGCAAGCGTGACATTAACGGGCAGCGAGCGTGACATTAACGGGCAGCGAGCGTGACGTTAACAGGCAGCGAGCGTGACATTAACGGGCAGCGAGCGTGACATTAACGGGCAGCGAGCGTGACGTTAACGGGCAGCGAGCGTGACGTTAACGGGCAGCGAGCGTGACTTTAACGGGCAGCGAGCGTGACATTAACGGTCAGGGAGCGTGATGTTAATGGACAGCGAGCGTGACGTTAACAGGCAGCGAGCGTGACGTTAACGGGCAGCGAGCGTGACTTTAACGGTCAGAAGCGTGACATTAACGGGCAGCCAGCGTGACATTAACGGGCAGCGAGCGTGACATTAACGGGCAGCGAGCGTGACGTTAACGGGCAGCGAGCGTGACTTTAACGGTCAGCAAGCGCGACGTTAACGGGCTGCGAGCGTGACTTTAACGGGCAGCGAGCGTGACGTTAACGGGCAGCCAGCCTGACGTTTATGGGCAACGAGCGTGACATTAACGGTCAGCAAGCGCGACGTTAACGGGCAGCGAGCGTGACGTTAACAGGCAGCGAGCGTGACGATAACAGGCAGTGAGCGTGACTTTAACGGTCAGAAGCGTGACATTAACGGGCAGCCAGCGTGACATTAACGGGCAGCGAGCGTGACATTAACGGGCAGCGAGCGTGACGTTAACGGGCAGCGAGCGTGACGTTAACAGGCAGCGAGCGTGACGAATACAGGCAGCGAGCGTGATGATAACGGGCAGCGAGCGTGACTTTAACGGTCAGCAAGCGCGACGTTAACGGGCTGCGAGCGTGACTTTAACGGGCAGCGAGCGTGACGTTAACAGGCAGCCAGTGTGACGTTAACGGACAGCCAGCGTGACGTTAACGGGCAGCCAGCGTGACATTAACGGACAGCCAGCGTGACGTTAACGGACAGCCAGCGTGACATTAACGGGCAGCCAGTGTGACATTAACGGGCAGCCAGTGTGACATTAACGGGCAGCGAGCGTGACGTTAAAGGGCAGCGAGCGTGACGTTAACGGGCAGCCAGTGTGACATTAACGGGCAGCGAGCGTGACGTTAACGGGCAGCGAGCGTGACGTTCACGGGCAGCCAGCGTGAGGTTAACGGGCAGCCAGTGTGACGTTCACGGGCAGCCAGCGTGGCGTTAACGGGCAGCGAGCGTGACGTTCACGGGCAGCCAGCGTGACGTTAACGGGCAACGAGCGTGACGATAACAGGCAGCGAGCATGACGGTAACGGGCAGCGAGTGTGACGTTAACGGGCAGCCAGCGTGACGTTAACGGGCAACGAGCGTGACGATAACACGCAGCGAGCGTGACGGTAACGGGCAGCGCGCGTGACATTAACGGGCAGCCAGCGTGACGTTAACTGGCAGCGAGCGTGACATTAACGGGCAGCCAGCGTGACGTTAACGGGCAGCCAGCGTGACGTTAACGGGCAACGAGCGTGACGATAACACGCAGCGAGCGTGACATTAACGGGCAGCGAGCGTGACATTAACGGGCAGCCAGCCTGACGTTTATGGGCAACGAGCGTGACGATAACAGGCAGTGAGCGTGACGATAACAGACGCTGCCCAGCGAGCGTGACATTAACGGGAAGCCAGCGTGACGTTAAAGGGCAACGAGCGTGACGTTAACGGGTAGCGAGGGTGACATTAACGGGCAGCCAGCGTGACGTTAACGGGCAACGAGCGTGACATTAACGGGCAGCCAGCGTGACGTTAATGGGCAGCGAGCGTGACGTTAATGGGCAACGAGCGTGACGAATACAGGCAGCGAGCGTGACGATAACAGGCAGCGATCGTGACGGTAACGGGCAGCGAGCGTGACATTAACGGGCAGCCAGCGTGTCGTTAACGGGCAACGAGCGTGACGTCAACGGGCAACGAGCGTGACGATAACACGCAGCGGGCGTGACAGTAACGGGCAGCCAGCGTGACGTTAACGGGCAACGAGCGTGACATTAACGGGCAGCCACCGTGACGGTAACGGGCAGCGAGCGTGACGTTAACGGGCAGCCACCGTGACGGTAACGGGCAGCGAGCGTGACATTAACGGGCAGCGAGGGTGACATTAACGGGCAGCGAGCGTGACGTTAACGGGCAACGAGCGTGACGTTAACGGGCAGCCAGCGAGACGTTAACGGGCAGCCAGCGTGACGTTAACGGTCAGGGAGCGTGATGTTAATGGGCAGCGAGCGTGACGTTAACGGGCAGCCAGCGTGACGTTAACGGTCAGGGAGCGTGATGTTAATGGGCAGCGAGCGTGACGTTAACGGGCAGCCAGCGTGACATTAACGGGCAGCGACCGTGACTTTAACGGTCAGCAAGCGCGACGTTAACGGGCAGCGAGCGTGACGTTAACGGGCAGCCAGTGTGATGTTAACGGGCTGCAAGCGTGACATTAACGGGCAGCGAGCGTGACGTTAACGGGCAGCCAGTGTGATGTTAACGGGCTGCGAGCGTGACATTAACGGGCAGCGAGCGTGACGTTAACGGGCAGCCAGTGTGATGTTAACGGGCTGCAAGCGTGACATTAACGGGCAGCGAGCGTGACGATAAAGGGCAGCGAGCGTGACATTAATGGTCAGCGAGCGTGACATTAATGGTCAGCGAGCGTGACGTTCACGGGCAGCCAGCGTGACGTTAACGGGCAACGAGCGTGACGATAACAGGCAGCGAGCGTGACGATAACAGGCAGCGAGCGTGACGGTAACGGGCAGCGAGCGTGACATTAACGGGCAGCCAGCGTGACGTTAACGGGCAACGAGCGTGACATTAATGGTCAGCGAGCGTGATGTTAATGGGCAGCGAGCGTGACGTTAACGGGCAGCCAGCGTGATGTTAACGGGCAGCCAGTGTGACATTAACCGGCAGCGAGCGTGACGTTAACGGGCAACGAGTGTGACGATAACAGGCAGCGAGCGTGACGATAACAGGCAGCGAGCGTGACATTAACGGGCAGCCAGCGTGACGTTAACGGGCAACGAGCGTGACGATAACACGCAGCGAGCGTGACGGTAACGGGCAGCGCGCGTGACATTAACGGGCAGCCAGCGTGACGTTAACGGGCAGCGAGCGTGACATTAACGGGCAGCCAGCGTGACGTTAACGGGCAGCTAGCGTGATGTTGACGGGCAACGAGCGTAACGATAACAGGCAGCGAGCGTGACGATAACAGGCAGCGAGCGTGACGTTAATGGGCAGCGAGCGTGACATTGACGGGCAGCCAGCGTGACGTTAACGGGCAGCTAGCGTGATGTTGACGGGCAACGAGCGTAACGATAACAGGCAGCGAGCGTGACGATAACAGGCAGCGATCGTGACGGTAACGGGCAGCGAGCGTGACATTGACGGGCAGCCAGCGTGTCGTTAACGGGCAACGAGCGTGACGTTAACGGGCAACGAAGCGTGACGATAACAGGCAGAGAGCGTGACGTTAACGGACAGCCAGCGTGACGTTAATGGGCGGCGAGTGTGACGTTAACGGGCAGCCAGCATGACGTTAACGGGTAGCGAGCGTGACGTTAACGGGCAGCGAGCGTGACATTAACGGGCAGCGAGCGTGTCGTTAACAGGCAGCCAGTGTGACGTTAACGTGCAGCAAGCGTGACATTAACGGGCAGCGAGCGTGACGTTAACGGGCAGCCAGCGTGACGTTAACAGGCAGCGAGCGTGACATTAACCGGCAGCGAGCGTGACGTTAATGGGCAGCCAGCGTGACGTTAACAGGCAACGAGCGTGACGTTAACCGGCAGCGAGCGTGACATTAACCGGCAGCGAGCGTGACATTAACCGGCAGCCAGTGTGACATTAATGGTCAGCGAGCGTGATGTTAATGGGCAGCGAGCGTGACATTAATGGTCAGCCAGAGAGAAGTGCGTGCTGGGAAAGGCTGACCGCTGCCAGGAGTTTCGGACGAGGGTGGGTACTGAGAGTCGGGAGGGTGTGAGCTGGGCACAGCCGCAGCGGAGATGCCGGATCTCCAACTCTCGCATTCACCTGCCAGCCCGAGGTGCTGAGCTCGCGGTGACGTTGGTGCACGCGGTGCCGTTGGTGCACGCGGTGACGTTGGTGCACGCACCCAACATCATCTCACCTGCCTCCTGGTCGAACACGTGCCTGACCAAGAAATGTCAAACTCTGATGGGCCGGGATTCTCCCCCACCCGGCGGGGCAGGGGATCCTGGCAGGATGGAGGGGTGGGAACCACTCCAGTGTCGGGCCGCCCCAAAGGTGCGAATTTCTCCACACCTTTAGGGGTTAGCCCCGCACCGGAGTGGTTGGTGCGCCGCCTGCTGGCGGGAAAGGCCTTTGGCGCCACTCCAGCCGGGGCCGAAGGTTTCCTCGCAGGTCGGCGGAAGGCCGCGCATGCGCGGGAGCATCGGCGGCTGCTGATGTCATCCCCATGCCTGTGCAGTGCGGGGGGGGGTCACTTCCTCATCGGCCATCGCGGAGGCAATGGCCGAGGTGGAAGGGAAAGAGTGCCCCCACAGCACAGGGCTGCCCGTGTATCGTTGGGCCCCGATCGCGGGCCAGGCCACCGCGGGGGCACCCCCGTGGCCAGATCGCCCCACGCTCCCCCCAGGACCCCGGAGCCCGCCCACGCCACCAATCCCGCCGGCAAGGTAGGTGGTTTGATTCACACTGGTGGGACTGGCATCACAGCAGCAGGACTTCGGCCCATCGCGGGCCGGAGAATCGCCGGGGGGGGGCCCGCCGACCGGCACAGCGTGATTCCCGCCCCCGCCGAATTTCCGGTGCCGGAGAATTCGGCGGCGGCGTGGGCGGGAGTCACGCCGCCCCCCGGCGAATCTCCGACCCAGCGGGGTTCGGAGAATACCGCCCCATATTTTAAAGCGAATACAATGGGAGGGCATTTATCTTTGTGGATAAGAGCTGGAATTCACTTTCACTACCTCGCATTGTAAACTTTAATGCAAATAATTTGAACATCAAATGGGATCAAACTTCTTCTAAGTTCTAAATGTGCTCAAATTAGGGCGGGATTTTCTGTGCAACCTCCCTGTTCAGCGGGTCCCACCAGCGCCATCTTCTTGTCCCGCCATTGTCAGCGGGATTTTGCATTGACTGCGCCCCTCGTCTCCAGGAAACCCGAGGCAGGGGTGCGCTGGCGTTGTAATCGGAGGATCCTGCCACGTGAACAGCCGACCAGAGACAGATTACTCTCACCCCAGTTTGAAGCATCAATGCGCTATTCCCCCTTTCTCCTCACACCTTTATATTATCACACCAAAATAAACAAGTTCATCTTCACAAGAAAGGCAGTTGGAAATCTGAAACTCCCCACCAGAGCGACCTTGAAGCGATGGGATTCATTAAAAAAGTCGAAACAGAGATTGATGATTCTTTGTCAAGTCTGGCTATCCAGTACAATCGATCCAAGGCAGGCAGTTTGATTTAAGATACAAATCAAACACGATCTAATTGAATGGCAGAACGAGCTAGATGAGTGAACGGCCTTCTCCTGTTCCTTTATGGCCATTCCTATACTCCACCATATTTGCGATAAGTAGGAACAGTATAGGTCAGGGTATCTCAATCTTTTGCCTTTAATAAGCCATTTGTACATTCCATAGTCTTACAGACCTCACTGAAAGAGTAAAGTTACAGGTGGGGATGTTATCACTGAAAACGCTCACACCAAATTCTTCTTCCTAATATCTCAATCGAGTTATTGGCCACTTGGTTCAACTTTAAAACATTAAGAACTTTGTATCAATTCACTGAGCTCACAGTTCACAAGCTGGAAATGTCAACCTTTTACCCAGTTAGAAAAGAGCAGGAAACGAGCAGATCATTTCTGGTCTAGTCTATTAAGGATTTTTGATGGGGTAACTCTGTGATCGATACCCCTGGAAATGAACAATGCTGACAGAGAGTGAGTACTGGCTTCTAAATGCCTTGCACGTTCCATATTTCCACCACCCTCTGGGCGAATAAATGTTTCCTCCGGTCCCGTCTAAACCACTTAAACCTCACCTTGAACCTCTGCCCTCTGATATTAGACACCTCTGCCATGGGGAAAAGCTTCTCCCATTCTACCCTATCTAAGCTTCGCATAATTTTGTAAACCTCTTTCAGATACCCCCCCCCTCAGCCTCCTCTGCTCCAGGGAAAACAAACCCAGCCTAACCAGTCTCTCCTCATCGCTGAAACCTTCCATCCCAGGCAACATCCTGGTGAATCTCCTCTGTACCCCCTCCATTCCAATCATGTGCTTCCGATGGTGAGAGGACCAGAACATTCCATGTGTGGCCTAACCAATGTTTTATAAAGTTGTACCAAGACCTTCCTGCTCCTGTACTCCATACCCCGGCTAATGAAGGCAAGCATTCTGTACGCCTTCTTTACAACCCTATCCTCCTGTGTGTGGTGGTATGTAGTAGGGGTAATACGGTACACCATGAATGCCGAGGAGCTATTGGAGGACAGATGCTGGTTCCCGATTGGATCCCGCCTACTGGGCTCCACCCAGATAGGCGGGGTATAAGAACCCGGTTTACTCCCCGCAGCTACATTCTGTGACTGAGCTGCTGGGGAACAAGTCTGAACAAGTCTGCTCAATAAAGCCTCGATTGAAGTTCTTTACGTCGCACCTCGTGTGTGATCGATGGTGCTACAATGTGCTGCCACCTTCAGGGATCCATGGACTTGTGCACCAAGGTCCCTTTGTTCTTCAATACTCCCGAGACACCTACCGTGCATTGTGTATATCCTACACTGATTTGACCTCACAAAATGCAGCACCTCTCAATTATCTCACAATTATCGGGGGCCGAGCATCGGGGGAGGGCCTTCAGGTAACACGCTGAGGCCGTCACAACAGCGCGCGCCGTGATGATGCTGTTTCAGAGGGGGAGGAGCATGCGAAACCTGCGTCAAGCAGGCAGCGCCCCCGATTTCATCGTGAAAAGGGATTCTCCGCCCGATCGCTGATTACCAAATTGGCATTGGGGAACAGAGAATCCAGTGCGCTATCTTGGAGGAGGTATTGATTAGCGCTTAGGAATAAAATACTGTTCAGTGTTTATTATAGATACTATCTGACGTCCAGATAGTCAGCGGGAAATTGAAGAGCAAATAGGGAAGGTACAGGGCCCAACATGTTCCCTCTCGGGATATAGGAAAGAGTAACAAGCCCAGAAGAATCATGGATGACCAAAGATATTCAGGATACGATGAGAAGGAAGGGAGTGGATTTTAACAAGTAGAAGTGGAGTAAATCAGCGGAGGCATTAGCGGAGAACAGAAAGCTGCAGCATAACCCCTGTGCCTTTATATTCCATCCTCTCGATATAAAGGTCAGCATTCCATTAGCGTTTTTGATTATTTTCTGCCCTTGTTCCTGGCATTTTAAGGATCTTAGCACCCGAGCCTTTAAAAACACCGCCCCGATCTCGGAGGAGCGGCCTTGCCGGTGCTTCCGGTCCCAACTGCAGACAAATTCCGAAGTGTGGGTGAATTTCGTGAGAATCTCTCCAACTCAAAGAAAATGACCTGAGTGTGGGTGAATTGCATCGGGAATCTCTCTTGTTTTCCCACCCAAATTGACACTTGGGGCAGGATTCTCCATTTAGGAGACGAGGGGCAGGATTCTTCCAATTGCCAATGCCGAAATCGCATTCGCTGATTGGCCAGAGTATCCGTTTTGAGGACGAAATCCGGAGTGGCGCCGTTTTCCAGATGCTCCCACCCCTTCCAAAACGGCATCAGCGGTGAGTGTGCCGCACGCCATTGGGGTGGACTCAGGACGACACCTGAAGGCCCTCCTGCGATGCTCCACCCCCGACAGGCCGACTTCCCGATCGTGTCGATCACTTGTGACCCTAATGGGCAGCACGGTAGCATTGTGGATAGCACAATTGCGTCACAGCTCCAGCGTCAAAGGTTCGATTCCGGCTTGGGTCACTGTCTGTGCGGAGTCTGCACATCCTCCCCGTGTGTGCGTGGGTTTCCTCCGGGTGCTCCGGTTTCCTCCCACAGTCCAAAGATGTGCAGGTTAGGTGAATTGGCCATGATAAATTGCCCTTAGTGTCCAAAATTGCCCTTAGTGTTGGGTGGGGTTACTGGGTTATGGGGATAGGGTGGAGGTGTTGACCTTGGGTAGGGTGCTCTTTCCGAGAGCCGGTGCAGACTCGATGGGCGAATGGCCTCCTTCTGCACTGTAAATTCGATGAAATCTATTGTGCTCTCAGGTTTTGGGAGCCTCGTGTGGCGGCTGCAGACTGTGTCCAGTTGGAGGGGGGGGGAGCTGTTCCGATGGCCGGGGGAGGCTTTGGCGGGGGCTGGGGGGACTGGTGGGGGTTGGTCCGGGGGTGGCGAGAGGTGTTACAGGGGGGCACTGTCTGGCAGGCTGGTTCTGCGCAGCCGGCGCTATGTTGTACTGCGCGGTGCCACAGGTCACCGCTGCGCGCATGCGCGGCCATGGACCCAGCAATTCTCCGTCCGTATCTGCAGGTAAAGCCAGGCGTGGCACGGCTGCTAGCCCCCCACCAGGCGGAGCATCGGTGCAGGGATGATGCCGACATTTTGGTCGTAAGAGCAGATGCCTCCTCCGGTCATAGTCACAAAATCAGAGACCCCAGCCCAAGTTCTCCCTCCAGAGTAGATTCACTCCTGATCTGTGTTGGTACTAGGAGTGGCACCCAGGAGTGATTCACTCTCCCTTGCCATGCAAATTTATTCATGGTAGGGGTGGATTCCATTCAAATCCAGCCACCTGGCTCTCTCCCCTCCCCCCCCCTCGCCCTCCCCTCCACACACACACAAAGCACACGAAGGAGATAAGTGCTTTCACTTCCTCTTTTTCCTCAGCAGAAAGCACATAACCTCTTAAGATGTGGTGAGGAGCTGTCCATCATAGCTAGGTGTTTACACACATTGTGGTTAGATTCAAAACAGGGTACATGAGTTGCAATCAAGCATGAAGGGAAATTAAAATAAACAATCCAGCTGGCTGGGGGCACCAATGTCAAATACCTATCCACTTGACCCACCATGCTGTCCATTGTGCGAGGGCCACACTTGCTGATATTTGCACCAATCGACGTGAATCCTGGCCGAGAGGTCTGGAGCATCATGGGGGTGTGGAGAATTGGGCTTCCAGACCATTCATTGGAAGCAAATGGGTTCAATGGACCTATCTGCATCCTCCGGCCAGCGTTGGGGGGTGTAGTTCACTGCTGCCACCAGCGGGGGACCGGAGCATCAGAATGGGATCAACGCGCTATTTTGCCCGCTGCTCGATTCTCTGCTGGATCGGGATCCCTGCTCCCGGCGGAAGGAGGCCGAGAATCCACCCCATAGTCGCTTTTTGGGAGAATCGCCCACCATGTGATTCAGGTACATCCAATCAGATGTTAGGGAGGAAGATCCAGGATTTTAACCCAGCGACAGTGCGGGAATGGCAGGAGATGGGCAACTTGGGGGCAAACCTGTAGTTGTTTGAAAAGCGATCAGCTGATCGATCGATTGGATTCCCTGGACCCTGTATAAACTGAATAGCCCAGGATGTGAATACACCAGCTGTCAGTCTCCAAACATCAAAAACCCAGTAACTCCAGTTTAACAACATAAGTTTCATACTAAACAGAGGCAACCGCGACATTCTCACTCAAGAATCCCGTAACTGAAACTGTACAAATTTTTTACATGAAAAAGTTATTGAAATCCTGTTATTCCCATCGCAAGGAATATGTTGTCAACCTACATTGAGCTGTTTAATACTTAAAATTCTAATATCTCCCTTTCAAAAACTCAAGGCGTGAATGCCTGTGGCATTGAGCCAATTTGCTTCCTGCCATGAAGCCCTGATGGATTCTTAGTCCAGAGTTGTTAACATTCACACTTTCAGATGTTCATTGCATTGCCATGAGGTTTAAGGATAAGCGATGAAAAAAATGATACAACTTTTCTCAGTGGGGTTACAAATGGCACAGTTTCAGCAGCAACCCAGATAGGGACAGAGCAACAATGCAGAACGGGGGGAGAAGACAGAATACTGAGTCAGTGGTGACTGGGGACTGGAAATGTCTGTTGAAGATGGAGGGGTAGCGACCTGGAAAGGATTGGGTCCATTCGTGGACAGAGGAAGCTCAATGTCAAGATAAAGACATGGGTGGTAATGAATGTGCCAGAGGAAATTAGGGACAGGCAGCATTAAAATCACTGTGCTTTTTATACCTTTCAGCTTCGACAATAGACACATCAATCTGTTGCGATAAAACGGAAATGTCACATGTCAGATGGTTCTATTATCAAGTGTGAGCAACAGATTTAGCAAGATAGCAGGCGCCTTCACATCCACGGAGTTCACATTGGAATGTGTGTTCAGAAGTGAACATGTTGTTTTACTGAGCAGTTCATCTAGGTGATCTGGTTTTATTTGTGTCTTTGAGAAATATCTCTCATTTTTATTCTGTACTTATTAATATATTTGATTCTGATGGGTTATCACAATCTGTTTTTATCAAACACGAACAAGGATATAATTAGACTGTTGACACAGTGATTCTCTCCTTTCACTGAAGGAAGGGTTAAGATGTCAATCATGAGCAGATGTTTCTCCCAGGATGCTGTCTGACCTGAGGAGTATTTCCAGATTTTGTTGTTCGTGTTTTATCTCCCCCCTGCCCCCCAGGCCTTGACCACTCGTTCCAAGTGCAGATTTCCCGACATGCCTCACCCCAGAGTGCCAAGACTACTCTATCATTGAGTGTATTCAAGGCCGAGATCGCGGGACTTTTGGGCAGTAGGGAAATCAGGAGATATCAGGAGAGAGCTGTAACCGAAGATCAGTCGTAATCTCACTGAAACCTGGGCCGCAATTCGCTGGCCATTCACGCTGGTGGGATTTCTGTTCCCGCCCCCCTCGCCGGGTGGCTCATGTCCTCATTCCTATGAAGCTGTCTGTCAGAGTCAGGTCATTAGCACACAGGCCTGGTGATCCCCAGGGACATGTCTATCCAGCGACAGGGCGATGGGTCGTTGGATCTTGGTGTGAGTCAGGATATGGGCTGCGGAATTTTGAAGTCCCGCCAAGCCTACACCGACCATGCTGCCCGTCGAACCTAAAATCCCCTATCCCTCTATTCCCATCCTATTCATGTACTTGTCAAGATGCCCCTTAAACGTCACTATCGGAACTGCTTCCACCACCTCCCCCGGTAGCGAGTTCCAGGCACCCACTACCCTCCGTGTAAAACACCTGCCTGTACATCTACTCTAAACCTTGCCCCTCTCACCTTAAACCTATGCCCCCTAGTAATTGACCCCTCTACCCTGGGAAAAAGTCTCTGACTATCCACTCTGTCTATGCTCCTACAAATCTTGTAGACCTCTATCAGGTCGCCCCTCAAACCCCGTCGTTCCAACGAGAACAAACCAAGTTTCTCCAACCTCTCCTCGTAGCTAATGCCCTCCATGCCAGGCAACATAAATCTATATAAATATATATCGATGGAAGAGGTCAGAGGGCCAGCTGGAATGAATGCAGATTTGAGCCTGACACTGGGGGTCAGGACCTGGAGAAGGTCCATTTGCCGTTGCGTTTCTTTGCAGCACAAGAAAGTGGAGCCTGTGAGGTCTTAAAAGAACGGATTTATTTTCTCACATTGCCTGTTCACTGTTATTTATTGATTTATCAATAGCCACCTGCCTCCCGTCACGACACATTTACCTCTCAGCTACAAAGGTGTGCGGGTCTGGGTTAGCAAATCACACATATTTACTGCTGAAGATACCGCAAAGGAGTCAATGTTTCGGGTGAGCCATTTTGATATGAGTACCAAGAGAGCTAAGGGTATAAAAAAAACTTCCAAAGGTTCACTCGTTCCACCAAATGTTTGCGACGCTGCGTTGAATATTGCAAACGGCAATGTCAAAGGTTCATGTGAGTCCTTACCTGGCCTGCTTTCGTTTGCTGGGATCTCCTCCACATATTCAGCGGGAAACCATCCAACCCGACCTCGGGAACTGCCTTCCCAGAATCCGCCCTCTCCAATGCTCAGAACTGGTTGACCAAGAAATAAAAAGGGAAACGATTAGTCGATCCTTTTGGAGGAAAGGTGCACCTCTGACAAAAATTATGTCAGAGGCAACATCAGAAATAGGAGCAGGAGGAGCCCGTATGAGGGTCTCAAGCTTGCTCCATATTAAGTGAGATTGTGACTGAACTTTTACATCACCTTTCCAGCCTTGTCCCTCCTGACTCCTGATTCCCAGAGCGTCCAGAAATCTATTGATCTCAGTGATAAATACGCCCACTGACTCAGCATCCAGAGCTGTCTGGGGCAGAGAATTCCAAAGATGCCCAACCCTCTAAATTAAGACATTTCTCCTGATCTCAGTATTAAATGACCTCCTCTATATCTCAAGACGAATGACTTTCGAGCCTGAGGAATCTGTTATGATCCCAGTCCTGTTCTGGAATTGCGAGCCTGAAGAATCTGTTATGATCATAGCTGATGTCACTGCTAGGCAAGTCAGGTCACTAGGTAGATCCTGGCTTGTTAGATTCTAACATTTATTTCCTGTTTAGAAATGTGGAGGGCAACTACAGACAGAGTCACAAGAGTCAGGTGATAAACATTTAACAAGTGATTAAACATTTCTTAAACAAGTTCGGAAAGATAAGGTAAAGTTGCCATAGTACCAGGTGACCACAGGCTGCTTTCCCCTTTGAGGGGGAGAGCTGACTGGTCATACAGTCATACAGTACTACATGTTTACAGGAAGGAAACAGGCCCTTCGGCCCAGCTGGTCCATGCCGCCCAGTTTCTATCACTAAGCTAGTCCCATTTGCCTACATTTGGCCCCTATCCCTCTAGACCCACCCTGCCCATGTAACTGTGTAACTGCTTTTAAAAAGACAAAATTGTACCCGCCTCTACCACTGCCTCTGGCAGCCCATTCCAGACGCTCACCACCCTCTGAATGAAGAAATTTCCCCTCTGGTCTCTTTTGTATCTCTCCCCTCTCACCTTAAACCTATGCCCTCTAGTTCCAGACTCCTCTACCTTTGGGAAAAGATGTTGACTATCTACCTTATTGATGCTCCTCATTATTTTATAGACCTCTATAAGATCACCCCTAAGCCTCCTAAGCTCCAGGGAAAAAAGTCCCAGCCTATCCGGCCTCTCCTTATAACTCAGACCATCAACTCCTGGTAGCATCCTCGTAAATCTCTTCTGCACTCTTTCTAGTTTAACAATATCCTTCCTATAATAGGGTGACCATAACAGAACACAGTATTCCATGTGTGGTCTTACCAATGTCTTGTACAATTTCAACAAGACGTCCCAAGTCCTGTATTCAATATTCTGACCAATAAAACCTAGCATGCCGAATGCCTTCTTCACCACCCTGTCCACCTGCGACTCCACCTTCAAGGAGCTATGAGCCTGTACCCCTAGATCTCTTTGTTCTGTAACTCTCCCCAACGCCATACCATTAACTGAGTAGGTCCTGCCCTGATTTGATCTACCAAAATGCATCACCTCACATTTATCCAAATTAAACTCCATCTGCCATTCGTCGGCCCACTGGCCCAATTGGTCAAGATCCTGTTGCAATCTCATATAACCTTCTTCACTATGCCACCAATCTTGGTGTCATCTTCAAACTTACTAACCATGCCTCCTACATTCGCATCCAAATCATTAATGTATAAAACAAATAACAGTGGTGGTGGTTTAACCGGAGGATCACCACACCTCAAGCAAGGGGCAAGGTTGAGAAGACGGGTCCTTCATGAACAATCTTAAACAAGTAAAGATGAACTACAATACATTACTCCAACCCCCCAATTATACCTTTACAGATATACACAGATTCGCAAAGATAATACAGTTTATAAAGAACAAAGAACAGTACAGCACAGGCCCTTCGGCCCTCCAAGCCTGCACCAACCATGCTGCCCATCTAACCTAATCCCTTCTACACTTCCTGGGTCTGTATCCCTCTATTCCCATCCTATTCATGTATTTGTCAAGATGTCCCTTAAATGTCACTATCGTCCCTGCTTCCACCACCTCCTCCAGTAGTGAGTTCCAGGCACCCACTACCCTCTGTGTAAAACATTTCCCTCTCACATCTCCTCTAAACTTTGCCCCTCGCACCTTAAACCTATGCCCCCTAGTAATTGACATTTCCACCTTGGAAAAAGCTTCTGACTATTCACTCTGTTCCTGCCACTCATAACTTTGTAGACCTCTATCAGGTTGCCCCTCAAACCTCATTGTTTCAGTGAGAACAGACCGAGTTTATCCAACCTCTCCTCATAGCTAATGCCCTCCATACCAGGCAACATTCTGGTAAACCTCTTCTGTACCCTGTACAAAACTCCACATCCTTCTGGTAGTGTGGTGACCAGAATTGAACACCATACCCCAAGTGTGGCCTAACTAAGGTTCTATACAGTTGCAACATGACTTGACAATTTTTATACTCAATGCCTCGGCCAATGAAGGCAAGCATGCCGTATGCCTTCTTGATTACCTTCTCCACCTGCATTGCCCCTTTCAGTGACCTGTGGACCTGTGCACACAGATCCCTCTGCATGTCAATACTCACGAGAGTTCTGCCATTTACTGTTTTTTTCCCACTTGGATTAGACCTTCCAAAACGCATTACCTCACTTTTGTCAGGATTAAACTCCATCTGCCATCTCTCTGCCCATGTCTCCAACCGATCTATATCCTGCTGTATCCTCTGACAGTCCTCATCGCTATCCGCAATTCCACCAACCTTTATGTCGTCCGTAAACTTACTAATCAGACCAGTTACTTTTTCCGCCAAATCATTTATACACACTGTGAACAGCAAAGGTCCCAGCACTGATCCCTGCAGAACACCACCAGTCGCAGCCTTTCATTCAGAAAAGCACTTTTCCATTGCTACCCTCTGTCTTTTATGACTGTTATAACCTGCCTACTTACCATTGACTGGGGGCTAATGACTAATGAGTATGAGCTTCCCCAATGAGGGGGGCGGAGAAACCACTAGTAAACTCCTAGTATAAATAAAGCTGGCCAGTTCAGGAACCAGCAGGAAGGAGTATGTAGCAAGGGAAGTTACTGCTACTGTTATGTATATATGTTATAGTAAATAAATGTTATTACTTTGTATCCTTAAAACTCGTGCTGGATTCTTCGTGGCCCTTACAAAAATGACCTAGCCAGTTCTGTTTCCATTTTGCCAGCTCACTTCTGATCCCGTGTGACTTCACCTCTACACCAGTCTGCCATGAGGAGCTTGTCAAAGGCCTTGCTGAAGTCCATGTAGACAACATCTACTGCCCTACCCTCATCAATCACCTTCGTCACTTTCTTGAAAAACTCGATCAAGTTAGTGAGACACGACCTTCCCTTCACAAAACGATGCTGTCTCTTACAAATACGTCCATTTTTTTCCAAATGGGAGTAAATCCTGTCTCGAAGGATCCTCTTCAATAATTTCTCGACCACTGACATAAGGCTCACCGGTCTGTAATTACCTGGATTATCCTTGCTACCCTTCTAAAAAAAAGGAACAACATTAGCTATTCTCCAGCCTCTGAGACCTTCCCCGTAGCCAGTAATGATGCAAAGATTTCTGTCAAGGCCACAGTAATTTCCTCCCTTGCCCCACTCAGTTTTGTGGGGTAGATCCCATCAGGCCCTGGGAGCTTGTCTACCTTAATGTTTTTCAAGACGCCCAATACCTCCTCCTTTTTTATCTCAATGTGACCCAGGCTATCTACACACCCTTCCCCAGACTCATCATCCACCAAGTCCTTCTCTTATGCTTCACAGCTCCAGGGACCGGGTTCAACTCCCGGCTTGGGTCACTGTCTGTGCGGAGTCTGCACGTTCTCCCCATGTCTGCGTGGGTTTCCTCCGGGTGCTCCGGTTTCCTCACACAAGTTCCGAAAGACGTGCTGTTAGATGAATTGGACATTCTGAATTCTCCCTCAGTGTAGCCGAACAGGCACCGGAATGTGGCGACTAGGGGATTTTCACAGTAACTTCATTCGAAGCCTACTTGTGCCAATAAGCGATTTTCATTTTTTAGGGGCTGTTTAGCACAGGGCTAAATCGCTGGCTTTGAATGCAGACCAAGGCAGGCCAGCAGCATGGTTCAATTCCCATATCAGCCTCCCCGAACAGGTGCCAGAATGTGGCGACTAGGGGCTTTTCACAGTAACTTCATTTGAAGCCTACTTGTGACAATAAGCGATTTTTCATTTCAGTAACTTCATTGCAGTGTTAATGTAAGCCTACTTGTGAGACCAATAAAGATTATTGTTATTAATGATGTTGACTTTCACTGAGGACCGAGCAATGCTCCTCTCACCCTCAGAGAGTCTGACACCTGCCTGGCAGAGAGCTGAAAGCGTCCTGCCAATAAACGGGCTTATCATGGGGTTCAGAGACGCTGGTTGACAAATCTCAGCTCCTACAACCCCCTCAGGGGGTCAAGGGTCCTGGTGTTTTTCTCCACCTTACGTCTGAAATAGGCAGGATGTAAAACTTTATCAGCCTTTGGCAACCTCGTCACTGAAGATGAGTATCAGACATGGACGGCTGACCTTGGCTGCATTTTCTTTCAGCACTGGAGCCCCGTCCTCTTATGGAGCGAGCTGGCACTCACTGTCACGGCCACAGCCAGGCAGGGTTCATGACCTTTCTTGATGAATGTCTGCGGGAACGCGGGTAGAGGATATCCTGCCTATGCTCCACATAAGGGGTTTGGTGAGGGCTCCCTCCGTGAATCGTGATGCAGTCATCCTAGCAGCCAATCCCCCGACTGGACCTGGAACTGTCATGTTCTGTAGACTGGCCGAAGTGAATGATGAACCACAGAACATCTTATTTAAATAATTTATTGCGGAACTACTGTGCGATAAGATAACTAGGATAAGTAAACTAATAAACTACGAACACAAATCAACTATTGCAGAGATACTGCAAAATCTGTCTATCCTCCAACACAACCAACTCACAACTTCCCAGCCACAGGGTCAGATGATGGGTTTACACTGCCACCTAGTGGCCGGAGGCCGTGCATAACATTATGGACAAACTTGCTTTATGCATATCACCACAGGAGCCAGTGCTGGGTAGGAGATTAAAAGGAGCATCCCACTGATTAGAGAGATAAAGTCATCCCGGGGCAAGTGAATCAGAGGCAAGCTGCCATTAGCACGGCGGGAATCACATGGGAAATGTTAGAGGATGAACATTCGCTGAGCTTTCCCGCCATTGGCGAGACTCTCACCCGTTTACTCAATGGAACCAACTTGTTGACAAGTTTGGTAAAACGCAACCTGATATGTTTCAGTGACATCATCTCCCAGTCTAAATTCCAGAAAAGACAGTCCATTCAACTCAATCTCCCCTTCCCCCTCAGCCCAGGCATCAGCCTAGTGAGCCTTTGTCATAATTCCTCCAAGGGATTTCTATCCTTCCTTAGCTGTGGAGGACAAAACTGAACAGAGTATTCTCAGTGTAGTTTCCCCAAATCCCTGTATTGCAGTAAGATTTCTAAACCGATATTCTTCAACCACTTTCTAACGAAGATTAACATATTTTTCCCTTTCCGAACTGCTTTCTGTGATTTGTATACCAGGACCCCCAAATATAAATGTGAACATTTAATATTCTGCTTTTCCAATCTCTACCTTCCAAAATGAATAATTTCACATTTCCCCACTTTACACTCAATCACTTAACCCGTCTGTATCCCGTCACAGCTGCTGTGTGACCTCCTCACCTTTCCCAACTGGCTTTATAAATTCCATTTCATTTTTTAGTCTGACGCACAATGACTATAAATGTTCACTGCTTATTTCTGCTGCACATTTTCAATTGTCACGTTAATTGCATTTGTTTTATTTAAACCTAATTGAAGAGTGTTATTTTTAATAATGAATAAAAGCAGATTGATTTCTTTACATGAACTTCACCCAGAGATTGTCTGCATATGCAAAGGTCTTCTTCCCCAAATAGTACATCAAAACCACACAAGGAGGTAATTATTTCAGGTGGAGACCTGACTCTGAGGGAGTACCGGCATCATCAGGGGAAAACTCTAAATTGGCATGAGACGCATGTTCACAATGCTGCTCCGTGTTAAACTGTACTACGCAACTGCTGTTTCCATGTTAATGCTTAATGTGAATTTACTGAATCACCTTCTGCTCTTTGTAATGCGGACCAGATTTAGTTTAATTTGAAAAGTTCACATCTGCATTAAAAATATATCGGTATTAAGCATTTATTTGGAAGTCGTGCCATTCAGGAAATTCATCCCATAACAGCCAGAGGAATTGTTGGCTCATGATTGGCGCAACACGTTATGTGAAAGTACCTTTGATAAAAAACTAACCTATCATCAGCCACACATGACCCCTTCTTCACTTAGTGATGGAGAATTCAGGACACAGGCTAAATCAGTGTACCCCTGCCCAGGGTTTCCGAGCGACATGGGGTGAGTTCAGTAGGAATTCCCAGCGACGGCAGCGGAGAATCCTGCCACGAGCGAGCAGCATGCCGCCTCCTACCTCCGAGGAACATGCGGCTGGGAGACACAGAATCCCACCTTTGAATCCCGCCCCCGCCGGTTGCCGATTTCTCCGGCACCGGATATTTGGTGGGGGCGGGAATCGCGTCGCGCCAGTCGGCGGGCCCCCCCCCCCCGCGATTCTCCGGCCCGGATGGGCCGAAGTCCCGCTGCTAGGATGCCTGTCCCGCCGGCGTAGATTAAACCACCTCTCTTACCGGCGGAACAAGGCGGCGCGGGCGGGCTCCGGGGTCTTTATCATAAAACCTACAGTGCAGAAGGAGGCCATTCGGCCCATCGAGTCTGCACTGGCTCTTGGAAAGAGCACCCTACCCAAGGTCAACACCTCCACCCTATCCCCATAACCCAATAACCCCACCCAACACTAAGGGCAGTTTTGGACACTAAGGGCAATTTATCATGGCCACTCCACCTAACCTGCACATCTTTGGACTGTGGGAGGAAACCGGAGCACCCGGAGGAAACCCACGCACACACGGGGAGGATGTGCAGACTCCGCACAGACAGTGATCCAAGCCGGAATCGAACCTGGGACCCTGGAGCTGTGAAGCAATTGTGCTATCCACAATGCTACCGTGCTGCCCCAAAGGACCGTGCTGGTCCTGGGGGGGGCGCGGGGCGATCTGGCCCCAGTGGGTGCCCCCACAGTGGCCTGGCCCGCGATCGGGGCCCACCAATCCGCGGGCGGGCCTGTGCCGTGGGGGCACTCTTTTCCTTCCGCCTTCGCCACAGTCTCCACCATGGCAGAGGCGGAAGAGACCCCCTCCACTGCGCATGCGCGGGGATGCCGTGAGCGGCCGCTAACACTCCCGCGCATGCGCCGCCCGGAGATGTCATTTTCGCGCCAGCTGGCGGGGTGGAAATCAGTCCGGCGCGGGCCTAGCCCCTCAACGTTAGGGCTCGGCCCCTCAAGATGCGGAGTATTCCGCACCTTTGGGGCGGCGCGATGCCGGACTGATTTGCGCCATTTTTGGCACCGGTCGGCGGACATCGCGCCGATACCGGAGAATTTCTCCCCTGATTGTTTTTCTGCACAACTTAAATGTGGAAATTAACAATGTTCATATGGTCTTTTGTAAATACAAGGAAGAAAAATACTTCTGACCAGTCAGTCCGCCAGGCGAGGGAGAGATTGCATTTATATAGGGCCTCATGGTATCCCCCGATATTCCAAAGTTCCTCAATTCCAGCAGATTGCTGTCAAAGTGTAGCCATTGTGATCTTATAGATAAGCACGGCCAACCAATCTGCACACAGCAAGGTTCAAGAAACAGCAAATGAGTTGAATGGCCAGTAAAAAAACATTCAAATCGTGGCTTTAACAATGTCTCGAAAGTCTCCACAGCCAGCACAGTACCTGTTTGAGGTGTAGCCATTGTTGCAATGTCAGAAATCCAGCAGTGAATTTTCACACAAGTTCTACGAGCAACAATCTGATAATCACCAGATCATTTGCTGTTGAGTGTTGGTTGAGGGTAATATTGTCCAGAACTCCCTGATCTTCTTTGTATTATTGCAATGGGATTTTTATGTCTACCTAACCGGGAAGATGGGACCTCAGACCTCGATGTGGGAAGAATGTTCCCGATGTTAGGGATGTCCAGAACTAGGGGTCACAGCCTAAGAATAAGGGATCAGCCATTCAGGACTGAGCTGAGGAAGAACGTCTTCTCTCAGAGAGTTGGGAACTTGTGGAATTCTCTCCCACAGAAAGCTGTCGGGACCTGTTCAGTGGATATATTCAAGAGGGAGCTGGACGTGGCCCTTGCCGCTAAAGGGGTCAAGGGGCAAGCAGAGAAAGTGGGAGTGGGATACTGAATGTGCATGATCAGCCATATTGAATGGTGGTGCAGGCTCGAGGGGCCGAATGGCCTCCTCCTGCTCCTATTTTCTATATTTGGAACAAAAGATGGCACCTCAAAGCATTATCACACCCTCAGGATTGCTTGCCTAGATCTTGTACTCAGGTCTCTGGTGTACGTGTTGAACCTGCTACGTCCTGACTCAGATGCAGAAGTGCAATCCACTAAGTGGCAGAGTTAAAGTCAAGTCAAGGGACCAGGAGGTGGTTTTAACCTCTGCAACAATGCAGGAATGAGGTGTCGATACAGAACACATGCTCAACCCCTAATGGGGATTGGCGATTGTTGAATTCGCAAGGCGCCTTTCGATGTGTTACTATGTCAGGTCAGGAGAGGGGGCAGGTTGTATGTTGGCCGGGGGAGTGGAGGTAGTGTGGTGGGTCTCATGTTTAGGGTGTTTGGGAGGTGGCTGGGAGGAAGCACGTCTGCCCCTCCTGACCAGCAATCAGTGCTGTGAAAAGGTGGCACTTACCTCGCTGGAACTCTCTAGTCTCCAGAGGCTCGGAATACTCAGCAGTCCATAAATAAAGCAGAAAAGCTGGTCAAATGAGGGCCTTCCGACCTCATTAACATATTTAAAATGCCAGCCTACCCCCGTGAGTGGTCTGGCTGTCTGCCCTTTGTCCTGCACTTGGAATTCTTTCCTCATTCAACCACTCCCCCGACCTCAAGCAATCTCACCCACTCACTCAAGTTAAAATCCCTTCCTGTCTGACTGAGCTTTGCAATCCTTTTCCGTAAAACACTGAAGATACATTTTTTACAGACCTGCAAATGTCATTGAAAATTGAAAACCAGTTGCTGAATAATTCAATGAGACCTTTTTTATTGCTGCTGTCAGTGTCGGGATTTTATTTCTTTAAATGTTTTTTTAAAATTAATCTTTCGGTGCATTACTGGTACGCAAAAAGAGATTCATTGGCTCAACCATTTTAGTGCTGCCACTACACGCAGAACAAGTGCAAGATTAACCCACAAGAAACATGGAACAGAAGTGGTGTGTATTCGCTGCTCTCCCACGATGCTGGACCTCCCACGGTGCTGGGCCTCCAATGATGCTGGACCGCCCACGGTGCTGGACCTCCCACGGTGCTGGACCTCCCAAGGTGCTGGACCTCCCACAGTGCTGGACCTCCCACAGTGCTGGACCTCCCACAGTGCTGGACCTCCCACGGTGCTGGACCTCCCACTGTGCTGGACCTCCCACGGTGCTGGACCTCCCACGGTGCTGGACCTCCCACGGTGCTGGACCTCCCACGGTGCTGGACCTCCCACGGTGCTGGACCTCCCACGGTGCTGGACCTCCCACAGTGCTGGACCTCCCACTGTGCTGGACCTCCCACTGTGCTGGACCTCCCACTGTGCTGGACCTCCCACGGTGCTGGACCTCCCACGGTGCTGGACCTCCCACTGTGCTGGACCTCCCACGGTGCTGGACCTCCCACTGTGCTGGACCTCCCACTGTGCTGGACCTCCCACTGTGCTGGACCTCCCACGGTGCTGGACCTCCCACGATGCTGGACCTCCCACGGTGCTGGACCTCCCACAGTGCTGGACCTGCCACGGTGCTGGACCTCCCATGGTGCTGGACCTCCCACGGTGCTGGACCTGCCACGGTGCTGGACCTCCCATGGTGCTGGACCTCCCACTGTGCTGGACCTCCCAGGGTGCTGGACCTCCCAGGGTGCTGGACCTCCCACGATGCTGGACCTCCCAGTGTGCTGGACCTCCCATGGTGCTGGACCTCCCACAGTGCTGAACCTCCCACGGTGTTGGACCTCCCACGGTGCTGGACCTCCCACGGTGCTGGACCTCCCATGGTGCTGGACCTTCCATTGTGCTGGACCTCCCAGGGTGCTGGACCTCCCACGATGCTGGACCTCCCACGGTGCTGGACCTCCCATGGTGCTGGACCTCCCACAGTGCTGAACCTCCCACGGTGTTGGACCTCCCACGGTGCTGGACCTCCCACGGTGCTGGACCTCCCACGATGCTGAGCCTGCAGTGCTAGTGACTGACTGCAGACTAAATAAGGTAGATGGTGATTGGGTGAGACAGGTGATATCCAGTATGACAGTTCATTTAATTCCCTCCATTGACTTCAATGAAGATAATCTCCAGGATACAGGAGCAATGGGCCAGTGACTCGCTATCACTCATTTTACACCATCACACAATGTCCAGATCTATCCCATTGTGTCAGAGGTTTAATCATTGCTGTAATACAGGAAACCTATTGAAGAGCAACAGGAGTAAAAGTATTGCACGCATTACTGATATTACATAACAGTAACTTATGTTTATATCATAGAATCATAGAAGTTTACAGCATGGAAACAGGCCCTTCGGCCCAACCAGTCCATGCCGCCCAGTTTTTACCATTAAGCTAGTCCCAGTTGCCTGCACTTGGCCCATAACCCTCTATACCCATCTTACCCATGTAACTATCTAAATGCTTTTTGAAAGACACAATTGTACCCGCCTCTACTACTACCTCTGGCAGCCCATTCCAGACACTCACTACCCTCTGAGTGAAGAAATTGCCCCTCTGGGCCCTTCTGAATCTCTCCCCTCTCACCTTAAACCTATGCCCTCTAGTTTTAGACTCCCCTACCTTTGGGAAAAGATGTTGACTATCTACCTTATCTATGCCCCTCATTATTTTATAGACCTCTATAAGATCACCCCTAAGCCTCCTACGCTCCAGGGAAAAAAGTCCCAGTCTATCCAGCCTCTCCTTATAACTCAAACCATCAAGTCCCGGCAACATCCTAGTAAATCCTTTCTGCACTCTTTCTAGTTTAATAATATCCTTTCTATAATAGGGTGACCAGAACTGCACACAGTATTCCAAGTGTGGCCGTACCAATGTCTTGTACAACTTCAACAAGACGTCCCAACTCCTGTATTCAATGTTCTGACCAATGAAACCAAGCATGCCGAATGCCTTCTTCACCACCCTGTCCACCTGCGACTCCACCTTCAAGGAGCTATGAACCTGTACTCCTAGATCTCTTTGTTCTATAACTCTCCCCAACGCCATACCATTAACTGAGTAGGTCCTGGCCTGATTCGATCTGCCAAAATGCATCACCTCACATTTAAATTAAACTCCATCTGCCATTCGTCGGCCCACTGGCCTAATTGATCAAGATCCCGTTGCAATCCTAGATAACCTTCTTCACTATCCACTGTGCCACCAATCTTGGTGTCATCTGCAAACTTACTAACCATGCCTCCTAAATTCTCATCCAAATCATTAATATAAATCACAAATAACAGTGGACCCAGCACCGATCCCTGAGGCACACCACTGGTCACAGGCCTCCAGTTTGAAAAACAACCCTCTACAACCACCCTCTGCCTTCTGTCGTCCAGCCAATTTTGAATCCAATTGGCAACCTCACCCTGGATCCCGTGAGTTTTAACCTTCTGCAACAACCTACCATGCGGTACCTTGTCAAAGGCTTTGCTAAAGTCCATGTAGACAACGTCTACTGCACTGCCCTCATCTACCTTCTTGGTCACTCCCTCAAAAAACTCAATCAAATTTGTGAGACATGATTTTCCACGCACAAAGCCATGCTGACTGCCCCGAATCAGTCTTTGCCTCTCTAAATGCTTGTAGATCCTGTCTCTCAGACTACCTTCTAGCAACTTACCTACTACAGACGTTAGGCTCACCGGTCTGTAGTTCCCAGGCTTTTCCCTGCTGCCCTTCTTAAACAAGGGCACAACATTCGCCACTCTCCAATCTTCAGGCACCTCACCTGTGGCTGCCGATGATTCAAATATCTCGGTTAGGGGACCCGCAATTTCCTCCCTAGCCTCCCACAACATCCTGGGATACATTTCATCAGGTCCCGGGGATTTATCTACCTTGATGCGCTTTAAGACTTCCAGCACCTCCTCCTCCGTAATATGCACACTTCTCAAGACATCACTATTTATTTCCCTTAGTTTCCTAACATCCATGCCTTTCTCCACCGTGAATACCGATGAGAAATATTCATTCAGGATCTCACCCAACTCTTGTGGCTCTGCACATAGATGTCCTTGTTGATCCTTAAGAGGCCCGACTCTGTCCCGAGTTACTCTTTTCCCCTTTATGTATCTGTAGAATCTCTTTGGATTCTCCCTTGCATTATTTGCCAAAGCAATTTCATGTCCCCTTTTTGCCCTCCTGATTTCCCTCTTAACTCTATTTCGACAATCTCTATACTCTTCAAGGGATCTACTTGATCCCAGTTGCTTATGTACGTCATATGCCTCCTTCTTCTTTTTGACCAGAGTCTCAATATCTCGAGTCATCCAGGGTTCCCTACTTCTACCAGCCTTGCCCTTCACTCTAAAGGGAATGTGCTTACCCTGCACCCTGGTTAACACATTTTTAAAAGCCTCCCATTTACCAGCCGTCCCTTTGCCTGCCAATAGTCTCCCCCAATCTACCTCTGCAAGTTCCTGTCTGATACCATCAAAATTGGCCTTGCCCCAATTAAGAATTTTAACTCTTGGGCCAGACCTATCATTCTCCATAGCTATCTTAAAACTAATGGAATTATGGTCACTTGTCCCAAAGTGATCCCTCACTAGCACTTCTGTCACTTGCCCTTCCTTATTTCCCAAGACGAGGTCAAGTTTTGCCCCCTCTCTAGTCGGTCCATCCACATACTGAATGAGAAATTCCTCCTGAATACACTCAACAAATTTCCCTCCATCCAAGCCCCTAATGCTATGGCTGTCCCAGTCAATGTTGGGAAAGTTAAAGTCCCCTACTACTACCACTGGGAGCTGCCAGTCCTGCCCCTCCCTTAGCCATGTTTCAGTCATAGCTATAATATCCCAGTCCCATGTGCCCGTCCATGCCCTGAGTTCATCCGCTTTGCCCGTCAGGCCCCTTGCATTGAAATAAATGCAGTTTAATGTAGACCTTCCTTGCTCTCTGCCCTGCTTTCTCTGGTCATGCTTTACACACTCTCCCTTCCTGCCTTTTGTTTCTGTCTCCACTGACTTCCTACATCGGTTCCCATCCTCCTATATAATAACTTTAACATAATAAGATGTCCCTAGAAACTTCACAGGAGCATCATAAAACAGAATCTGAGGTCGAGCCACATGTGGAGCTATCAGAGCAGATGGCGGAGCACTTAGTTAAAAATATTGGTTTGAAGGAGTGTCATCAAGGAAGATAGTGAGGTAAGAAGCGGGAGAGGTTTAGGGAGGCAGATCCAGAACTTAGGAGTCAGGCAACTGATGGCATGGCTGCTAATGGTGGAGAGATAAAAATCAGGTGTGATAACTGTAGGGATTTCAGACATATTGTATTAGGTGTATTGGATGCTGTAAGGGCCAAAAGTCTGGGTTAGTGCGTGTAACTGCTGCAGTCATGTTTTTAAAAATTCTGGTTTGCAAGGCAGCTAAGCATTATGAAGCCAGAGGTGCAATTAAAACATTGTAAAAGTTTGGGCCCAATGTGCTTTTATTTACAGTAAGAGGGTTCCCTGCGGAGTAGCTCATTAAAGACATTGGGCTGGATTCTCCGTTATTGGGAGTATGTCCCCATGCCGGCGTAAAAACAGTGGCGCTTTACTTCTGAAAATCCTGGAAAAAAGTGACATGAATTTATAGCCCTGCAGGAGTAAATCTCGCAGATACGGGCCCCGCACTTCTGGGTCAGTGGCCGCGCATGCACATGGCGGTGGCCTCCAGTATCCACGCCGTGCTCCATGGCGGACTCGGACTGCAGAGGTAGACCCACAAAGCAGGCCCCCCGATCAGCCGCGGGCCCGACCCTCAAACCCCGCACATTAATTCCCCGGCCGCCTATAAGGCCCCCCTGGCCTCCGATCCAACCGCCCTCGACCAGGGCGGCTGCCGACTGAGTCCACAACCGCCACCCGAGCATCCCGACAGGCAAAAGCAGGTTAGTTACACGCCGTTGGGAACTCAGCCAGTTGGGAATTCGGAGGATGTCGGAGCAGGCCTCTGGCAATGGTCCCCGGCGGCGCGGTGTACTTCCTGGTAACGCCGATTTTCAGTGCCCGCAGAATCGCCAAAGTGGTTCTGGTCCCATTACGGGGTCAAAAGAACAAAGAACAAAGTAATGTACAGCACAGGAACAGGCCCTTCGGCCCTCTAAGCCCGTGCCGACCATGCTGCCCGACTAAACTACAATCTTCTACACTTCCTGGGTCCGTATCCTTCTATTCCCATCCTATTCATATATTTGTCAAGATGCCCCTTAAATGTCCCTATCGTCCCTGCTTCCACTACCTCCTCCGGTAGCGAGTTCCAGGCACCCACTACCCTCTGCGTAAAAAACTTGCCTCGTACATCTACTCTAAACCTTGCCCCTCTCACCTTAAACCTATGCCCCCTAGTAATTGACCCCTCTACCCTGGGGAAAAGCCTCTGACTATCCACTCTGTCTATGCCCCTCATAATTTTGTAGACCTCTATCAGGTCTCCCCTCAACCTCCTTCGTTCCAGTGAGAACAAACCGAGTTTATTCAATCGCTCCTCATAGCTTATGCCCTCCATACCAGGCAACATTCTGGTAAATCTCTTCTGCACCCTCTCTAAAGCCTCCACATCCTTCTGGTAGTGTGGCGACCAGAATTGAACACTATACTCCAAGTGTGGCCTAACTAAGGTTCTATACAGCTGCAACATGACTTGCCAATTCTTATACTCAATGCCCCGGCCAATGAAGGCAAGCATGCCGTATGCCTTCTTGACTACCTTCTCCACCTGTGTTGCCCCTTTCAATGACCTGTGGACCTGTACTCCTAGATCTCTTTGACTTTCAATACTCTTGAGGGTTCTACCATTCACTGTATATTCCCTACCTGCATTAGACCTTCCAAAATGCATTACCTCACATTTGTCCGGATTAAACTCCATCTGCCATCTCTCCGCCCAAGTCTCCAGACAATCTAAATCCTGCTGTATCCTCCGACAGTCTTCATCGCCATCCGCAATTCCACCAACCTTTGTGTCGTCTGCAAACTTACTAATCAGACCAGTTACATTTTCCTCCAAATCATTTATATATACTACAAAGAGCAAAGGTCCCAGCACTGATCCCTGTGGAACACCACTGGTCACAGCCCTCCAATTAGAAAAGCATCCCTCCATTGCTACTCTCTGCCTTCTATGGCCTAGCCAGTTCTGTATCCACCTTGCCAGCTCACTCCTGATCCCGTGTGACTTCACCTTTTGTACTAGTCTACCATGAGGGACCTTGTCAAAGGCCTTACTGAAGCCCATATAGACAACATCTACTGCCCTACTGGTCAAACCGGATTCTCCACCCTGGCGCCGGCCGCGATTTCGGCGTCGAGGAGCGCAGAATCCTTTGTGCTCAATTTAGTGAGATGATGTAGTTAATGAGAGGAGCCAGGGGTTGAAGCAATCAGGTGTGAGGGTTTTGGCTGGGAGGTGAGCTGAGAAAGTTTCTGAAGAAATAAAGGCAGAAATTTTGCATTATTCTGACAGGGGGCCAGGTCTCTTTCTTTGAAGCAATCTCAAAAGATATTTCTTTCTCAAAGTGGAGTATCCAGACATCACGACACAGCAAGTATTCCTGAGTGCTCACTATGTTTGAAAGTGGATTGAGAGCTGAAATGGTTTTATTGTTTGAGTGGGAATAAAGATAGCAGTTAAGGATTATTGTGTCACTGTATTGATTAGCATTGTTTAAGGGGTAATTGTAAACTATTTTCTTGTGGGATATTAAAGATATTTTAATACTGTATTAGTAATAAAGTTTGTGTTGACATACCGTATCCCTATTTTTCATGAAATCACTCTTGGAGCAAGGAATCCTTTCCTCACAGTCTTACAAAATTAAAATAAAATATTGGGGTTTCTGTCCAGTATCCTCGCCACTGTTGGGGTCTGGTCGGGATTGTAACACAGGGGCATTCGAGGGGACATAATTAGAGGAACATGTGTATGTCAGAGCATTGTGGGACTGGTGGAGATTACAGAGGTAGGGACGGGTGGGGCCACGGAACAGTTTGAAAATAAGGATGAGAATTTCAATACAGAGATGTTGCCTGACCAGTGAACACAGGGGTGATAGGGGAATGGAACTTGTGCGTTCGGCGATGAGTAGCATAGTATTGGAATACCTCAAGTTATGGAGGGTAGAATATGGGAGGCCAGGCAGAGTGTGTTAGAACAGCCAAGTCAAGGATAATGGAAAATCTAGAAGTCTAGAATTCTATATTCAATGATATAGCGAGAATATTATTTACCTACTGTGATGTTCTCTGTTTTCTTTGTCTGGATGTCTTGAAAGCGTTTTACAAAGAACATCAAGCGATGTTAATAATGTAATAATCGCTTATCATCACAAGTAGGCTGCAATGAAGTTACTGTGAAAAGCCCCTCATCACCACATTCCGGCGCCTGTTCGGGGAGGCCGGTACGGGAATTGAACCCGCGCTGCTGGCCTTGTTCTACATTACAAGCCAGCTATTTAGCCCACTGTGCTAAACCAGCCCCTGTTGATTTATTAACCAGCTGATTTATTAACACGACTTTAAACTAGATTTGAACGTATTCCTAAGTGTAAGGTTGTAAGTAAACTATGCCATAATTATCTCGACAGAACTCTCAAATACACAACTACTCTCTCTCACGCCTAAACATCTTCTCCCCGAAGCAAGGGTTGTCACGTGATACATATGTGACTGCTCTTGATCACCATGAAGTTGTTAACCCTTTATCTCCCACACAATATCTATATTGTTACACCTATCACTTGACAAAACTAGGTGAATTATTTTTACACCCCCCTCCCCAAAATCCTTTCACCTCAGTTACTTGCATTACAATTTTTATGTTTCACCTCCCACATTGGAATTACAGATTTTGCTCCAAGATCAAAATACTTTCTTGTTTACGTATTAATTCTTCCCTCTCCAATCATTTCTTTTTTTTTTAAAGTTAGTGATTTGATTAGCAAAGAAACGCCCCTCATCCACCCTGAATTGGATTCCGGGGTTTCTCTGGAGTTGCAGCGGCTGCAATGTTCTGCATCAATAATGGTTCAGTAACTAGCACTCAGCACTTGTACATTCAAGCCAGAAGGGTATTGTTTCAAGTCTCACACCAGGACTTGAGAACAAATAGATGATACAAACACCCTAGTGCATGTGGCAGCTTGTGGAATGTAAATTGGTCATTGTGTTTCACGCATTGGAATATTGACCAAATTTCAAAAGTGCGGCATTAGCTGTAAAGTGCTAGAGATAGAGTAGCCTTTCCTTCTTGGGCTATGGAGTCCTTTCTCTTTGTAGTTGTAATAACCCCCACAAAGCTCATGGGGATACCGTGACTGATCTCCCCGTGGACCTTGAGGAATATGAGCTTCCCTGTTAGTGGGTGGAGACCCACCCAACTGGGGCTCATAAGAATTGAGTATAAAGGCCGACCCGGCATGTTGGTTGTCCCAACGGGACTGTGCTGTGTAAGTAGTTTGCTGCTGAGGCCAGACTTTATGTCAACTTAATTAAAACCTACGTTCTCCTGATCAGTGGTTTTATGGGTCCTAATAGTGGTGTTAGTTTAAATGGCTTAACGATGTCATTAATACAAAAGTAATCTAAATGCTACTAATTGGTTATAAACCCCAGATTAAATCACAGATTAAAGTCAAATCCATGCAAATATTTCTACCTGTTGCGCTCCATGAGACAAAAAACTCGTGAGAAAACAGAGCAGTTAATTCAATCAGTTAATTTGGATAATGTAAAGAAAACAAAGAACAAAGAACAAAGAAAAGTACAGCCCAGGAACAGGCCCTTTGGCCCTCCAAGCCTGTACCGACCATGCTGCCCGTCTAAACTAAAATTTCCAACATTTCTGGGGTCTCTATCCCTCTATTACAATTCTATTCATGTATTTGTCAAGATGCCCCTTAAGCGTCACTATCATCCTGCTTCCACCACCTCCTCCGGCAGCGAGTTCCAGGCACCCACTACCCTCTGTGTAAAAATACTTGCCTCGTACATCTCCTTTAAACCTTGCCCCTCGCACCTTAAATCTATGCTCCCTAGTAATTGACCCCTCTACCCTGGGAAAAAAGCCTCTGACTATCCACTCTGTCTATGCCCCTCATAATTTTGTAGACCTCTATCAGGTCGCCCCTCAACCTCATTCATTCCAATGAGAACAGACCAAGTTTATTCAACCTCTACTCATAGCTAATACCCTTCATACCAGGCAACATCCTGGTAAATCTCTTCTGCACCCTCTCTAAAGCCTCCACATCCTTCTGGTAGTGTGGCGACCAGAATTGAACACTATACTCCAAGTGTGGTTCTATACAGCTACAACATGACTTGCCAATTCTTATTGGCACTAACTCAGTGCCCCAGCCAATGAAGGCAAGCATGCCGTATGCCTTCTTGACGACCTTCTCCACCTGTGTTGCCCCTTTCAGTGACCTGTGGACCTGTACAAACAATGAATTATTTGCGATAGACATTGAATGAGTCACAGAGCCATCCAGTTTTACAGATCAGATAGAGGCTCTTGGCCGATAGCCTTGTGTGCTATCATGTTTCAAGAGCTCACCTAAGTGTTTCTTAAATGCTATGATGTGGAGATGCTGACGTTGGACTGGGGTGGGCATAGTAAGAAGTCTTCCAACACCAGGTTAAAGTCCAACAGGTTTGTTTCGAATCACTAGCTCTCGGAGAGTAGCTCCTTCCATAGGTGATTGATGATGTTGTGAGGGTTCCTGCCTCTACCACCCTTTCAGGCAGCGGGTTCCAGATTCCCACACCCCTCTGGATGAAAAGGTTTTTCCTGAAATCTTCTCAAAACCTCCTGTCCCTGACCTTCAATCTATTCAATCTATTTCTCCCTGGTTATTTGACACCATCCCCGCCTCCTTCACTCTCTCCGCTAAGGGGAAAAGGAAAAGTTTGATGTCTCACATTTGTCACTTGATTATTATGTTGGAAGAATAAAATTACAAAAAGTTATCAAAACATTAAATGAATGGGCAAGACTGTGGCAAATGGTTTTCAATCGAGGCAAATATGAGGTCATCCAGTTCGAAGCTAAAATGAGCTAAAAACAGGACATCTTTTAAATGGTGAATAGTTAGAAAGAATGGATTCCAAAGAGACTTGTGGCTCCCAGTCCAGAGACCATTAAATGTTTGGAAAGGATGGGGGAAATAATCAGAGAGGTTAATGGAATGCTGGTCGTTATATCAAGAGGACAAGAATACAAGGGGGCTGAAGTCATGCTTCAACTACACAAAGCCCTGATTAGACCTCAACATAAAGATAAAAGCAAATTACTGCGGATGCTGGAATCTGAAACAAAATCAGAGATGATTGGACAATCTCAGCATGTCTGACAGCCCCTCAGGAGAACGGAGCAGACGGGCTGATTCACCATTTTCAGACTCAGTGCAGAGGATCTGTGGCGTTTCATGTCAAAGATTTTGGTGCTAATCCCTGAGCAATGCTGTGACCGGTGAGGGGCTAGCAGCCATGCCGCGTAAAACTCCCGGCTCCCACAATAAAATACGGCTGGAGAATTGCCGGGTCCCTGGCTGCTCAGGAACACGGCGATGACCTGCAGCTGTCGTGCCGTAAAACAGGCCTTCGGTCATGCGGGGACCCGACCTGCCATCTCGTGCCCCCCTGGCTACCCCCTGGCCACCCCCCACCTGTCCCCCAGCCCTTACGGAAGCCCCCCTCGGCTAGCAGCACGGCTCCCGCCTGACTGTAGTGCGCGCCACGGTTGATTCCCGACTGCTGAGAGCACACGTCACCCGCGCAGTCGGGACTCTGCCCATCGGGGGCGGTGCATGGGGGGGGGGTCTTCAGGCGACACACTAAGGCCGCCCCAATGGCGTTCATCACAATGGTGCCGT
Source organism: Scyliorhinus torazame (assembly GCF_047496885.1). NCBI lineage: Eukaryota > Metazoa > Chordata > Chondrichthyes > Carcharhiniformes > Scyliorhinidae > Scyliorhinus > Scyliorhinus torazame. Next base: position 263,117,930 of record NC_092716.1, read on the forward strand.
TTTGGAGGGGGCGGAGCATACAAAACCTGCGTCAGACACGCCCCCGGTTTTGGCGTCGACAGGGATTCTCCGCCAATCGTTGATTACGAAATAGATGTCTTGATGCGGGGCTGAAGTGAATCGGGCGGGCTTTAGAAAGGGGGTGTGGCATCCGGGTCTATGTTTCCCGACCCCATTTCCATACCTGCAATTTTCACTGACCTTGGAACAGGGGTGGGTCAGGCTGGGAGCCCACATGTTGCTGACGCAGCATTGCTGGCACCATCGTGGAAGTGGACATTTTGAAACCTCGGCAATTTTGATGGAGATGGGTGGGTTTTGGGAGGTGCTGCAAATCATACCAGCACATCGGTGACATGAACCATGGGTGCGAAATGATTTGGGGGCAGGAGCGGAGTGAAATATCAGTACAAAAAATGTTGCCTACTTCACATATCATTATGGAATGTTGCAGCATAAATGATCTCAGTTCTTACCACAGTGGGTGATGATAGTGCTTGGATCTGAAAAGGTAAATGACCATTCAATAATATGGTTGCCAGGTTGTTCGGCAAGTTGTCAAGGAGAAGTAGAAAAGTCTTTAGATACTTCAGAGTAGAATATTCGCTGGATAAAGTGTGGCACTGCATTGAAAAAGTTTGAAACACTAGCCCATTTTGAAATAATTGACTGGATTCTCCATTTCATGACATTGGAAGTGAGAATCACCATCAGGCAGGGAATTGCGCAAAATGGAAAAATCAGTTTTGCCGCTGATTCCAATGCCACACTCCAGTCCCTCGCTGGCAGTGATATCGAGGTATACACCTCGTGTTGGAAGATCCATGCAAAGCCATCATTAACATGGATTTTAATGTCATTAATAGCTTGGACACTTCAAGCTCCACCCCTCTACGATGCTCCGCCTCTCTTAGGCAGAAGTCTCATGGGTGTGAATTAGTGCAAGTAGTTACAAGTGGGGCCTGGGAGTTATGGCTGCAGAGAGGGAGTGGGAGGCTAAAACATCTCTGAAAAAGCCTCAAAGATTGTCGAGCTTGCTGGGGGGTGGCTGCCTGGACCAGGGGCAGTAGCGGGTAACAACTTGATGCTAAGTCCGTGGAATCAAAGTGACCCCCTTGGGATCGGGGTGGCCTGGCTCATACTGCCATATCGACAGTGTGCATTTAAAATGCACCCCTCTGGTGCTACTTACAGCTGCTCACACTGCTGTTGGCATGTTTATTTTGACAGATTTATGAGCGTCTGAAGAGTATAATAGTTTTTATTAAGTGACACTTCATGTGGTATTTGTTTATTTTTGGGTGTCACGGTGTCACAGTGATTAGCACTGCTGCCTCACAGCGTCAGGGATCCGAGTTCAATGCCAGCCTAGGGTAACTGTATGTGTGTGTGTTTGTTGAGTTTGCACTTCCTCCCCCATGTCTTCATGGGTTTCCCCTGCATACTATGATTTCCTCCCATAGCCCAAAGATGTGCAGATGTCGATTATTCTTTTTGGTCTACTGTGTACGTACTGTGTACGTTCCCTTGGCCACAGAAAAATACTTTTCTGTATGTACATGTACTTCGGTACATGTGACAATAAATTAAATCAAATCAATCAATCAATCAAATCAGGTGGATTGGCCATGCTAAATTGCCCCTTAGAGTCCAGCGATTTACAGGTTAGGATATGGGAATAGGGCGGGGGAGTGGGCCTAGGTAGGTTGCTCTCTCAGAAGGTCAGTGCAGACTCGATGGGCCAAATGGCATCCTTCTGCACTGTAGGAATTCTATGGTTCTATTTTGATAGATCTCTGGGGCGTCATTCTCCGACCTCCCAGCGGGTCGGAGAATGGCCGTTGGCCGCCGTGAATCCCGCCCCCGCCGGTTGCCGAAGTCTCCGGTACCGGAGATTGGGCGTGGGCGGGAATCGGGCCGCGCCGGTTGGCAGGCCCCCCCCCGCTCGATTCTCCGGCCCGGATGGGCCGAAGTCCCGCCGAGAAATTGCCTGTCCCGCCGGCGTAAATTAAAGTAGGTATTTACCGGCGGGACAAGGCGGCGTGGGTGGGCTCCGGGGTCCTGGGGGGGGGGGCGCGGGGCGATCTGGCCCCGGGGGGTGCCCCCACGGGGGCCTGGCCCGCGATCGGGGCCCACCGATCTGCGGGCGGGCCTGTGCCGGGGGGGCACTCTTTCCCTTCCGCCTCTGCCACGGCCTCCACCATGGCGGAGGCGGAAGAGATTCCCTCCACTGCGCGTGCGTGGGAAACTGTCAGCGGCCGCTGACGCTCCCGCGCATGCGCCGCCCGGGGATGTCATTTCCGCGCCAGCTGGCGGGGCAACAAAGGCCGTTTCCACCAGCTGGCGGAGCGGAAATCCCTCCAGCGTCGGCCTAGCCCCTCAATGTCGCGGCTCGGCCCCACCATTCCGCACCTTTGGGGCGGCGCGATGCCCGTCTGATTGGCGCCGTTTTGGGCGCCAGTCGGCGGACATCACGCCGTTGGGGGAGAATTTCGCCCCTGATCTTTTCAAACATTTCCAAATGTTACTGTTGAGATCTTGAGTTTTGTTTATTATGGATATTGTATGAGTGGGGTTGGGGTTTGAGTGGCGGGGTGGGGGGGTGATGTGACCAGTGGGAGGATATGGGGTGAGGGGGTAGAGAGGGTATGGGGATAAGTGGGGTGTGTGAGGAAAGGGTTGGAAGGCAGCACACTGATCTCCAGAACTGGGCCATTGTCTCTGCAAAAGAGAGTGGGCCTTTCAGCCTGGCGGAGCTGGCATCAGCCTCGGATTCTGCCCTGTCGCTGGCATTCCACCGACACCAGACACTCCCGTCTGGGAGGAGATTCAAAACCTCAAACATGAAAATCAGGTCCCTGGACCGCAAGCATTAAGTTCGGAGGATGGATTCACAAACTAGGGTGGTATTTTCTGTAATTTATTTATTTATTTAAAAAAATATTTTTATTCTCCTCCTTTTTCACATTTTCTCCCAAATTTACACCCATCAACAATAAACAATAATCAGCAACAAATATGTCAATCCCCATATCAATAACAACAATCCATCCTCCCACCAAACCCCAAACATTAGTCCGCATGTTTACATAAACAAATGACAAAAAGGAATCAGGGATCACCCATAGTCACCATTAACACACACAACCCCCCCTCCCCCTCCAACCCACCCACCCATCTCCCCCCAACGAATGTTCGATGTTATCCAATTCTCGAAAGTGCATAATGAATAATGCCCATGAATTGTAGAACCCCTCCATCCTTCCCCTCAGTTCAAACTTAACTTTCTCAAGAGTCAAGAATTCCAACAGATCCCCCCGCCACGCCAGGGCACAGGGAGGAGAGGCTGCTCTCCATCCCAGCAGGATCCGCCTTCAGGCGATCAACGAGACGAAGGCTATGATATCTGCCTCCGCACCCGTTTCCAACCCTCGCTGGTCCGACACCCCGAATATGGCCTCCCGGGGACCCGGGTCCAGTTTCACGTGCACCACTTTGGAAATTACCCTAAACACCTCCTTCCAGTAATCCTCCAGCTTTGGACAGGACCAAAACATATGAACGTGATTAGCGGGGGCCCCCCCCGCAACGCTCACACACATATTCTACTCCTTCAAAGAATTGGCTCATCCTCGCCCTCGTGAGGTGTGCTCTGTATACCCACTTCAGCTGTATCAGCCTCAACCTCGCACATGAGGTGAAGGCATTTACTCTCCGGAGCATCTCACACCAGACCCCCTCCTCTATAACCTCTCTCAGCTCTTCCTCCCACTTTGCTTTGATCCCTTCCAGTGGTGCCTTACCCTCTTCCAAAATAGCTCCGTACACCGCTGACACAGCCCCCTTCTCCAGTCCCCTTAACCTTTTAAATTACAGAAATGACAAGTGGTTATTTGATTGATGGCTTCAGCAGAATAAGAGATTGGATAAAGTAACAGTTAGGGTAAGTTGGCAGAAACTACTTTTGCTAGTTGGGGAATCCAGAGCTTGAAAACCAGAGTCAAAACATTACAGTCTGAACTCTCAGGAATGAAATTAGGAAGCACCAAGTGAGGGAGGAGCTAATTCTGCATCAATGGTTAATTTTAAATGTGAGACTGATAAATCTTTGCTCACTAAAGTTATCAAGAAAGAAAAGACAAAGATGAGCCGATGGAGTTAGGTTGCAGATCAGTCCTAATCTCAGTGATACAATGGACCAGAAATATACGGCCAGGTTGTACAAGATGAAAGTGAACGGTGTCGGCTGCGGCTCAGTTAGTAGCACAGTCACCAGTCACTCCTGAGTCAGAGTTTGTTGATTCAAGCACCAATTCAGGATTTGAGCACAAAAATTAAAGCTGTGCTATTATCCCAGTTTACCTTAATACTGGGCAAGAGAGATCTCAGAGTGAAACCGAACTTTGTATTTTGTTTTTAGAAACCATGGGGGACTTTTAACAAGAAATTTGGCATGTCTGCATCGACTCTCACAAACTTCTACAGATGTGCGATAGAGAGCATTCTATCCGGCTGCATCACAGCCTGGTATGGCAACTGCTCGGTCCAGGAGCGCAAGAAACTACAGAGTGTGGTGAACTCAGCCCGACGCATCACACAAGCTTGCCATCCTCCCATTGATCCTGTCTACACCTCCCGCTGCCTCAGGAAGGCAGACAGCATTGTCAGAGACTCCTCCCACCCAGGCATTGCCTTCTTCCTGACCCTTCCATCAGGCAGAAGGTACAGAAGTCTGAAGACCCGCACATCCTGACATAGGAACAGCTTCTTCCCCACAGCTACCAGACTCCTCATCCTCTCCCCCTCGGACTGATCTGTTCCCTGTGAGAACACTATTCACGACGCCCTATGCTGCTCTTGTTTGGCCCTTGTTCTGCACTGTAGCCAATCTCTATTTGTTGATATACCATTGTCAATGTTCTCTGTCGATTATTCTTTTGTTTACAATGCACGTACTGCGTTCGTTCCCTTGGCCGCAGAAAATTACTTTCACTGTACTTCGGTACATGAGACAAATATCAATCAAAAAATCAAATAAAGAATAAAACATTGATTAAACATGGAAAAGTGGACTTTATTACACCAAACAAAAAGTCTGGAAAGAGCTCAATACAAACACCCGAAAACCCACACCATTCCCTTTGTCCCGGCAAAACCCTTTACAGACACATCATCCAGTGAAGATTTACCACTTGCTCAGCACCAAGGCTTCTTGTTGGAGCTGGCTCAGTTGCAAATGGCTTTCTTCCAGTGGATTTTGGGGCATTCACTGAATATTTTTCCTCAGTTGGCATCTCTTGCTGAGACACCAAAATAGCACTCTAAATAAATTCACTATTATTGCAATTGCAGGGCAAACGTAACTTCACTAAACTTAATCCTCCAGCAGCCTTACAGTATTTTGTATCAGAAAGCTTAGAACTCCTGCCTTTCCTCTTTGATATATGCACTCTGAACATCTTCTGTTTTTTCCTGTGTCTTTGTGTATCACTGGATTCCTGTCGCTGGGCAATTGCACAATTTTTTCTATTTTGCTTTTTTCTCCAAAATCACCCATCTATTCACTTCAGTGGTTCTAAAATCTCACTAAAGGTGCATGTATATAAAAAACAAATCTGCAAAAATTGATCATTTTGCTCAGATACCCTCCAGATTTCCTGGCACCAAGTTCCCAGAAAAAACAAATGAGATTGAAACATATAACACCTTTCTTAACTCAGAAATGCAAATATAAATTAAAATTAAAGTTATACATTGCTCCTAACAAGTGGCAGGTCAGTGTATGACGTGATTGCTGCATTATTGGAGGTAAGGCTGACAAGTCAGTGCAGTACTGAGGAAAAGGTCCATGAAAGGAGATTTAAAAAGAGCGGGAGCTGCGAGTCGGAGCGGAGATATAAAAAGAGCGAGAGCTGCGAGTCGGAGCGGAGATTTAAAAAGCGCGGGAGCTGCGAGTCGGAGCGGAGATTTGAAAAGCGCAGGAGCTGCGAGTCGGAGCGGAGATATAAAAAGCGCGGGAGCTGCGAGTCGGAGCGGAGATTTAAAAAGAGCGGGAGCTGCGAGTCGGAGCGGAGATTTAAAAAGAGCCGGAGCTGCGAGTCGGAGCGGAGATTTAAAAAGTGCGGTAGCTGCGAGTCGGAGCAGAGATTTAAAAAGCGCGGGGGCTGCGAGTCGGAGCGGAGATTTGAAAAGCGCGGGAGCTGAGAGTCGGAGCGGAGATTTAAAAAGCGCGGGAACTGCGAGTCGGAGCGGAGATTTACTAAATATTGCGGCCTAGTTTCGGGAGCCGTTCGGAGGAGGAGGTGCAGTCTCTGTCAGGGAGAGAACCTGAGAACATCTGAGACCCTCAGAAGGTAAGTAAGTGATTTTTACTCATTTTTACTCTTACTTTTATTACCTTTTCAAATTGAGTGTGTGTGTGTGTGGGGCAACTGAAGTGACATCACAGAAAAGCTATGACCTGAGTGGCTGGTTGGGAATCTACACTAAATTAAAAAAATTAAGCACTGGTAACTAATTAAAACATAATTACTTAATTATAATTTAGAGGGGTATCTAAGCCAGAGATCGGAGAGTACTGTATTTAGCTTTCACATTTATAGTAGAAATCTAGTGCTAGGAAACAGATAGTTAACAGTAACTTTAAAAAAATGTTTAAAACTTTTAACTTTAATTTACTAATTCATTGACACAAAGTCAGTTAGAGGGGTGCAGTGCTCTGACTGTGAGATGCGGCAGGTCCGGGAGGCTTCCAGCGTCCCGGATGGCTTCATCTGCAGAAAGTGCACCCAACTGGAGCTCCTCACAGACCGCATGGTTCGGTTGGAGCGGCAGTTGGATGCACTTAGGAGCATGCAGGTGGCGGAAAGCGTCATAGATAGCAGTTATATAAATGTGGTCACACCCAAGGTGCAGGCAGAGAAATGGGTGACCACCAGAAAGGGCAGGCAGTCAGTGCAGGAATCCCCTGTGGTTGTCCCCCTCTCGAACAGGTATACCCCTTTGGATACTGTCGGGGGGATAGCCTATCAGGGGAAAACAGCAGCAGCCAGACCAGTGGCACCACGGCTGGCTCTGATGTACAGAAGGGAGGGTCAAAGCACAGAAGAGCAATAGTAATAGGGGACTCTATAGTCAGGGGCACAGATAGGCGCTTCTGTGGACGTGAAAGAGACTCCAGGATGGTATGTTGCCTCCCTGGTGCCAGGGTCCAGGATGTGTCCGAACGGGTAGAGGGCATCCTGAAGGGGGGAGCAAACAGGCAGAGGTCATTGTACATATTGGTACTAACGACATAGGCAGGAAGGGGCATGAGGTCCTGCAGCAGGAGTTCAGGGAGCTAGGCAGAAAGTTAAAAGACAGCACCTCTCGAGTTGTAATCTCGGGATTACTCCCTGTGCCACGTGCCAGTGAGGCTAGAAATAGGAAGATAAAGCAGCTAAACACGTGGCTAAACAGCTGGTGTAGGAGGGTGGGTTTCCATTATCTGGACCACTGGGAGCTCTTCCGGGGCAGGTGTGACCTATATAAGGACGGGTTGCATTTAAACTGGAGAGGCATAAATCTGGCCGCGAGGTTTGCTAGTGTCACACGGGAGGGTTTAAACTAGTATGGCAGGGGGGTGGGCACGGGAGCAATCGGTCAGAAGGTGATAGCACTGGGGGAGAACTAGGGAATAGGGACAGTGTGGCTCTGAGGCAGAGCAGACAGGGAGAGGTTGCTGAACACAGCAGGTCTGGTGGCCTGATGTGCATATGTTTTAATGCAAGAAGTATTACGGGTAGGGCAGATGAACTTAGAGCTTGGATTAGTACTTGGAACTATGATGTTGTTGCCATTACAGAGACCTGGTTGAGGGAAGGGCAGGACTGGCAGCTAAACGTTGCAGGATTTAGATGTTTCAGGCGGGATAGAGGGGGATGTAAAAGGGGTGGCGGAGTTGCGCTACTGGTTAGGGAGGATATCACAGCTGTACTATGGGAGGACACCTCAGAGGGCAGTGAGGCGAGATGGTTAGAGATCAGGGATAAGAAGGATGCAGTCACAATGTTGGGGGTTTACTACAGGCCTCCCAACAGCCAGTGGGCGATAGAGGAGCAGATAGGTAGACAGATTTTGGAAAAGAGTAAAAACAACAGGGTTGTGGTGATGGGAGACTTCAACTTCCCCAATATTGACTGGGACTCACTTAGTGCCAGGGGCTTAGGCAGGGCAGAGTTTGTAAGGAGCATCCAGGAGGACTTCTTAAAACAATATGTAGACAGTCCAACTAGGGACGGGGCTGTACTAGACCTGGTATTGGGGAATGAGCCCGGCCAGTTGGAAGAAGTTTCAGGAGGGGAGCATTTTGGTAACAGTGACCACAATTCAGTAAGTTTTAAAGTGCTGATGGACAAGGATAAGAGTGGTCCTAGGGTGAATATGCTAAACTGGGGGAAGGCTAATTATAACAATATTAGGCGGGAACTGAAGAACCTAGATTGGGGGGCGGATGTTTGAGGGCAAATCAACATCTGACATGTGGGAGGCTTTCAAGTGTCAGTTGAAAGGAATTCAGGACCAGCATGTTCCTGTGAGGAAGAAGGATAAATATGGCAATTTTCGGGAACCTTGGATAACGAGAGATATTGTAGGCCTCGTCAAAAAGAAAAAGGAGGCATTTGTTAGGGCTAAAAGGCTGGGAACAGACGAAGCCTGTGTGGAATATAAGGAAAGTAGGAAGGAACTTAAGCAAGGAGTCATGAGGGCTAGAAGGGGACATGAAAAGTCATTGGCAAATAGGGTTAAGGAAAATCCCAAGGCTTTTTACACGTACATAAAAAGCAAGAGGGTAGCCATGGAAAGGGTTGGCCCACTGAAGGATAGGCAAGGGAATCTATGTGCGGAGCCAGAGGAAATGGGCGAGGTACGAAATGATTACTTTGCATCAGTATTCACTAAAGAGGTGTTGGTGGATGTTGAGTCTGGAGAAGGGTGTGTAGATAGCTTGGGTCACATTGAGATCCAAAAGGACAAGGTGTTGGGCGTCTTAAAAAATATTAAGGTAGATAAGTCCCCAGGGCCTGATGGGATCTACCCCAGAATACTGAAGGAGGCTGGAGAGGAAATTGCTGAGGCCTTGACAGAAATCTTTGGATCCTCACTGCCTTCAGGTGATGTCCCGGAGGACTGGAGAATAGCCAGTTCCTCTGTTTAAGAAGGGTAGCAAGGATAATCCAGGGAACTACAGGCCGGTGAGCCTTACTTCAGTGGTAGGGAAATTACTGGAGAGAATTCTTCGAATGGCAGGGAAGGGAGTGCAATGTTCCTCCTGCAGGATGTTTGAGGTGAGGGATGCAGTTAGTGTCCCTGCTGATTTTACCTGCAGGAAGTGCTGCCATCTCCAGCTCCTCCAAGACCGAGTTAGGGAACTGGAGCTGGAGTTGGAAGAACTTCGGATCATTCGGGAGGCAGAAGGGGTCATAGATAGCAGCTTCAGGGAATTAGTTACACCAAAGATTGGAGATAGGTGGGTAACTGTAAGAGGGACTGGGAAAAAGCAGTCAGTGCAGGGATCCCCTGCGGTCATTCCCCTGAGAAACAAGTATACCGCTTTGGAAGGGGGGAGAGGAGCAGAGCATTAGTAATTGGGGACTCTATAGTCAGGGGCACAGATAGGAGATTTTGTGGGAGCGTGAGAGACTCGCGTTTGGTATGTTGCCTCCCAGGTGCAAGGGTACGTGATGTCTCGGATCGTGTTTTCCGGGTCCTTAGGGGGGAGGGGCAGCAGCCCCAAGTCGTGGTCCACATTGGCACTAACGACATAGGTAGGAAAGGGGACAAGGATGTCAGGCAGGCTTTCAGGGAGCTAGGATGGAAGCTCAGAACTAGAACAAACAGAGTTGTTATCTCTGGGTTGTTGCCCGTGCCACGTGATAGTGAGATGAGGAATAGGGAGAGAGAGCATTTAAACACGTGGCTACAGGGATGGTGCAGGCGGGAGGGATTCAGATTTTTGGATAACTGGGGCTCTTTCTGGGGAAGGTGGGACCTCTACAGACAGGATGGTCTACATCTGAACCTGAGGGGCACAAATATCCTGGGGGGGAGATTTGTTAGTGCTCTTTGGGGGGGTTTAAACTAATGCAGCAGGGGCATGGGAACCTGGATTGTAGTTTTAGGGTAAGGGAGAATGAGAGTATAGAGGTCAGGAGCACAGATTTGACGTCGCAGGAGGGGGCCAGTGTTCAGGTAGGTGGTTTGAAGTGTGTCTACTTCAATGCCAGGAGTATACGAAACAAGGTAGGGGAACTGGCAGCATGGGTTGGTACCTGGGACTTCGATGGTGTGGCCATTTCGGAGACATGGATAGAGCAGGGACAGGAATGGATGTTGCAGGTTCCGGGGTTTAGGTGTTTTAGTAAGCTCAGAGAAGGAGGCAAAAGAGGGGGAGGTGTGGCACTGCTAGTCAAGAGCAGTATTACGGTGGCGGAGAGGATGCTAGATGGGGACTCTTCTTCCGAGGTAGTATGGGCTGAAGTTAGAAACAGGAAAGGAGAGGGCACCCTGTTGGGAGTTTTCTATAGGCCTCCATTTAGTTCTAGGGATGTAGAGGAAAGGATGGCGAGGATGATCCTGGATAAGAGCGAAAGTAACAGGGTAGTTATTATGGGAGACTTTAACTTTCCAAATATTGACTGGAAAAGATATAGTTCGAGTACAATAGATGGGTCGTTCTTTGTACAGTGTGTGCAGGAGGGTTTCCTGAAACAATATGTTGACAGGCCAACAAGAGGCGAGGCCACGTTGGATTTGGTTTTGGGTAATGAACCAGGCCAGGTGTTGGATTTGGAGGTAGGAGAGCACTTTGGGGACAGTGACCACAATTCGGTGACGTTTACATTAATGATGGAAAGGGATAAGTATACACCGCAGGGCAAGAGTTATAGCTGGGGGAAGGGCAATTATGATGCCATTAGACGTGACTTGGGGGGGATAAGGTGGCGAAGTAGGCTGCAAGTGTTGGGCACACTGGATAAGTGGGGCTTGTTCAAGGATCAGCTACTGCGTGTTCTTGATAAGTATGTACCGGTCAGACAGGGAGGAAGGCGTCGAGCGAGGGAACCGTGGTTTACCAAGGAAGTGGAATCTCTTGTTAAGAGGAAGAAGGAGGCCTATGTGAAGATGAAGTGTGAAGTTTCGGTTGGGGCGATGGATAGTTACAAGGTAGCGAGGAAGGATCTAAAGAGAGAGCTAAGACGAGCAAGGAGGGGACATGAGAAGTATTTGGCAGGAAGGATCAAGGAAAACCCAAAAGCTTTCTATAGGTATGTCAGGAATAAGCGAATGACTAGGGAAAGAGTAGGACCAGTCAAGGACAGGGATGGGAAATTGTGTGTGGAGTCTGAAGAGATAGGCGAGATACTAAATGAATATTTTTCGTCAGTATTCACTCAGGAAAAAGATAATGTTGTGGAGGAGAATGCTGAGCCCCAGGCTAATAGAATAGATGGCATTGAGGTACGTAGGGAAGAGGTGTTGGCAATTCTGGACAGGCTGAAAATAGATAAGTCCCCGGGACCTGATGGGATTTATCCTAGGATTCTCTGGGAGGCCACGGAAGAGATTGCTGGACCTTTGGCTTTGATTTTTATGTCATCATTGGCTACAGGAATAGTGCCAGAGGACTGGAGGACAGCAAATGTGGTCCCTTTGTTCAAAAAGGGGAGCAGAGACAACCCCGGCAACTATAGACCGGTGAGCCTCACGTCTGTAGTGGGTAAAGTCTTGGAGGGGATTATAAGAGACAAGATTTATAATCATCTAGATAGGAATAATATGATCAGGGATAGTCAGCATGGCTTTGTGAAGGGTAGGTCATGCCTCACAAACCTTATTGAGTTCTTTGAGAAGGTGACTGAACAGATAGACGAGGGTAGAGCAGTTGATGTGGTGTATATGGATTTCAGCAAAGCGTTTGATAAGGTTCCCCACGGTAGGCTATTGCAAAAAATACGGAGGCTGGGGATTGAGGGTGATTTAGAGATGTGGATCAGAAATTGGCTAGCTGAAAGAAGACAGAGGGTGGTGGTTGATGGGATATGTTCAGAATGGAGTACAGTCACAAGTGGAGTACCACAAGGATCTGTTCTGGGGCCGTTGCTGTTTGTCATTTTTATCAATGACCTAGAGGAAGGCGCAGAAGGGTGGGTGAGTAAATTTGCAGACGATACTAAAGTCGGTGGTGTTGTCGATAGTGTGGAAGGATGTAGCAGGTTACAGAGGGATATAGATAAGCTGCAGAGCTGGGCTGAGAGGTGGCAAATGGAGTTTAATGTAGAGAAGTGTGAGGTGATTCACTTTGGAAGGAATAACAGGAATGCGGAATATTTGGCTAATGGTAAAGTTCTTGAAAGTGTGGATGAGCAGAGGGATCTAGGTGTCCATGTACATAGATCCCTGAAAGTTGCCACCCAGGTTGATAGGGTTGTGAAGAAGGCCTATGGAGTGTTGGCCTTTATTGGTAGAGGGATTGAGTTCCGGAGTCGGGAGGTCATGTTGCAGCTGTACAGAACTCTGGTACGGCCGCATTTGGAGTATTGCGTACAGTTCTGGTCACCGCATTATAGGAAGGACGTGGAGGCTTTGGAGCGGGTGCAGAGGAGATTTACCAGGATGTTGCCTGGTATGGAGGGAAAATCTTATGAGGAAAGGCTGATGGACTTGAGGTTGTTTTCATTGGAGAGAAGAAGGTTAAGAGGAGACTTAATAGAGGCATACAAAATGATCAGGGGGTTGGATAGGGTGGACAGTGAGAGCCTTCTCCCGCGGATGGATATGGCTGGCACGAGGGGACATAACTTTAAACTGAGGGGTAATAGATATAGGACAGAGGTCAGAGGTAGGTTCTTTACGCAAAGAGTAGTGAGGCCGTGGAATGCCCTACCTGCTACAGTAGTGAACTCGCCAACATTGAGGGCATTTAAAAGTTTATTGGATAAACATATGGATGATAATGGCATAGTGTAGGTTAGATGGCTTTTGTTTCGGTGCAACATCGTGGGCCGAAGGGCCTGTACTGCGCTGTATTGTTCTATATGTTCTATGAAACAGGATCTACTCCCATTTGGAAGCAAATGGATGTATTAGTGAGAGGCAGCACGGTTTTGTGAAGGGGAGGTCGTGTCTCACTAACTTGATAGAGTTTTTCGAGGAGGTCACAAAGATGATTGATGCAGGTAGGGCAGTGGGTGTTGTCTATATGGACTTCAGTAAGGCCTTTGACAAGTTCCCTCGTGGTAGACTCGTACAAAAGGTGAAGTCACACGGGATCAGGGGTGAGCTGGCAAGGTGGATACAGAACTGGCTAGGTCATAGAAGGCAGAGAGTAGCAATGGAAGGATGCTTTTCTAATTGGAGGGCTGTGACTAGTGGTGTTTCGCAGGGATCAGTGCTGGGACCTTTGCTGTTCGTAGTATATATAAATGATTTGGAGGAAAATGTAACTGGTCTGATTAGTAAGTTTGCAGACGACACAAAGGTTTGTGGAATTGCGGATAGCGATGAGGACTGTCAGAGGATACAGCAGGATTTACATTGTTTGGAGACTTGGGTGGAGAGATGGCAGATGGAGTTTAATCCGGACAAATGTGAGGTAATGTATTTTGGAAGGTCTAATGCAGGTAGGGAATATACAGTGAATGGTAGAACCCTCAAGAGTATTGACAGTCAGAGAGATCTAGGTGTACAGGTCCACAGGTCACTGAAAGGGGCAACACAGGTGGAGAAGGTAGTCAAGAAGGCATACGGCAGGCTTGCCTTCATTGGCCGGGGCATTGAGTATAAGAATTGGCAAGTCATGTTGCAGCTGTATAGAACCTTAGTTAGGCCACACTTGGAGTATAGTGTTCAATTCTGGTCACCACACTACCAGAAGGATGTGGAGGCTTTAGAGAGGGTGCAGAAGAGATTTACCAGAATGTTGCCTGGTATGGAGGGCATTAGCTATGAGGAGCAGTTGAATAAACTCGGTTTGTTCTCACTGGAACGACGGAGGTTGAGAGGCGACCTGATAGAGGTCTACAAAATTATGAGGGGCATAGACAGAGTGGATAGTCAGAGGCTTTTCCCCAGGGTAGAGGGGTCAATTACTAGGGGGCATAGCTTTAAGGTGAGAGTGGCAAGGTTTAGAGTAGATGTACGAGGCAAGTTTTTTACACAGAAGGTAGTGGGTGCCTGGAACTTGCTACCGGAGGAGGTGGTGGAAGCAGGGACGATAGTGACATTTAAGGGGCATCTTGACAAATACATGAATAGGATGGGAATAGAGGGATACGGACCCAGGAAGTGTAGAAGATTGTAGTTTAGTCGGGCAGCATGGTCGGCACGGGCTTGGAGGGCCGAAGGGCCTGTTCCTGTGCTGTACATTTCTTTGTTCTTTGTTTGTTCTATTATTGGTGCGACCACCTTGATGAGATTTTGAACTTGTGTCCTTCCAGGTGGATACAGAAGATTCCTTGGTACTATTTGAGGAAGAGTGGGATGGAAGATATGCTGCTCCGACAACACTCAAGAAGCTCAACACCATCCAAGACAAAGCAGTCTGCTTGATTGGACCCCACCCACCACCTTTAACACCCCCTCCCTCCACCACCGATGCACATTGACAGCAGCTTCTCCAGGGATGTTAGGGTATTGAGTATCTCGGAGTGCCCCTGAACCCGCCTGAAAGCAGTGCAAGAGTCACTGATTGCTTTGGGGATCAGCGTTGAGTGACCAACCACATAATCCAGACACTATTTCAAGGGCTTCACCATCTATCCTTTACCTTCAACCAGTGACTTTCAACCTTTGGCTGAATTCCTCCATGACTATTTTGTTATTTTATTTGGTTTATTTTGGTGTATGCACATACTGAGGATATCCCGAGGGAGTTGTGTGCTTTCATATTTTCTACTGCACCTTAATAAGCTTTGCTGTTCTCTTTGACAAGACTGGTTTCATAATAAATGACTACCTTTGTTGGTGTTTGAAAGGAGCCTAATTAAAGTTTATACTGGGTAACAGTCGCAAAGGTAAATAATTGGCCATTTTAGTGCGTGAATTGAACATTTAAACTAATGTTGCGACCTGTGGAGTAGTGGGACTAGATCAACTGCACACCTCCCCCATGCTGGTCATAACACCAAACACAATTCTTTTTTGAAGGGATCTTATGAGAGGTAATGTAATTCATATAGAGCACAGAAACAGGCCACTGGGTTGACCAAGCCAATGCCAGTCTCTATGCCCATAGGAGCCTCCTCCCACACCCCATCAACCTCCTGTTTTATCAGTTCTCCAAGTAATTACCAATCTAATTGAATTATGATGATACACCATAGTCATTCAATGTCAGAGAAGAATTGTTTAGTTGCTATGTTTACGACAATTGCTGATAGTAATAAGTATTAATATGGTGAGCGTACAAACACTCTTGTACTGCACCGAGTCCATAAAAGACACAGCTGAAGGTCAAGCACAGACCAGCCCAGGGAAGGTCTCTTTCATTTTGGTCGGGGCTGGAGGAGGCTCTCCTAAACCCCATAAACAATGCAGGCCTCTGACAGGGCAACTAATGCCCCTCCCTCCTTTCCTTACCACCCTCTCCTCACCCACACCCGGCTTGCTCTCCCCGCTCCAGATTGATTTGCGAACCAGACAATTCATTGTTCCTTCCTAATCGCTGGCAGAATTTTTTTAACAAGCCAGTGCCGCAGTGATTTGGGCCTTCAGCCTGTTGGAAAGAAGAGGAGGTTTATCGAGCTCCCTGTCCACTGCTCCGGCCTGGTTTGCACCCAAACAGGCTTTTCTACACAGCCAAAATAAACTTGCGTCTTACAAATCTGAGGCCCAAATGGAGCAGAGTGAGACCTCGCTCTCCTTAAGAGCCTCACTTTACCTTACTTCACTCCAGCTTTAATTCCCCCACCATCCTTACACCACCCCCCCACCCATTTTACCCCCACCCCACTCGCCCGCTGTTGCAAGAAATGTCTGGCAGCCGACAACCACAAAAAAACTCTACCCCCCGGTGAAAACGCACTGCAGGCGGCTGAACAGGTCGAGAGTGGGACTTTAACCCATCAGTGGGAGGAAATTTCACCCTCCAGTCTGGCCAGCCAATCAGATTAGCAATTGCAGCCATGCCCACTGCTCGGATCTGGCACTGCACAAGGGGGAGATGATGGATGCTGCAGACGGGTATATCAGGCCTTTGTGGGTGGAGAAGGGCCTGGCAGCCTAGGGAGAGGAGGGAGGGGCTGGGGGCATGGGTTTTGGAGGCTATGCATGGAGGCACAAAGAGGAGTAACATTTTGGGATTGTGGGGGTGGGAAAATAATGCTCTGATGCACAAATGTCACCCCCAGATCATGTGCCTCCTCTTTCTTTCCACTTTTACAAAAATGTTTTTCAAATGCTTGCTACCTACTCGCTCCTGACTGCTCATAAAAAACATTTTATGCCATTGCTTCCTACCATATGGGCAGTTTGGTGGTACGATGGTTAGCACTGCTGCCTCACAGCGCAGCGACCCGGGTTCAATTCCGGCCTTGGGTCACTGTCTGTACGGAGTCTGCACGTTCTCCCCGTGCCTGCGTGGGTTTCCTCCGGGTGCTCCGGTTTCCTCCCACAGTCCAAAGATGTGCAGGTTACGTGGATTGGCCATGTTCATTTTGCAAGATTACGGGGATATGGCTGGGGAGTGGCCTAGGTAGGGTGCTCTTACAGAGCTGCAGGCTAGCTGGGCCGAATGGTCTCCTTCTGCACTGTCGGGATTCTATGGATTAAGTTTCATTGGTGCGCTATGTGAGTGCCCAAACGCAGCACTCCTACCCCCGCCTGCTCCATTGTTGGGGTGAAGATTTCAATCTCCCAGCTCTCAGTTTCAGTGGATTCAGGTTCCTTCTGTAAGTGGACATAGTTCACAACCTGATAGTGGACCAAGAGTTCATTCAATGACAGGCTTTGAAATACAAACACTACATATTGTTCAATAATGCCACACAGTAATTTAAATATGTTTTCACTGCACTGATTGATTATAGAGCTCTGGCCAGAAGCACAGAATCGATACGCTGCAGAAGGAGGCCATTCTCGGAGCCGATTCGCCACCCAATCACGTTTCGTCATTTTGGCGAAGAATCCTGCCCAAAGCCCCCAGCAGCTTTCAGTTCGAAAAAAAAGAAGCCATTTCCTGGACTGTGTTAATTGACAGGATCTTGTGCAGTTTCAACAGAATCCACTATTTACATTACCCAGGGTTTGTTATTATTGCTGAGCCCATTATGAATGTTTGGTTGTATTTCAAAATCTATAGGACCACTTATATCAGCAAGGGGTTGTGTTCAAGTTTTGATTAACAGTTTTAAGAGGTTATTAAAGGATTATGTCTTTGATGTGCGACATGAATAAGTGCTTGTTTGTTTTTAACAACAAAATGACCACTTGAGGGGTTTGATTTTTGAATTGTTAGGAATTAGTTTTTTTCACTCTGAAATGTGTTGGAATGACAAATAAAGACGTTTCTTTGCTGTCCATTTAAAAGACATCCAAAGTCGATATCCATAGTCGATAACAGGTGAGTGGCTATGGGGGATACATGGGGGTCATGAAGGGTATACAGGAGCATGAAGGATGTATGGAGGTGGCATGGGGAGTCTGAGGTCCATGGAAGGGGAACGGAAGCATGGGTATGAGGGGTGAGTTTCTGAGAGCTTGATATTTATCATCACACATGGGCGGAAGGCCCAGTAAAGAGGTGAATGGTCCTTTCTACTGGCTTCACCATCTGGCTGCATCCGTTGTGAGCTCGCGCCCAGGTATGGGTGCAGCAGGCAATACTCTATCCCAAGTATCTGTCCATAATAACAAATGTTATTCATGAGACACAGAGGGCAAAAAACCACGACCAACTTTTATGTTGCACTTTTTAAAAAATATATATATTTTATTCAGAATTTTGTGGCCAAACATAACAGTACATAGTTTTTCTTTTGAACACCAACAAAGCAATATAAATAACCGTGGCCAGTTTTAAACAAATAAATAAATAATATATAAACAGAAACAGAAACAAAACTGAGTGGCAACTGCCTTGTCAAAAATAGTTACTCTTCAAAGATACAATCCAACAATTCAATATACATTACCTATAACAAATGTCTATACATATACAATGACATCCCTGAGAGTCCGTCCGATTCCTCTCCCACCCCCTCCCCCTGGGTTGCTGCTGTTATCTACTTCTTTTCCATTCCGTCTATCTTTCTGTGAGGTAGTCGACGAACGGTTGCCACCGCCTGGTGAACCCCTGAGCCGAACCCCTTAATACGAACTTGATCCGTTCTAGCTTTATAAACCCTGCCATGTCGTTTATCCAGGTCTCCACCCCCGGGGGTTTGGCTTCCTTCCACATTAACAATATCCTGCGCCGGGCTACTAGGGACGCAAAGGCCAAAACATCAGCCTCTCTCGCCTCCTGCACTCCCGGCTCTTCTGCAACCCCGAATATAGCCAACCCTCAGCTTGGTTCGACCCGGACCCCCACCACCTTCGAAAGCACCTTTGCCACCCCCACCCAGAACCCCTGTAGTACCGGGCATGACCAGAACATGTGGGTGTGATTCGCTGGGCTTCTCGTGCACCTCCCACACCTATCCTCTACCCAAAAAAATTTACTGAGCCGTGCTCCAGTCATATGCGCCCTGTGTAGAACCTTGAGTTGTATCAGGCTTAGCCTGGCACACGAGGATGATGAGTTTACCCTACGTAGGGCGTCAGTCCACAGCCCCTCCTCAATCTCCTCCCCCAGCTCTTCTTCCCATTTCCCTTTCAGCTCATCTACCATGATCTCACCCTCGTCCCTCATTTCCCTATATATGTCCGACACCTTACCATCCCCCACCCATAGAACATAGAACATAGAACAATACAGCGCAGTACAGGCCCTTCGGCCCACGATGTTGCACCGAAACAAAAGCCATCTAACCTACACTATGCCATTATCATCCATATGTTTATCCAATAAACTTTTAAATGCCCTCAATGTTGGTGAGTTCACTACTGTAGCAGGTAGGGCATTCCACGGCCTCACTACTCTTTGCGTAAAGAACCTACCTCTGACCTCTGTCCTATATCTATTACCCCTCAGTTTAACGTTATGTCCCCTCGTGCCAGCCATTTCCATCCGCGGGAGAAGGCTCTCACTGTCCACCCTATCCAACCCCCTGATCATTTTGTATGCCTCTATTAGGTCTCCTCTTAACCTTCTTCTCTCCAACGAAAACAACCTCAAGTCCATCAGCCTTTCCTCATAAGATTTTCCCCCAATACCAGGCAACATCCTAGTAAATCTCCTCTGCACCCGCTCCAAAGCCTCCACGTCCTTCCTATAATGCGGTGACCAGAACTGTACGCAATACTCCAAATGCGGCCGTACCAGAGTTCTGTACAGCTGCAACATGACCTCCCGACTCCGGAACTCAATCCCTCTACCAATAAAGGCCAACACTCCATAGGCCTTCTTCACAACCCTATCAACCTGGGTGGCAACTTTCAGGGATCTATGTACATGGACACCTAGCTCCCTCTGCTCATCCACACTTTCAAGAACTTTACCATTAGCCAAATATTCCGCATTCCTGTTATTCCTTCCAAAGTGAATCACCTCACACTTCTCTACATTAAACTCCATTTGCCACCTCTCAGCCCAGCTCTGCAGCTTATCTATATCCCTCTGTAACCTGCTACATCCTTCCACACTATCGACAACACCACCGATTTTAGTATCGTCTGCAAATTTACTCACCCACCCTTCTGCGCCTTCCTCTAGGTCATTGATAAAAATGACAAACAGCAATGGCCCCAGAACAGATCCTTGTGGTACTCCACTTGTGACTGTACTCCATTCTGAACATTTCCCATCAACCACCACCCTCTGTCTTCTTTCAGCTAGCCAATTTCTGATCCACATCTCTAAATCACCCTCAATCCCCAGCCTCCGTATTTTCTGCAATAGCCTACCGTGGGGAAACGTATCAACCGCTTTGCTGAAATCTATATACACCACATCAACTGCTCTACCCTCATCTACCTGTTCAGTCACCATGTCTCTGAGATCACTCTATCCTGCACCCCCTGCGTCGGGAGCTGCGGGAATTCCCTCACCTGTTGCCTCGCGAAAACCCTCAGTTGCATGTACCGAAATGCATTCCCTTGGGGCAACCCATATTTTTCCGTCAGCGCACCCAGACTCGCAAACGTCCCATCTCCGAACAGATCTCTCAATTGTACTACCCCAGCTCTTTGCCATGCTCCAAATCCCCCATCCATTCTCCCCGGAACAAACCTATGGTTATTTCTTATCGGGGACCGCTCCGAGGCTCCTGTCCTTCCCCTATGCCGTCTCCACTGCCCCCAAATTTTCAATGTAGCCACCACCACCGGGCGTGTGGTGTATTTCTTCGGTGAGAACGGCAACGGCGCCGTCACCATTGCTTGTAGGCTAGTCCCCCTGCAGGACGCCCTCTCCAATCTCTTCCACGCCGCTCCCTCCCCTTCTCCCATCCACTTACACACCATTGAAACATTGGCGGCCCAGTAATAGTCGTTTAGGCTCAGTAGTGCCAACCCCCCCCCTGTCCCTACTACGCTGCAAAAATCCCCTCCTCACTCTCGGGGTCTTCCCGGCTCACACAAAACTCATAATACTCTTCTCGATTCTCTTGAAAAAAGCCTTCATGACCACCACCGGGAGGCACTGAAACACAAAAAGGAACCTCGGGAGGACCACCATTTTAACCGCCTGCACCCTCCCTGCCAATGACAGGGACACCGTGTCCCATCTCTTGAAGTCCTCCTCCATCTGTTCCACCAACCGCGTTAAATTAAGCCTGTGTAATGTACCCCAATTCTTGGCTATCTGGATCCCCAAGTACCGGAAGTCCCTTGTTACCTTCCTCAACGGTAAATCCTCTATTTCCCTGCTCTGCTCCCCTGGATGCACCACGAACAACTCACTTTTCCCCATGTTCAATTTATACCCTGAAAAATCCCCAAACTCCCCAAGTATCCGCATTATCTCTGGCATCCCCTCCGCCGGGTCCGCCACATACAACAACAAATCATCCGCATATAAAGATACCCGGTGTTCTTCTCCTCCCCTGAGTACTCCCCTCCACTTCCTGGAACCTCTCAATGCTATGGCCAAGGGCTCAATCGCCAATGCAAACAATAACGAGGACAGAGGACATCCCTGCCTCGTCCCTCTATGGAGCCGAAAGTAATCAGACCCCCGTCCATTCGTGACCACACTCACCATCGGGGCCCTATACAGCAACTGTACCCACCTGATATACCCATCCCCAAAGCCAAATCTCCTCAGCACCTCCCACAAATAATCCCACTCCACTCTATTAAATGCTTTCTCGGCATCCATCGCCACCACTATCTCCGCTTCCCCCTCTGGCGGGGGCATCATCATTACCCCTAGCAGCCTCCGTATATTTGTGTTCAGCTGTCTCCCCTCACAAACCCAGTTTGGTCCTCATGAACCACCCCCGGGACACAATCCTCTATCCTCGTTGCCATTACCTTGGCCAGAATCTTAACATCCACATTCAGGAGGGAAATGGGCCTATAGGACCCACATTGCAGCGGGTCTTTTTCCTTCTTTAGGAGGAGCGATATCGTTGCCTCTGACATAGTCGGGGGCAGCTGCCCCCTTTCCCTAGCCTCATTAAAGGTTCTCATCAGTAGCGGGGCCAGCAAGTCCATATATTTCCTATAGAATTCCACTGGGAATCCGTCTGGTCCCGGGGCCTTCCCCGCCTGCATGCTTCCAATCCCTTTCACTACTTCTTCTGTCTCAATCTGTGCTCCCAATCCCACCCTCTCCTGCTCCTCCACCATAGGAAATTCCAGCTGATCCAGAAAGCACATCATTCCCTCCTTCCCTTCCGGGGGCTGAGCTTCATATAATCTTTCATAAAATGCCTTGAACACTCCATTCACTCTCTCCGCTCTCCGCTCCATCTCTCCCTCCTCATCTCTCACCCCCCCTATCTCCCTCGTTGCTCCCCTTTTCCTCAGTTGGTGGGCCAGCAACCTGCTCGCCTTCTCCCCATATTCGTACTGTACACCCTGTGCCTTCCTCCATTGTGCCTCTGCCTTACCCGTAGTCAACAAGTCAAATTCTACATGTAGCCTTTGCCTTTCCCTGTACAGTCCCTCCTCCGGTGCCTCCGCATATTGCCTGTCCACCCTCAAAAGTTCTTTCAACAAACGCTCCCTTTCCCTACCCTCCTGCTTTCCTTTATGTGCCCTGATAGATATCAGCTCCCCTCTAACCACAGCCTTCAACGCCTCCCAGACCACTCCCACCTGCACCTCCCCATTGTCATTAAGCTCCAAGTACCTTTCAATACACCCCCTCACCCTTAAACACACCCCCTCATCTGCCAATAATCCCATGTCCATTCTCCAGGGTGGGTGCTGTTCTTTTTCCTCCCCTATCTCCAGGTCCACCCAATGTGGAGCGTGCTCCGAAATAGCTATAGCCGTATACTCCGTCCCCGTCACCTTCAGGATTAGTGCCCTTCCCAAAACAAAAAAGTCTATCCGTGAATAGACTTTGTGGACATAGGAGAAAAACGAAAACTCCTTACTCCTAGGTCTACCAAATCTCCAGGGGTCTACTCCTCCCATCTGCTCCATAAAGTCCTTGAGCACCCTAGCTGCAGCCGGCCTCCTTCCGGTCCTGGACCTCGATCTGTCCAGCCCTGGGTCCAGCACCGTATTAAAGTCTCCACCCATTACCAACTTTCCCGCCTCTAGGTCCGGGATGCGTCCCAACATACGCCTCATAAAATTGGCATCATCCCAGTTCGGGGCATATACGTTCACTAAAACCACCGCCTCCCCTTGCAATCTGCCACTCACCATCACGTATCTGCCCCCACTATCCGCCACTATGGTCTTTGCCTCAAACATTACCCGCTTCCCCACTAATATAGCCACCCCCCTGTTTTTTGCGTCTAGCCCCGAATGAAACACCTGCCCCACCCATCCTTTGCGTAGTCTGACCTGGTCTATCAGTTTCAGATGCATCTCCTGCAGCATAACCACACCTGCCTTGAGATTTTTTAGGTGTGCGAGTACCCGTGCCCTCTTAATCGGCCCGTTCAGCCCTCTCACATTCCACGTGATCAGCCGAGTTGGGGGGCTCGTTACCCCCCCCCCCCCCTTGTCGACTAGCCATCTCCTTTTTCAATCCAGCTCCTCTCCCGGTTCCCACGTAGCCATATCTCCCCCCAACAGCGCCCTCCCGCCCTGACCACCCCACCCCATACCAGCTCCCCCTTCTCCCCAGCAGCAGCAACCCAGTTAACACCCCCCCCGCCCCGCTAGATCCCTTTCTAGCGTAATTGCACCCCCCATGTTGCTCCCAGAAGTCAGCAAACTCTGGCCGACCTCGGCTTCCCCCCGTGACCTCGGCCCCCACTGTGCGAGGCCCCCTCCTTCCTGCTTCCCTGTTCCCGCCATGATTACCATAGCGCGGGAACAAAGCCCGCGCTACCAATTTGGCCCCGCCCCCAATGGCCAGTGCCCACAGCTCCCCATCCTCCCTCCCCCCCTCCCCCACGACATGGGGAAGAGAGAAAAATTACAGGGTCGCAGGATTAACAACTTCGGAAATCATCTCTTCCCCCATTTACCCCCCCTTCACCCCACGTAATCACCCCACCACTTTGTCCCAAACGTTCTTTTTCTAGCCCGCTTGTTCCAGTTTCTCCTCGACAATAAATGTCCACGCCTCTTCTGCCGTTTCAAAGTAGTGGTGTTTCCCTTGATGTGTGACCCACAGTCTTGCCGGCTGCAGAATTCCAAATTTAACCTTCCTTTTGTGCAGCACCGCCTTGGCCCGATTAAAGCTCGCCCTCCTTCTCGCCACCTCCGCACTCCAATCTTGATATACACGGATCACCGCGTTCTCCCACCTACTGCTCCGGGTTTTCTTTGCCCATCTGAGGGCCATCTCTCTGTCCTTATATCGGAGAAATCTCACCACTACGGCTCGAGGAATTTCTCCAGCCCTCGGTCTTCGCGGCATAACTCGATAAGCTCCCTCCACCTCCAACGGGCCCGTCGGGGCCTCCGATCCCATTAACGAGTGAAGCATCGTGCTCACATATGCCCCGACGTCCGCCCCTTCTGCACCTTCGGGAAGACCAAGAATCCTTAAATTCTTCCTCCTCGCATTATTCTCCAGCATCTATACCTCCAGCCTTTCCACACACCTTTTGTGTTGTGCCTCGTGGATCTCCGTTTTCACCACCAGGCCCTGTATGTCGTCCTCATTCTCAGCAGCCTTTGCCTTCACGACCCGGAGCTCCTGCTCCTGGGTCTTTTGCTCCTCCTTTAACCCTTCAATCGCCTGTAATATCGGGGCCGACAGCTCCTTCTTCATCTCCTTTTTAAGTTCTTCCACGCAGCGCCGCAGGAACTCAGGGCCCCATATTAAACTGCCACCTTCCGACGCCATCTTGCTTTGTGCTTGCCTTCCTGGCCGCTGCTCTAGAGGATCCACCGCAATCTGGCCACTTTTCTCTCCTTTTTCCATCCGTGTCCAGGGGGGATTCCCCTCTGATTTACCGCACAGTGTTTTTAGCCGTTAAAATTGCCGTTGGGGCTCCTATTAAGAGCCCAAAAGTCCGTTCCACCGGGAGCTGCCGAAACGTGCGACTTAGCTGGTCATCGCCGCACCCGGAAGTCTATGTTGCACTTTTAACGTAATCAAACTCCCCGAGGCTCTTCGCAAGAGTGCTTTCAAACAACATTTACCATCAGAGCTTCAGAGCCTAGGCAGGTAGAGAAAAGGCACTCAATAGTGAGTGAAGGAATGTCAGAGAAGCTCAGGAGGCAGGATTGGAGAAACACAGGTAGCACAGAAGCCCATGGAGCTGAAGACTGCTAACAATAATGGAGGGATTGAAAATCAAGGATGAGAATTTAAAAATCAAAGTCTTGTAGAATCCTGAAGCCATTATAGGGCAGTGGGCAGAGGGGTGACATGAGTGCAGCTTGGTGTCTTTCCGGATATGGACGGAGTTTTGGACGGAGTCCAATTTACATAGAGTGAAAATTGTGCAAACATTACTACAGCTGTAACATGCCACTTTGCATGTTGCGCATCAGTTTTTTTAACAGCACTGTAACCAACTTCGAGAATCTACGGGAAACTTTGACAAGTGTGGAACTCCACGAACCTAAGTGAGCAACACAGGTTTTATCTCCACGTTTCGGATTAATATAATTGTAAGCTTCTATTTTGAACCTGTTAACAGTGTGATCGAATGTAACAATGTTGTAAATGTTAATTTAACAACACAAATGAAAAGCCTCATCCGCTATCCCCAGCCTGAGCTATACTTATAATTAGTGAGAAGTGGAGACTTCACTGTTATGCTCTCTTTACTAAATAAAGTCCAAACATTAGAACTGCTCCGAATGATGGCTGGAAGGCTAAATGTAATCTACTTCGACAAGACTGGAGGTTAAAGGACTCAGAGGACCACTTCTTACACAAAGTATCTTTCAAAGTCAACTGATTTCTGTCCCATATTGGATCCAAAAATAAAGCAACGGAACATTGTGTACCCAGATGATGCAACTGTTGGGTGATTAAGAGAACAAACTAGCATACAAATCTGGAATGAGCTGGCTGCAAGGGCAGCAGAACGTATTATCCAATAACCTTTGTCATGTGAGAGCACCTTTAAGACATGGATGTTTAAGCAACCCTTAAGGGAACAGTGATGTCAGAGAGTGGGTGGAGCTGAGGTCAGGTCAGCCATTTTGCAGTTTAGTTTTGCAGTTTGAAAAGAACTTGGGAGCGGGTGTTTGCAGTGAGCTGGATCTCTGCCATGAAAGACTATCTCTGGGTCATTAGGGTGATTTAAACTCATAATAGTAAAGCCTTTAACCTGATGTGATTCTGTTTAAAGGTGTTAAGTCTCTTGGAAGTTTGAAGGAACAGTTTGAGGAATTATTTACTGTTGCAATATTTTTGGCGTTATCTTTGAAGTAAGGGATGTTAAGAGATCCAATGTTTATTTAAGATGATAATTTGAGATCATGGAATAAACATTGTGTTGTGTTTAAAAACCCACGTGTCCATAATTGTAATCCCACACCTAGGGAACAAGCCGTGTGCTCGGAAAAACAACAAAAACATTAAAGGGAGAGGTTGGTTGAACTCCATGATACATTTGTTTATTCCTACATTCCTACAAGGACTCCTACATTAGACTCCTATTTATTGACTACAGCTCCGCCTTCAACACCATAATCCCAGCCAAGCTCATATCAAAGCTCCAAAACCTAGGACTTGGCTCCCCACTCTGCAACTGGATCCTCGACTTCCTGACCCATAGACCACATCAGTAAGACTAAACAACAACACCTTATCCACGATAGTCCTCAATACCGGGGCCCCGCAAGGCTGTGTACTTAGCCCCCTACTCTACTCCCTCTACACACACAACTGCGTGGCAAAACTTCCTCAATTGTGTGTGAAACTACTCCTGGAGCGAGATATCCTTTGCCCACAGTCTGACAAAATTAAATTAAATATTCTAGGTGTACAGGTCCACAGGTCACTGAAAGGGGCAACACAGGTGGAGAAGGTAGTCAAGAAGGCATACGGCATGCTTGCCTTCATTGGCCGGGGCATTGAGTATAAGAATTGGCAAGTCATGTTGCAGCTGTATAGAACCTTAGTTAGGCCACACTTGGAGTATAGTGTTCAATTCTGGTCGCCACACTACCAGAAGGATGTGGAGGCTTTAGAGAGGGTGCAGAAGAGATTTACCAGAATGTTGCCTGGTATGGAGGGCATTAGCTATGAGGGGCGGTTGAATAAACTCGGTTTGTTCTCACTGGAACGAAGGAGGTTGAGGGGCGACCTGATAGAGGTCTACAAAATTATGAGGGGCATAGACAGAGTGGATAGTCAGAGACTTTTTCCCAGGGTAGAGGGGTCAATTACGAGGGGGCATAGGTTCAAGGTGAGAGGGGCAAGGTTTAGAGTAGATGTACGAGGCAAGTTTTTTTACACAGATGGTAGTGGGTGCCTGGAACTCGCTACCGGAGGAGGTGGTGGAAGCAGGGACGATAGTGACGTTTAAGGGGCATCTTGACAAATCCATGAATAGGATGGGAATAGAGAGATACGGACCCCGGAAGTGTAGAAGATTTTAGTTTAGACGGGCAGCATGGTTGGCGCAGGCTTGGAGGGCCGAAGGGCCTGTCCCTGTGCTGTACTTTTCTTTGTTCTTTATTCTTTGTTCTATTAAATTTAATCAAATATTGGGGTTTCTGACCGGTATCTTCACAACTGTCTGGGATCATAATAAATGGATAAATACTTTGAGTTTGGAGAAAGATCATTGGTCAGTCCCACCAAAAAGATGGGCTAGGCACAATGAGCAGAATGGTCTTCCTCTTGGACTCTATCATTCCATGTTTCTGTGAAATTCATAGGCGTTTATGCAGTAAAATTGAATATTTTATACTTAAGTCCCATTAAGGGTTAACTGCAATAATCTGTGATGTCAGAGAAGGAAGCGTCATAGACTCATGTGAGTCGAGGAGAAATCAGCACGGCGAGAGGTTACTGTGCGGGAGTGTTCATGTATCAGTAAATATGTTACAATAAAGCTCAAGGGCGGGTTTCTCCAACCCCCCGCCGGGTCGGAGAATCGCCGGGGTGTGGCGTGAATCCCGCCCCGCCGCTCCGACGCCGGCTGCCGAATTCTCCGGTGTCGGTTTTTGGGCGGTGGCGGAGATCGTGCCGTGCCGGTCGGGGTCGCTGGCAGTGGCCCCACCCCGGCGATTCTCCAGGCCTCGATGGGCCGAGCGGCCGGCCATTTTCGGCCAGTCCCACCGGCGTGGATTAGACAAGGTCCATACCGGCGGGACCTGGCTTTGAGGGTGGCTTGCTGAGTTCTTGGGGGGGGGGCGCGGAGGGATCCGGCCCCCGGGGGGACCTGGACCGCGATCGGGGCCCACCGATCCGCGGGCGGGTCTGTGCCGTGGGGGCACTCTTTCCCTCCACACCGGCCTGTGTAAGACTCTGCGATGGCCGGCGCGCAGAAGAAACCCCCTGCACATGCGCCAGAACGCGCTGGCGCTCCTGCACATGCGCCAACTCGAGCCGGCCGGCGGAGGCCCTTTGGTGCCGGTTGGCGTGGCACCAACCACTCCAGCGCCGGCCTAGTCCCCGGAGGATTCCACAACTTTCGTGCGGCCCGACACCGGACTGGTTCACGCCACTCTTTGGCGCCGGTACGGTCCGCCCTGTCGATTGTGGGAGAATCCCGCCCCAAGTGTTTGCAGCTGGAATTCTCCGAGAGTTATTGAAATTACTTCAAACCAACAACACAATAACATATGGTGGCAAGTGGTAAAAAGATAGTGACAGAAAAATCTCAATCTCTACCCAATTTCAAGCAAGTTTCAGGCTTAAGTGCAGCCAAAAAGGTTCAAGCGATTCAGTGGAAGTAAGGCCATTCGGCCCACCGAGTCCACTCCACCATTCAATCATGGCTGATTTCAACGCCATTTACCCGCTCTCTCTCCATAGCCCTTAATTCCTCGAGAAATCAAGAATTTATCAACTTCTGTCTTAAAGACACTCAACGTCCCGGCCTCCACCGCCCTCTGTGGCAATGAATTCCACAGACCCACCACTCTCTGGCTGAAGAAATTTCTCCTCATCTCTGTTCTAAAGTGACTCCCTTTTATTCTAAGGCTGTGCCCCCGGGTCCTAGTCTCCCCTGCTAATGGAAACAACTTCCCTACATCCACCCTATCTAAGCCATTCATTATCTTGTAAGTTTCTATTAGATCTCCCCTCAACCTCCTAAACTCCAATGAATATAATCCCAGGATCCTCAGACGTTCATCGTATGTTAGGCCTACCATTCCTGGGATCATCCGTGTGAATCTCCGCTGGACCCGCTCCAGTGCCAGTATGTCCTTCCTGAGGTGTGGGGCCCAAAATTGCTCACAGTATTCTAAATGGGGCCTAACTAATGCTTTATAAAGCTTCAGAAGTACATCCCTGCTTTTATATTCCAAGCCTCTTGAGATGAATGACAACATTTCATTTGCTTTCTTAATTACGGACTCAACCTGCAAGTTTACCTTTAGAGAATCCTGGACTAGGACTCCCAAGTCCCTTTGCACTTCAGCATTATGAATTTTGTCACCGTTTAGAAAATAGTTCACGCCTCTATTCTTTTTTCCAAAGTGCAAGACCTCGCACTTGCCAACGTTGAATTTCATCAGCCATTTCTTGGACCCCTCTCCTAAACTGTCTAAATCTTTCTGCAGCCTCCCCACCTCCTCCATACTACCTGCCCCTCCACCTATCTTTGTATCATCATCAAACTTAGCCAGAATGCCCCCAGTCCCGTCATCTAGATCGTCAATATATAAGGAGAACAGCTGTGGCCCCAACACTGAACCCTGCGGGACACCACTCGTCACCGGTTGCCATTCCGAAAAGAACCTTTTATCCCAACTCTCTGCCTTCTGCCTGACAGCCAATCGTCAATCCATGTTAGTACCTTGCCTCGAATACCATGGGCCCTTATTTTACTCAGCAGTCTCCCGTGAGGCACCTTATCAAAGGCCTTTTGGTAGTCAAGATAGATAACATCCATTGGCTCGCCTTGGTCTAACCTATTTGTTATCTCTTAAAAGAACTCTAACAGGTTTGTCAGGCACGACCTCCCCTTACTAAATCCATGCTGACTTGTCCTAATCCGACCCTGCACTTCCAAGAATTTAGAAATCTCATCCTTAACAATGGATTCTAGAATCTTGCCAACAACCGAGGTTAGGCTAATTGGCCTATAATTTTCCATCTTTTTCCTTGTTCCCTACTTGAACAGGGGGGTTACAACAGCGATTTTCCAATCCTCTGGTACTTTCCCTGACTCCAGTGACTTTTGAAACATCATCACTAACGCCTCCACTATTTCTTCAGCTATCTCCTTTAGAACTCTAGGATGTAACCCATCTGGGCCCGGAGATTTATCAATTTTTAGACCTCTTAGTTTCTCTAGCACTTTCTCCTTTGTGATGGCTACCATATTCAACTCTGTCCCCTGACTCTCCGGAATTGTTGGGATATTACTCATGTCTTCTACTGTGAAGACTGACGCAAAGTACTTATTCAGTTCCTCGGCTATTTCCTTGTCTCCCATCCCATTTTGCATCATATTGGGTCTCGGATCGAAGCCAGACTGTAAGCAGGACATTACGCTTTTCTATACAATTGGCGACTGTATCGATGATATTTTGGTTACATGGGGATTAATGAGGGTAAAGCAACATATACAAAACTCATTGGTATATTAGAGATATATTCCAAACTCTCCCAGCACACCATCGGGAACGTGCAAAGTTCTATAAGCATCAACTCATTTATTATTCATCTGGACTGATTAGCATAAAGTTGTGAACATGATCATCTGAAAGAGGAACTAATTCATGACAGAATTGTTGGAGTTTTGATGATTTATCAGGTAACTTTCAGTCCAGTGAAGACTTGACACTGGTGAAGACAATTCAATTCGGCAGACAAGCTAAGATCAGGAGGCAGAACCGAGAGGTATTCAAAGGAGAGGAAAGGCCGGCATCCCGAATACCAAATTAACAGACTGATACACGATCAATTACTGAAAAGACGAGGTTGAAGCATAACTGAAGGCTTTAATAGACTAGAACTGTTCCCCAGCAGCTCAGGTACAGAATGAGGGCTGCTGGGACGGCACCGACTCTTATACCCCGCCTATCTGGGTGGAGCTACATACTATACAGCCAATGATAAACCCCCAGGTTTGGCCAATGGAACTTCAGCCTCTCGGGTGCTGCAATACCTGATAATACCACATTCACCCCCTGTTAAAAAGAGTCCGGCGGGGGTGGTGGCCAGCGGCAACAACTGTATTCAACATGGTATGATCAGATGTGGAGGTAGCGTGATACCTCCTTACAGTGTTTAGAGGATATTTATAGTCATGGCAGATATATACAGTCAATGTTTATTATTTACAGTTACAGATCGGTTAAGATGAAGCAATCAGTCGGTCGGGTGCCCTGGTCGTCCTCTGGGATCGTCTGGGCCTCGGTGGTGATTCCGGTGGGGGTCCAGGCATCTACGATTCCGGGAGCGTGGCTTCGGCCTCCATGGAAGCTTCGTCACCCCTAGACGGCGCTGGTTGGGAGAGCGGTTGACCTGGGAGGGGATGCCTGTAGGGGGCGTCGTTGGATGGCGGGCCCAGGCAGGAGCGGCAGGAGGACTGACCCTCCTGTGAGGTGCTGCGGAGGGGAGGGGAGGGGGGGGGTTGGGGTCCGCATGGGGTTCCGGCGGGCGCCAGGTCCCGTAGGGAGAACGTATCTTGTCGGCCGTCAGGGAACGACACGTAGGCGTACTGGGGGTTAGCGTGCAGCAGATGGACCCTCTCGACCAACGGGTCAGATTTGTGCGCCCGCACGTATTTTCGGAGCAGGATGGGTCCGGGTGTTGCTAGCCAGGTCGGGAGCACGGTCCCAGATGGAGGACTTCCTGGGGAAGACAAGGAGATGTTCATGAGGTGTCTGATTGGTGGTTGTACAGAGCAATGACCGGATGGAGTGGAGGGCCACCGGGAGGACTTCTTGCTAGCGGGAGACTGGGAGGTTCCTGGACCGCAGGGCCAGAAGGATGGTCTTCCAGACCGTTCCGTTCTCCCTCTCTACCTGCCCGTTTCCCCGGGGCTTTGACGTCTCGTTGCAAGCAGGTGACGTGCGTAGACCTGGTTTACTGGGCGGATATAATGTTCTTTTAAAAGTTCGATTGTTGCATCAAAGTCTTCCGCCTCCTCGATGAGGGGGTAGATCCCAGGGCTTACCCTTGAGTGCAGGAGATGCAGTTTCTGCTCCCCGTGGGTGTGTCTCCAGCCGTCTCAAGGAAGCCTTTGAAACACGCCAGCCAGTGTTTGAAAATCGCCGCTGAGTTCGCCACATGGGGACTGAGATGCAGTTGATTCGGAGGTCCATCTTCTCTGCTTAAGTGTAGTCTATTAAATTGATACACGATCAATTACTGCAAAGATGAGATTAAAGCATAACTGAAGGCTTTAATAGGCTAGAACTGTTCCCCAGCAGCTCAGGTACAGAATGAGGGCTGCTGGGACAGCACCGACTCTTATACCCCGCCTATCTGGGTGGAGCTACTTACTATACAGCCAATGGTAAACCCCTAGGTTTCACCAATGGAACTTCAGCCTCTTGGGTGCTGCAATACCTGATAATACCACACAGACATCAGACACACAAAAGGAAAAATAGAGAGAAAGAGAGACATGTTGCATGAGAAGCATTTAAAGGTGACGATGCAGACTAGCTGGTCAGGAACAGAAAGGCAAGGGTGCAGGAATTGTCACTCCAAAGACACGCAATGTCATTGGTGCAAAACGATGGGGCATGTTCAGGCAGTTGGTCAGGGTAGGACAAAAACGAGTAAAACATTCATAAAGAAAATGTTTTAAACGGATAAGGGTCCATGGAATTGAAGATTTACCCTGACCATAGAGATATCCTTCTTAGGAGAGGTCAAAGAATTAAGCGGGAAGTATTAGAGTACAGCGATTCTGGTAGAAGGTCAGAGGACTCATTTTAAAGTAGATACTGGAGCAACAGTTTCAGTTCTTCCAGATGCTGAGCCATTGCTACAGAGAGTTATCCCAACAACCACGAACCATCCCGGCTCCAGGTCATTGTCCGTGTGGAGTTTGCACATTCTCCCCGTGTCTGCTTGGGTCTCACCCTCACAACCCAAAGATGTGCAGGGTAGGTGGATTGGCTACGCTAAATTACCCCTTAATTGGAAAAAATATGAATTGGGTACACTAAATTAAAAAAGGATAAAAAGCTACATGAACCAGAAGGAACAGGGCTGAAGATTCTGGGAGAAATAACAGCTACTTTAAAGCACAGAGGAAAGATAATTGCTGAAATATTGTACATAATTCAAGATCAGAGCTGTTCACTTTTAAGTAGAATGGCATTTCTGGAATTGAACCTAATCCATAGAAGAAATAATGAATGGTGAAGGTTAATTGGGAGCGACAGAACAGAATTTCCAAAGTTACTTGCAAGATTGGGCACAATAGTCTTCCAAGAACAAAGCGATGGAGGATGCAAACCGTCCATTCCACATCATGTTCATTAACGGATACAGAGCTGAGATATGCAGTGAGTGAAAAGGAAGCATTATCCGCCACATGGGCAAGAAATTCACTGACTGTGTGTTAGGTCAGCTTTTCCAACACGCGTCCAGCCACGGAACCCTCTTGACCTCCCAGGAGTAGAGAAGGAACCCCTGAGAAACAGTCTTCTTGTGTTGAAGAGACAAAACAATTATTGTTTTTGTGCAATGGGTACAAACATACAAACCCTCATTTAAATAAGTCTTATCTATTTCTTATATGTATATGTTCACTATAATTAAACATTTATCTTATTAAAAAGAGTACTTAGGTTTTATCTATTTGTCATTTTAATGGGAGGAGTGTTGCTGCTCCTTTGGTTCAAATAGGAAGAGTGCTGCTGGAATGCAGGAGCTAACACTCTCTCCCCACCTGCACTCCCGGATTCTCCGACTCCCCAAATATCGCCACCCACAGATTCGGAGCCACCATCACCCCCAGAATCTCTGACATAATCCCCGCAACTGACTTCCAGAACTCCTCCAACTTCGGGAAGGCCCAGAACATGTGGGTGTGATTGGCAGTGCCCGGGAAAAACCCATCCACGACACTGTCATGTGCGTTCTGTGCGTCACTTTAAATTGAATGAGGTTTAACCTCACTCACGAAGAGGTCGGATCTACCCTTTGCTGGGCCTCAGTCCATAACCCCACCCAACTCCTCTCACTTCCGCTTTATATCCTCCACTGATGCCCTCTCCCTTTCCATTAATTCCCTGTGTATGTCCGAGTTCCGATTGTCCCCATCGCGTCCTCAGACAGAATATTTTCCTGCAACAGCGGGAGTGACGACCTCGGGAATATGGCCAACTCCTTTCTCACAAAATCCGTGACTAGCAAGTACCGGAACCCATTACCTCTCGACAACTGGAATTCCTCCTCCAACTTTCCCAACTCCACAAACCTACCCTCCACGAATAGGTCCCTAAAACACTCTATCCCCGTTGCTCCCAAACCCTAAACATAGAGTCCATCCTGGCCGGGATAAATCTGTGATTACCACAGATTCTGAATTCTCCCTCTGTGTACTCGAACAGCCGCCGGGGTGTGGTGACTAGGGGCTTTTCACTGTAACTTCATTGCAGTGTTAATGTAAGCCTATTTGTGACAATAAAGATTATTATAAAGATTGGTGCCCACAATGACATATGTAAAATGTTACCTGTGCTGATTCCACACTCTGAGCGATGAAACCATCACTGGGCTCGTGGAGTACCGAGCTGGCAAGAATGGAAGAGGTGCCAGTAACAATGCCCATCCCCCTTCACAACGTCTCCTCCATTCTCCCCCACACCAATCTCTCCTCTACCGCCCAGCCCCTGACCTTTTCAACATTCGTCGCCCAATAATAATTCAGCAAGCCTGGCAGCATCAGCCCCCCTCTCCACTTGTCCCTGTCCAAAAACACCCTCCAAATCCAGACACCGTAACCCGCCCATATAAACTCAGAAATGATCCTATTCAACCTTCCAAAGAAAGATTTGGGCACAGGAATGGGAGATTCTGAAAAATAAACTGAAACATGGGCAAGACCGTCATCTTTACTGTCTGTACCCAACCAACTAAGAAAAGCGGTGGAACATCCCACCTCTAAAAATCCTCCTTCACCAAGTTCGCCAAATTCAAATTACGCAATTGGGGCCAAATATGCATCCGCCGTCTGCCCAAATATCAGAAACTCGACCAACCGAACCGGCAACGTCTCCAAGCCCCTTCTGTACACCCAGCATTGACCGTGAACACCACACTCTTTCCCACATTCCACCGAGAAGGATCCAAACTCCGTCAATATCCCCATAATCCTATCCATTCTCTCCATCAGATCCGTCACGTACAGCAAAAGATCGTCCGCATACAAGAAGTCCTGATGCTCCACCCCCCCCCACCCTCCCCTTCATACCCGTCCACCCCACAGAAGCTGTCAGTGACATTGTCAAAGGCTCGATCTCTAACATAAAAAGCAATGGAGACAGCGGACACCCCTGCCTCGTTCCCCGGTGCAAACAGAAATAACACAAACTAATATTATTTAAGTGAACACGCGCCGTGGGGACCATATACAACAGCCTGATCCAATCCACAAATCTCTGCCCAAATCCAAACTCTCCAAACACCTTGAACAAATAATTCAACTCAACCCGATCAAACACCTTCCCCGCATCCATAGACACTGTTGCCTCTGTTTTCTGACCCCCACCCCACTCCCGCGCGCCCCCCCGCCCCCCCCCCAGGGCATCATAAAAATATTCAACAGCCTCCTAATATTGGCCGACAACTGCCACCCCCTTCACAAACCCCGTTTGGTCCTCATCTATCACCCCCGGCACACAGTCCCCCATGCGCATCGCCAGCACCTTAGCCAATAGCTTTGCATCCCCATTCAACAACAATATCTGATGATACAATCCACACTCCTCCGGTTCCTTATCCTTCTTCAACATCAGTGAAATTGATCAATGTGGGAGGAAGCTCCCCCTGACCAACCGACTCGTTGAATATCTCCACTAAAAGAGGCTCCAATTCCTTAACATATTTTTTATAGAATTCAGCTGGAAACCTGTCCGGGCTCAGGACTGCATGGAACCCTATCACTTGCCTAGCCCAATCGGGGCATCCAATCCCTTCTCCTCCTCCGCCACAGGAAACTCCAGGCCATACAGAAACCGCATCTCCCCATGTTCATACACTGCCTCCCTAGCCAGACAGCTGCTCAACAGCCTTTCCCGTAGACGTGAGCTCGAACTCCATCTGGAGTTTCTTCCTCTCATTCAGGCCACCGATACTGCAGATCCACTGCCAAAGTGGCCAACACTCAGATGTGTCTCTTGCACGAACACCGCAATTGTCTTTAAACTCTTGAAGTGGCCGAAAACACGGGACCATTTGATCGGCACATTCAGTCCCCGAATATTCCAAGGGACCACTCTGTTTGGAGAGCTCCATGCATGCACCGACTTGTGACACAAATCAAGATTATCATATCACCCCTCCCAATCCCAAACACAAAAACAAAAAGTCCCACCTCCCCAGACCCACCCTCCCCTTGCAAACCACAAACAAAGAAAACAAACACAACCTAACAACAACC
The DNA here is from genome assembly GCF_047496885.1 of Scyliorhinus torazame. NCBI lineage: Eukaryota > Metazoa > Chordata > Chondrichthyes > Carcharhiniformes > Scyliorhinidae > Scyliorhinus > Scyliorhinus torazame. The sequence continues at coordinate 263,154,358 of NC_092716.1, forward strand.
CCCCCTCCCCCCACCCCACCTACCCTCCTCCCTCCACGGCTCTTTCCCCTCACTCCACTTCTGTTAACTAGCCTCCCAGCTAGCAGGATGCTCCCACCCAAGGCAGATACCCCACTTCGTACGGACCAAAGCACCTTTCCAACCTCTTGTCCCATCCAATCGCCAAGCTGCATCAAACCCTATCCACCTCCCTCCCTGTGTCCAACACCTTCAGTCTGTTTCGCAGGTAAACCCAACCAAAATCTCTCCATCTCTCTCACACACTCACTCTCATCTCTCTCTCACACATTCTCTCTCTCTCACACACACACACACACACTCTCATCTCTCTCTCTCTCTCACACACTCACTCTTATCTCTCTCTCACACATTCTCTCTCTCTCACACACACACACACACACTCTCATCTCTCTCTCTCTCTCACACACTCACTCTTATCTCTCTCTCACACACTCACTCTTATCTCTCTCTCACACATTCTCTCTCTCTCTCACACACACACACACTCTCATCTCTCTCTCTCTCTCACACACTCACTCTTATCTCTCTCTCACACATTCTCTCTCTCTCACACACACTCACTCTCATCTCTGTTGTCATGATATTCAGGTGAACATCACAGCACATACATACACACATAATGATGGACAGATCAACGGACCAATCAACACACAAACCACGACAGCCAATCACGGACAAGAGCATACACATTACAAAGCAGGGGACACGACACTTCCTGGGCACTCGAGCAGGAGAGGGCTCAGGGCACAGACCTCATTGCCAGCCACTCAGAGGTTCACCATGTGCTGAATACCAGAGTTTAATATGTTAATAGTTTATTGAAATAAAACTGCGTTGTACCATTCGCAACCGTGTTGGTTTGTCTGTGTGTCAGAGTACCCAACACTTCATCTCTCTCACACATTCTCTCTCTCTTCACAGCACCAGGGTCCTGGGTTTCATTCCCTGCTGGGTCACTGTCTGTGTGGAGTCTGCACATTCTCCCCGTGTCTGTGTGGGTTTCCTCCGGGTGCTCCGGTTTCCTCCCACAAGTCCCGAAAGACGTGCTGTTAGGTGAATTGGATATTCTGAATTCTCCCTCTGTGTACCCGAACAGGCGCCGGAATGTGGTGACTAGGGGCTTTTCACAATAACTTCATTGCAGTGTTAATGTAAGCCTACTTGTGACACTAATAAAGAGTAGATTAGCATAGAAGGAGGCCATTTGACCCCTCGAGTCCACACCGGCCCTTGGAAAGAGCACCCTACCCAAGCCCACACCTCCACTCCATCCCAGTAACCCCACCCAACCTTTTGGACACAAAGTGTGGGAGGAAACTGGAGCATCCGGAGGAAACCCACGTAGACATGGGGAGAACGTGCAGACTCCGCACAGACCGTGACCCGAGTATGGAATTGAACCCAGGTCCCTGGAGCTGTGAAGCAGCAGTGCTAACCACTGTGCCACCATGCCGCTCACATCTCTCTCACACACTCACTCATCTCCCTCACACTCTCTCGGGTTACTGTCTGTCTAATGGCCATTGGTTAATTCACTTGAGTTGTGACTGCGAGATGAGTGGGGCTGGAATTGACACCGCACTAGCCCAGGGTGTGGTAACAATATGGTCAGAATGTAATGTGATCAAACATTCAGTAATGACTCCAGCTGGAGTTGGCCCCCCTACGCGGAATGAGCTGAGCGTTTGCTATTATTACACTATTACACTAAATGCTGTTATTGCACAGCACAATTAGGCCAGAAAGCCTGAGTGCATTGTCGAATATGTAACAAGTAAAGTTTAATATTGGTAAATAGGTTGTTCATTTGACAGCGTGAAAGATGGCAACCTAGAAAACAGCCTCCTTTAGAATAATAGCTGTGCCAGGTACAGCTGCCTTACCCTGGGGAGCCTTCAACCTCTCCATCTTCATTTATAATGGCCTCATTTGAGATTCGAATGGCATTCAAACTTGTTACTGCTTTAATATACATGAATCGCACTCCAACCATTATCTCCAGCTTAAGTGTGTTGAAATGCAAAATACATATTCAACTGCGGCAGCTCAGATCAGGCAAAGTGTCAAGTGTTGCTCCGAAAACTGTTGCATTCTGAACAGAATTGCATTTTTAAATTAATAATAAACAATCATAAAACAACACAACTCGAATGTTTAGTAGGATTTAAAAAATAGAGCCCAAGGTGAGCTGATTCAATTTTACAACATTGACAAAACCCGTTCAGATAATAGTGAAGCCCATTTACTCTGCAATACTGACTGGGACAATCAGGTCCAATATTCTGCTCGCACTGCAGAGGGGACATCACAAGATCCAATATTTATCCAGATTGCAGGCTGCTTACTTTTCACTTTTATTTCCAGTTGAGAAATGGGTAACTTGGCAATCCGGAAACGCGTCCTACACTTCCACCCCGTTTTCTTTCCCACTGTTCCGCGATGCTGGAGTGACAGGAATGTGGGACTCGCTAGCACACGGATAAGTTGGATAAGGACGCGAGTGGGGAAGGAATGGAAAGATAACTTGATTGGGTTAGATGAATATGTGCTAGGGGGCTCCTGGACTGAATAGGCTCTTTCTGGTTGGTATCATTCTATACTATTCCATTCTAGAAGTGGAGGCCTTTAAAAATGACAGGTGTGACCCCATTCTGGAATTCCTGCCTCCATTTCTGGTGCTAGTATTTCCTCCAGTGTGGGATAATGCACTCGTGACGTGGCCATTGTGGGAGTAGGCATCTCATTCACCCCTGCAATGTTCATGAAGGCCGCTAGCTTCTCGAGGACTCATGGTTCACAGCCCCTAAGAAGAGTTGTGAGTCATAACCTGCATTCAGGAACTTTTTCAAAGATAAATTTAAAAGCTTTCACGCATGCCCCCTCATGCTTCTGATCCATACCCACTCCATGTCCCTACGTGTCTCTCCTGCCCAGTCACCCAGTATGTGCTGTGAAACTTGGCTCTGTCTGCACTCCCTGGGAGGGCCAGCCTTATCAGTCTCCAAACCAGAATACTGATTTGTGAGAAGGACCCTGGGTGACACCTGAACTACCTGCCTGTTTCTCCTGGACTGCCTGGTGGTCACCCATTCCTTCCTTCCTAAAGTCCCTTCAGCTGCAGTGTGACCACCTCTCTAAACGTGCTATCCACGATGCTCTCAAACTCACGGATGCTCCACAGTGTCTCTAGCCAATGTTCCAGCTCTGAACCCCGAGCTTCGAGGAGCTGCAGCTGGACATATTTCCTTCACACGTGCTGGTCCCAGGGACTGGGAGTGTTCCTGGATTCCCACATGGAGCAAGAAGAGCAAACCATGGCTTGGAGCTCTCCTGCCATGTCTAAACCGTTTAAATCAAAAACTTTAGAAGGCTATTATATTTAAAAAGATAAATCAACTATGTCCCTACTCTTGCTAAAACGATGACTTATAATTCAATCTGGTTGGAAAAATACCCAGCAGGTCTTACTCACCATCAGCTACACTCTTTGAAAATTCCTATCTCCCCTCATGCTCTTTGAAGACAGGTAGGAAATGAAAGGAGCACCTACTCCCTCTTCATCAAACTCCCTCAGTCACAAAAGTCCCACTTTAGCACTCTAATGCAGCCCGAAGTTAGCATTCCAGTATTGACTGCCAACTCCTGTCTGTGAACCAATTCTCTCAATCGATGCCAATATATTAACACCAATCTCATGTGCTTTAATTTTGCACATTAACATCTTATGTTGGACTTCATCTGAAGCGCTGCTCCTTCACCTGAGGAAGGAGCAGTGCTCCGAAAGCTAGTGATTCGAAACAAACCTGTTGGACTTTAACCTGATGTTACATAGAACATAGGACATACAGTGCAGGAGGCCATTCGGCCCATCGAGTCTGCACCAACCCACTTAAGCCCTCACTTCCACCCTATCTCCGTAACCCAATAACCCCTCCTAACCTTTTTGGTCACTAAGGGCAATTTATCATGGCCAATCCACCTAACCTGCACGTCTTTGGACTGTGGGAGGAAACCGGAGCTCCCGGAGGAAACCCACGCAGACACGGGGAGAACGTGCAGACTCCGCACAGACAGTGACCCAAGCCGGGAATCGAACCTGGGACCCTGGCGCTGTGAAGCCACAGTGCTAGCCACTTGTGCTACCGTGCTGGGTGTTGTAAGACGTCTTACTGTCCTTCACACTAGACACTTAGTTCCTTAGTATTTCTGGGAAGTGATTTGTGTTTTCCTCCGTGAAGCCAGCACTAAAGTAACTGTTTAATTGCTCTGCCGTTTCCTTGTTCTCTATTGTAACTTCTCCTGTTTCGGACTGTAAGGGACACACATTTTACAGCCTGCTTTTATGTTACTTGCAAGTTTACACTCATATTCTCTTTTTACTTCTTAATCAATCTCTTTGTCCTCCTTTGCTGAATTCTAAACTTCTCCCGATCCTCAGACTTGCTATTTTTTTCTAACAAAGAACAACACAGCACAGGAACAGGCCCTTTACAGCATTCCAAGTGCGGCCTTAGCAAAGTTCTATGCAATTAGTTTTTGTACAGGATGCCCCGTCCAATGAAGGCAAGCATTTTGGATGCTTTCTTGACTACCTTGTCCACTTGTGTTGCCACGTTCAAAGATCTGTCGACCTGCACGCCCAGATCTCTCTGACTTTCTATATTCCCAAGAGTTTTGCCATTTACGGTATATTCCCCTCTGTTAGACCCACCAAAATGCATTTGTCCGGATTAAACTCCATTTGCCATTTCTCTGCTGAAGTCTCCAGTATGTCCTGCTGTATCTACTGACAATCCTCAACACTATCTGGCACTCCACCAACCTGCCGTCATCTGCAAACTTACTAATCAGACCGGCTCCATTTTCCTGCAAATTGTTCATGCGCACCACAAACAACAGAGGCCCCAGCAGAATGGAACAACCTTCCATTCAGAAAAACACCCTGAGACCATACTGGTCTGAAAAAGCCCATCTCCTATACACTCCACACCTGCCACAGCATTGTTGCTAATTTTATTACCTCATCATCAATATGTCGATTAAAGTTGTCGCTGGGTAAGAATTTTATATTCTTCGGGTGGGCAGCCAGAAGCATGTGAACGAAGGCAAGGAGGTGCCATGCGTTCATCGCGACGTCAACGCGCACTCGCACGATTTTTCAGAAGTTGGGCCGCAGGGGAGTCAGGAGCACGCACGCTGGCAATCGTGCAGGAAAATTAGTCCATTGAGGGGTCATTTTGCAGCAATTCGGCCTGCCTGTTTGCTTTTCCAGTTATCAGATGGGCCGATCGGCAGCCTTTCCATTTGACCCAGGATGGGATGAAATGAAATTAACAAATGTATCTGTGGGCTGAGGGCTTCATATGGTGGTGTTGCATAGACCCTGGTGGCATAGTTTTACAACAACAGTGATCTGTGACGGATCAGCATCTCAGACACATCGCAGAGGCCGTCCCCTTCGAAACGCCGCTGGAACCCGCAATTTCCTCATCATCGCTCCCATCCCCCCAACCCGTCCCCCCCAAACCCACCCAACCCAACATCCCCTCCCCCACTCCCCCATCCCCATAGACCCCTGCAACCCCATACCCAACCCCCCACACCCCCCGCACCCCCAGACCCACACTTACACAACCCCCCACACCCCCCACACCCCCATACCCACACTTACACAACCCCACACCACCACACACCAACACCCCCCCGCACTGCCCCCGCACCCTCACACCCCCGCACACCGATACCCCCCGCACCCCCATACCCACACCCACACGCAACCCCACACACCCAACCCCCAACACCCCGGCACACAATACCCCCCGCACCCCCATACCCACACCCCCAGCACCCTCACACCCCCACCCCCCCACACCCCCGCACACCGATACCCCCCCGCACCCCCATACCCACACGCAACCCCACACACCCAACCCCCAACACCCCGGCACACCGATACCCCCCGCACCCCCATACCCACATCCCCACACCCCCCACACCCCCATACCCACACTTCCACAACCCCACACACCAACACACCCCAGCACCGCCCCCGCACCCACACCCCCACACACCCACCCCCCACACCCCCGCACACCGATACCCCCCTGCACGCCCATACCCACACACCCACACAGCCCCATACCCACACACAACCCCGCCCCCCCATACCCACACCCCCATACACCCCCCACACCCCCATACACTCCGAACCCCACATACCCACACCTCCACAACCCCACACCCCCACACACCAACACGCCCCCGCACCACCCCACCACGCTCACACCCCCACGCATCCCCCGCACTCCAATACCCCCCGCACCCCCATACCCACCCCCCACAGCCCCCCACCCCCCCCCGCACCCCCATACCCACAATTCCACAACCCCGCACCCCCACACACCCACCCCCCACACCCCGGCACACCGATACCCCCCTGCATCCCCATACCCACCCCCCCACACCACCCCCCCCAGCACCCTCACACCCCCACGCAACCCCACACACCCACCCCCCACACCCCGGCACACCGATACCCCCCGCATCCCCATACCTACACCCCCACACATCCCCGCACCCCCATACCCACACACACCCCCGCACCCCCATACCCCATCACACCCCCACACCCACCGAACCCCCATACCCACACCTCCTCAACCCCACACCCAAACACCCCCGCACACCCCACACCCCCCCAGCACCCTCACACCCCGACGCATCCCCACACACCCACCCCCCACACGCCCGCACACCAATACCCCCCGCAACCCCATAACCATAACCCCACACGCCCCCGCACCCCCATACCCACCCCCCCGCACGCACCCCCCACACCCCCGCACACTCATACCCACACCCCCATACCCCCCTCACACCCACATACACCCCCCACACCCTCGCACCCCCCACACACCCCCACGCACCCTCACACCCCCACGCATCGCCACACACCCACCCTCCACACTCCCGCACACCGATACCCCCCCGCTCCCCCATACCCCCCCGCACCCCCATACCTCCCACACCCTCGCACCCTCCCGCACACCCTCACACCCCCACGCATCGCCACACTCCCACCCCCGACACTCCCACACACCGATACCCCCCCGCACCCCCATATACACAACCGCACACACCCCCGCACCCCCATACCCCCCCAAACCCCCATACTACCACCCTCCCATACCCCCCTCACTCCTCCCCCTGCACCCCCATAGCCACACCCCAATACCCCCATACCCCATCATACCCCCACACCCCCAAACCCCCCTCTCTCCCCCACCCCCCCGCACCCCCTTACCCCCATACCCCATCACACCCCCACACCTCCAAACCCCCCTCACACCCCCACAGCCACCTCACACCCCCTCACACCCCCTCCCCCCCCTCCCCCCCCCGCGAACCCTCACCACCAGCAGCGCTCAGCCTTTCACAGAGCCACTTTCACCCTGGATGGCCGTTAATTTGCCAGACAACATGAAATTGCCCTCCAGGCCCGATCACGGCCGGGAATGAATACTGACCTCCGACAGTGCGGCACCCCTCAGTACTGACCCTCTGACAGTGCAGCACTCCCTCAGTAATGACCCTCTGACAGTGCGGCACTCCCTCAGTACTGACCCTCTGACAGTGCAGCACCCCCTCAGTACTGACCCTCTGACAGTGCAGCACTCCCTCAGTACTGACCCTCTGACAGTGCGGCGCTCCCTCGGTACTGACCCTCTGACAGTGCGGCACTCCCTCAGTACTGACCCTCTGACAGTGCAGCATTCCCTCAGTACTGACCCTCTGACAGTGCGGCACTCCCTCAGTACTGACCCTCTGACAGTGCGGCTCCCTCAGTACTGACCCTCTGACAGTGCAGCACTCCCTCAGTACTGACCCTCTGACAGTGCGGCGCTCCCTCAGTACTGACCCTCTGACAGTGCGGCACTCCCTCAGTACTGACCCTCTGACAGTGCAGCACTCCCTCAGTACTGACCCTCTGACAGTGCGGCACTCCCTCAGTACTGACCCTCTGACAGTGCGGCACTCCCTCAGTACTGACCCTCTGACAGTGCAGCACTCCCTCAGTACTGACCCTCTGACAGTGCGGCGCTCCCTCAGTACTGACCCTCTGACAGTGCGGCACTCCCTCAGTACTGACCCTCTGACAGTGCAGCACTCCCTCAGTACTGACCTTCTGACAGTGCGGCACTCCCTCAGTACTGACCCTCGGACAGTGCAGCACTCCCTCGGTACTGACCCTCTGACAGTGCGACACTCCCTCAGTACTGACCCGTTGACAGTGCAGCACTCCCTCAGTACTGACCCTCTGACAGTGCGACACTCCCTCAGTACTGACCCGTTGTCCGTGCAGCACTCCCTCTGTACTGACCCTCTGACAGTGCGGCGCTCCCTCAGTACTGACCCTCTGACAGTGCAGCGCTCCCTCAGTACTGACCCTCTGACAGTGCAGCACTCCCTCAGTACTGACCCTCTGACAGTGCAGCACTCCCTCAGTACTGACTCTCTGACAGTGCAGCACTCCCTCAGTACTGACCCTTTGATAGTGCAGCACTCCCTCAGTACTGACCCTCTGACAGTGCGGCACTCCCTCAGTACTGACCCTCTGACAGTGCAGCACCCCCATGTACTGACCCTCTGACCGTGCGGCACTCCTTCAGTACTGGCCTTCTGACAGTGCAGCACTCCCTCAGTCCTGACCCGCTGACAGTGCAGCACTCCCCCAGTACTGCCCTCTGACAGTGCGGCACTCCCTCAGTACTGGCCCTCTGACAGTGCAGCGCTCCCTCAGTACTGACCCTCTGACAGTGCAGCACTCCCTCAGTACTGACCCTCTGACAGTACGGCACTCCCTCAGTACGGACTCTCTGACAGTACGGCACTCCCTCAGTACGGACTCTCTGACAGTGCGGCACTCCCTCAGTACTGACCCTCTGACAGTGCAGCACTCCCTCAGTACTGACCCTCTGACAGTGCGGCACTCCCTCAGTAATGACCCTCTGACAGTGCGGCACTCCCTCAGTACTGACCCTCTGACAGTGCGGCACTCCCTCAGTACTGACCCTCTGACAGTGCGGCACTCCCTCAGTACTGACCCTCTGACAGTGCGGCACTCCCTCAGTACTGACTCAGACAGTGCCGCACTCCCTCAGTACTGACCCTCTGACAGTGCGGCACTCCCTCAGTACTGACCCTCTGACAGTGCAGCACTCCCTCAGTACTGACCCTCTGACAGTGCGGCACTCCCTCAGTACTGACCCTCTGACAGTGCGGCACTCCCTCAGTACTGACCCTCTGACAGTGCAGCACTCCCTCAGTACTGACCCTCTGACAGTGCGGCGCTCCCTCAGTACTGACCCTCTGACAGTGCGGCACTCCCTCAGTACTGACCCTCTGACAGTGCAGCACTCCCTCAGTACTGACCCTCTGACAGTGCGGCACTCCCTCAGTACTGACCCTCGGACAGTGCAGCACTCCCTCGGTACTGACCCTCTGACAGTGCGACACTCCCTCAGTACTGACCCGTTGACAGTGCAGCACTCCCTCAGTACTGACCCTCTGACAGTGCGGCACTCCCTCAGTACTGACCCTCTGACAGTGCAGCACCCCCATGTACTGACCCTCTGACCGTGCGGCACTCCTTCAGTACTGACCTTCTGACAGTGCAGCACTCCCTCAGTCCTGACCCGCTGACAGTGCAGCACTCCCCCAGTACTGCCCTCTGACAGTGCGGCACTCCCTCAGTACTGGACCTCTGACAGTGCAGCACTCCCTCAGTACTGACCCTCTGATAGTGCAGCACTCCCTCAGTACTGACCCTCTGACAGTACGGCACTCCCTCAGTACGGACTCTCTGACAGTACGGCACTCCCTCAGTACGGACTCTCTGACAGTGCGGCACTCCCTCAGTACTGACCCTCTGACAGTGCAGCACTCCCTCAGTACTGACCCTCTGACAGTGCGGCACTCCCTCAGTAATGACCCTCTGACAGTGCGGCACTCCCTCAGTACTGACCCTCTGACAGTGCGGCACTCCCTCAGTACTGACCCTCTGACAGTGCGGCACTCCCTCAGTACTGACCCTCTGATAGTGCGGCACTCCCTCAGTACTGACTCAGACAGTGCCGCACTCCCTCAGTACTGACCCTCTGACAGTGCGGCACTCCCTCAGTACTGACCCTCTGACAGTGCGGCACTCCCTCAGTACTGACCCTCTGACAGTGCGGCACTCCCTCAGTACTGACCCTCTGACAGTGCAGAACTCCCTCAGTACTGTCTCAGACAGTGCGGCACTCCCTTTGTACTGACCCTCTGACAGTGCGGCACTCCCTCAGTACTGACCTTCTGACAGTGCAGCACTCCCTCAGTACTGACCCTCTGACAGTGCGGCACTCCCTCAGTACTGACCCTCTGACACTGCGGCACTCCCTCAGTACTGACCCTCTGACAGTGCGGCACTCCCTCAATACTGACCCTCTGACAGTACGGCGCTCCCTCAGTACTGACCCTCTGACAGTGCAGCACTCCCTCAGTACTGACCCTCTGACAGTGCGGCACTCCCTCAGTACTGACCCTCTGACACTGCGGCACTCCCTCAGTACTGACCCTCTGACAGTGCAGCACTCCCTCAGTACTGACCCTCTGACAGTGCGGTACTCCCTCAATACTGACCCTCTGACAGTACGGCGCTCCCTCAGTACTGACCCTCTGACAGTGCAGCACTCCCTCAGTACTGACCCTCTGACAGTGCGGCACTCCCTCAGTACTGACCCTCTGACACTGCGGCACTCCCTCAGTACTGACCCTCTGACAGTGCAGCACTCCCTCAGTACTGACCCTCTGACAGTGCAGCACTCCCTCAGTACTGACCCTCTGACAGTGCGGCACTCCCTCAGTACTGACCCTCTGACACTGCGGCACTCCCTCAGTACTGACCCTCTGACAGTGCAGCACTCCCTCAGTACTGACCCTCTGACAGTGCGGCACTCCCTCAATACTGACCCTCTGACTGTACGGCGCTCCCTCAGTACTGACCCTCTGACAGTGCAGCACTCCCTCAGTACTGACCCTCTGACAGTGCGGCACTCCCTCAGTACTGACCCTCTGACAGTGCGGCACTCCCTCAGTACTGACCCTCTGACAGTACGGCGCTCCCTCAGTACTGACCCTCTAACAGTGCAGCATTCACTCAGTACTGACCCTCTGACAGTGCGAGAGGAGGGAGGGAGGGAGGGGGTGAGGGGAGGGAGGGGGTGTGGGAGAGAGTGCAATCATTGTTATTCAAAATTAAATGATACACTTTTAACCACTGCTTCATATCTTACCTGCAGTATTATTATGTGGTTACATCTAAAAAGACTTCTCTCGACCAGTGGAAAGAGCTAAAACAGAACTTGTGTCCCAGTGTCTTCTCTCTAATTTCTAATGATCATTTGGGAAAAGTCCTCTTGTTGTATCTATCCCATTAAACATTAGCAAAGGTACATGGCAGCCCTCAGTGTTTGATTTCTGCCTGTAACAGGTGTACACACATTCCTTTGCAGCATCATGTTCATTCCAGTAAGAATGCTAGAAAGCCTTCAATGCAGGCACAGAAAAGATGGCAAAGAATAAAGCACAAAGGAACCTGCCTCAGCAGAATGTCAAAGCCAGAAACCTACTTGCGAGATTTCACCTTAAAGCATTGGCAAATTATAAAATTAATCTGCACCTTTGCGTATTTAATGACAGGCACTCTGTTGAGTTGAGTTGAACAAAGGAAGCTGAAATTAGACTCATTCTCATTCCTCACAGACACTTGACAGCAGTGTCAGATATTATATTAGTAATATTTTAAGTGGTTAACACATAAGCCTTGAAAGAACAATATTAAAATGGACAGATGCTGAACATGACATTCCTTTCCCCCCATTTTAGCAGATCCATTAACTTATTTAAATTAAAGTACATTGTAAGAGAAAGCAGAGCGCTTTCAAATGGACTTGTTAAGTATTTGACATTCATATTGGCAAAGATCAATTTTGGGCAATGGAATGACATCTAGGAATCTGGTACAAGGGTAGAGGAGCTCAGATTATGTCAGAAAACAGTAAGAGTGAAGAGCAAATGGTTTATAAATGTCAAACGACAGCCTGTGTGGAGATTGCACTCTCTCCCCGGGCGAAATTCTCTACGACGGCGCGATGTCCGCCGACTGGCGCCAAACACGGCGCCAATCAGACGGGCATCGCGCCGGCCCAAAGGTGCGGAATGCTAGGCCGACGCCGGAGGGATTTCCGCCCCGCCAGCTGGCGGAAAAGGCCTTTGGTGCCCCGCCAGCTGGCGCGGAAATGCGGCGCATATGCGGGAGCGTCAGCGGCTGCTGTCAGTTTCCCGCGCATGCGCAGTGGGGAGAGTCTCTTCCGCCTCCGCCATGGTGGAGGCCGTAGCGGAGGCGGAAGGGAAAGAGTGCCCCCACGGCACAGGCCCGCCCGCGGATCGGTGGGCCCCGATCGCGGGCCAGGCCACCATGGGGGCATCCCCCGGGGTCAGATCGCCCCGCACCCCCCCAGGACCCCGGAGCCCGCCCACGCCGCCTGGTCCCGCCGGTAAATACCAGGTTTGATTTATGCCAGCGGGACAGGCAATTTCTGGGCCGGTCTTCGGGATGGAGAATCCAGCGGGGGGTCCCGCCAACCGGCGCGGCCCGATTCCCGCCCCCGCCCAATCTCCGGTCCCGGAGGCTTCGGCGGGGGCGGGGGTGGGATTCACGGCGGCCTACGGCCATTCTCCGACCCGGCGGGGGGTCGGAGAATGACGCCCCCCGTGTCGGTGTGGAGTGTGCACTCTCTCCCCGTGTCGGTGTGGAGTTTGCACTCTCTCCACGTGTCGGTATGGAGATTGCATTCTCTCCCAGTGTCGGTGTGGAGATTGCACTCTCTCCCCATGTCGGTGTGGAGTTTGCACTCTCTCCCCTTGTCGGAATGGAGATTGCACTCTCTCCCCGTGTCTGTGTGGAGTGTGCACTCTCTCCCCATGTTGGTGTAGAGTTTGCACTCTCTCCCCGTGTCGGTGTGGAGATTGCACTCTCTCCCCGTGTCGGTGTGAAGTTTGCACTCTCTCCCCGTGTTGGTGTAGAGTTTGCACTCTCTCCCCGTGTCGGTGTGGAGTTTGCATTCTCTCCCCGTGTCGGTGTGGAGTTTGCACTCTCTCCCCGTGTCGGTGTGGAGATTGCACTCTCTCCCCGTGTCTGTGTGGAGTTTGCATGTTCTCCCTGTGTCTGTGTGGAGTTTGCACTCTCTCCCCGTGTCTGTGTGTTTGAATGTTCTCCCTGTGTCTGTGTGGAGTTTGCATGTTCTCCCTGTGTCTATGTGGAGTTTGCATGCTCTCCCTGTGTCTGTGTGGAGTTTGCACGTTCTCCCTGTGTCTATGTGGAGTGTGCACTCTCTCCCCGTGTCTGTGTGGAGTTTGCATGCTCTCCCTGTGTCTGTGTGGAGTTTGCACGTTCTCCCTGTGTCTATGTGGAGTGTGCACTCTCTCCCCGTGTCGGTGTGGAGATTGCACTCTCTCCCCATGTCAGTATGGAGATTGCACTCTCTCCCCGTGTCGGTGTGGAGATTGCACTCTCTTCCCGTGTCTGTGTGGAGTTTGCACTCTCTCCCCGTGTCGGTGTGGAGATTGCACTCCCTCCCCCTGTCGGTATGGAGATTGCACTCTCTCCCCATGTCTGTGTGGAGTTTGCACTCTCTCCCCGTGTCTGTGTGGAGTTTGCATGTTCTCCCTGTGTGGAGTTTGCACTCTCTCCCCGTGTCTGTGTGTTTGAATGTTCTCCCTGTGTCTGTGTGGAGTTTGCACGCTCTCCCTGTGTCTGTGTGGAATTTGCACGTTCTCCCTGTGTCTGTGTGAAGTTTGGAAACTCTCCCCATGTCTGTGTGGAGTTTGGACACTCTCCCCATGTCTGTGTGGAGTTTGGACACTCTCCCCATGTCTGTGTGGAGTTTGGACACTCTCCCCATGTCTGTGTGCAGTTTGCATGTTCTTCCTGTGTCTGTGTGGAGTTTGCACGCTCTCCCTGTGTCTGTGTGGAGTTTGCACATTCTCCCTGTGTCTGTGTGGAATTTGGACACTCTCCCCATGTCTGTGTGGAGTTTGGACACTCTCCCCATGTCTGTGTGGAGTTTGGACACTCTCCCCATGTCTGTGTGCAGTTTGCATGTTCTTCCTGTGTCTGTGTGGAGTTTGCACGCTCTCCCTGTGTCTGTGTGGAGTTTGCACATTCTCCCTGTGTCTGTGTGGAATTTGGACACTCTCCCCATGTCTGTGTGGAGTTTGCATGTTCTCCCTGTGGCTGTGTGGAGGTTGCATGTTCTCCCTGTGTCTGTGTGGAGTTTGCATACTCTCCTTGTGTCTGTGTGGAGTTTGCACGTTCTCCCTGTGTCTATGTGGAGTTTGGACACTCTCCCCGTGTCTGTGTGGAGTTTGCACCTTCTCCCCGTGTCTGTGTGGCGTCTGCACATTTTCCCTGTGTCTGTGTGGGGTTTGCACGCTCTCCCCACGTCTGTGTGGAGTTTGCACGCTCTCCCTGTGTCTGTGTGGAGTTTGTATGTTCTGCCTGTGTCTGTGTGGAGTTTGCACGTTCTCCCTGCGTCTGTGTGGAGTTTGCACGCTGTCCCCATGTCTGTGTGGAGTTTGTATGTTCTGCCCGTGTCTGTGTGGAGTTTGCACGCTCTCCCTGTGTCTGTGTGGAGTTTGTATGTTCCGCCTGTGTCTGTGTGGAGTTTGCACGTTCTCCCTGCGTCTGTGTGGAGTTTGGACACTCTCCCCATGTCTGTGTGGAGTTTGCACGCTCTCCCTATGTCTGTGTGGAGTTTGCACGTTCTCCCTGTGTCTGTGTGGAGTTTGGACGCTCTCCCCATGTCTGTGTGGAGTGTGTATGTTCCGCCCGTGTCTGTGTGGAGTTTGCACGCTCTCCCTGTGTCTGTGTGGAGTTTGCATGTTCTCCCTGTGTCTGTGTGGAGTTTGGACACTCTCCCCATGTCTGTGTGGAGTTTGCACGCTCTCCCTATGTCTGTGTGGAGTTTGCACGTTCTCCCTGTGTCTGTGTGGAGTTTGGACGCTCTCCCCATGTCTGTGTGGAGTGTGTATGTTCCGCCCGTGTCTGTGTGGAGTTTGCACGCTCTCCCTGTGTCTGTGTGGAATTTGTATGTTCCGCCTGTGTCTGTGTAGAGTTTGCACGCTCTCCCTGTGTCGGTGTGGAGTTTGCACGCTCTCCCTGTGTCTGTGTGGAGTTTGGATGCTCTCCCCATGTCTGTGTGGAGTTTACACGTTCTCCCTGTGTCTGTGTGGAGTTTGCACGTTCTCCCTGTGTCTGTGTGGAGTTTGCACGCTCTCCCTGTGTCTGTGTGGAGTTTGGATGCTCTCCCTATGTCTGTGTGGAGTTTGCACGCTCTCCCTGTGTCTGTGTGGAGTTTGCACGTTCTCCCTGAGTCTGTGTGGAGTTTGCACACTCTCCCTGTGTCTGTGTGGAGTTTGGACGCTCTCCCCATGTCTGTGTGGAGTTTGCACGCTCCCCCTGTGTCTGTGTAGAGTTTGCACGCTCTCCCTGTGTCTGTGTGGAGTTTGCACGCTCTCCCTGTGTCTGTGTGGAGTTTGCACGCTCTCCCTGTGTCTGTGTGGAGTTTGCACGTCCTCCCTATGTCTGTGTGGAGTTTGCACGTTCTCTCTGTGTCTGTGTGGAGTTTGCACGTTCTACCTGTGTCTGTGTGGTGTTTGCACGCTCTCCCTGAGTCTGTGTGGAGTTTGCACATTCTCCCCATGTCTGTGTGGAGTTTGGACGCTCTCCCTGTGTCTGTGTGAAGTTTGGACACTCCCCATGTCTGTGTGGAGTTTGGACGCTCTCCCCATGTCTGTGTGGAGTTTGCAAGTTCTCCCTGTGTCTGTGTGGAGTTTGTATGTTCTCCCTGTGTCTGTGTGGAGTTTGTATGTTCTGCCCGTGTCTGTGTGGAGTTTGTATGTTCCGCCTGTGTCTGCGAGGGTTGCCTCCAGCAGTCCAAAGATGGGCAGGTTTGGTGGATTGGCCATGACCAATGCGCGGGGTTACGGAGATAGAGCAGGGGTGTGAGCTTAGGTAGGGTGCTTTCTTGGAGGGTTTGTGAAGACTCGATGGGCTGAATGACCTCTTTCTGAACTGTAGGGATTCTCAGAATGTGCCACAGTACTAGGTGAATGCAAGTTGTTTCTTTTCATTTGCTTGTTTATCTGCTTGAGTTTTGTTAGCCTGGAAATTCAGAAAAGGCTGTTCTGTTGCTGCTGCTTGATAGATGGAAAAAATCCTGCCCAGGACACTGGGATTTATTAGTATCAGCAGCTTGAAATAAATGCACAGTGGTCAGCACTGTTGCTTCACAGCTCCAGGGTCCCAGGTTCAATTCCCGGCTTGGGTCACTGTCTGTGCGGAGTCTGCACGTTCTCTCCGTGTGTGCGTGGGTTTCCTCCGGGTGCTCCGGTTTCCTCCCACAGTCCAAAGACGTGCAGGTTAGGTGGATTGGCCATGATAAATTCCCTTAAGTGTCCAAAAAGGTTGGGTGGGGTTACTGGGTTACTGGGATAGGGTGGAGGTGTGGGCTTGGATGAGGTGCTCTTTTCAACGCGATGGGCCGAACGGCCTCCTTCTGCACTGTAAATTCTACATTCTATGATCTATATTAATGGGCCTCAAAGGTGGAGTTTCAAAGAGGGGGCTGATTTATTTTTTGTCTTAAGGTAGCAGAGGGGCCTCCTGTGTGGCCGAAATCGGAGAGACCCTGGAGCAAACCCCTCTCCCAATATCAGATGGGTGCCTGATGTTCTGATTACTGTGGAGTAAGCAGGCGATGTTCCCTGTTCAGACTTTGAGCCCTCGCCGAGATTCTCATTGGTGGCTACTATGGTTACCCAATGAGTCTAAAATAACTGTTAGCATAAAAATGAGTATTTTGGCAAAATGCGGTAATGTCCTGAGATTTCAAGTCCTTGAAAGATAGATGAGTATTTTATATCTTTGTGCAAGTTAAGGTATTGGTTTTGAAATAAAACAAATTGTAACAACAGCA